>NC_086291.1:30903249-31204231 GCF_963924245.1 Chroicocephalus ridibundus | reverse complement strand
GAGAGGAGAGGAGAGGAGAGGAGAGGAGAGGAGAGAAGCCGAGCTCCGGCGGCCCTGAGCTGGTGGCAGAGCGTGGGAAGCACCGATGCACAGCCTGGGGGCCCAGCCGGGAGGCAGGCTGGCTCCTGCCTATGCCTTCACGGGGATAAAAGCATTAAAAGAAATAAATAAAATAACAAAAATAAAGAGCAAAGGAGTTGTTTCCCCAGGAGGAGAGCTCACACCTTCCCCTTGGCAGGGTTGTGCCGAGGTGACACCAGGAAGCCGTGCTGCTGCCGGAGCGAGCAGAGATTGCCGTTATTGCATACAATCTGCATGAGGCAATGGGATGCGGCCGTCAGCTCTGGCAACGGCTGCAAACAGCGGGGCCGCCTGTGGCGGCGGGTTGCCATGGCACGGGTGCAAACACGCGCCCTCGGCCCTGGCTGAATCACCCGGGGCGGAAATGACCCCAAGTGACACATCGCGCCGACAACGGCTGGCTGCGTGGCTGTGCGGCATCAGGCGAGCGCGGGGAGCCGACAGAGGCCAAAGCCCAGTGACTTCTCCCCAGGAGGAGCATCCCTGGCCTCTCGGTACCTACCTGGACCTTCCCTTCCCTTTGTGGTCCCCATGGCTGCTCCCACTGCTGGGACAACCTGCAGCGTGCTCCTCCTGAAGGTGCCTCCATGGTGGAGCAGAGATGGGGGGCCCAGAGGAGCAGCTGGGCAGGTCAAGCTGATAAGCCATGTCCGTCCTGCTTCCCCCTGTCATACAGAGGACCCTGGAGGCTTCCACTGGGTTCCTGTGACCTCAAAGGTGCCCACGGTGACACCAGAGCGTGTGTCAGTCAGTCATTGCTCGTTGCATTGTCAGTCCCTGTGGGATCGGGGATCGGGACAAGGGAAGCGAGGGTGACCTGGATGCAGCAAGGGCTCTGCTCCCAGTGGGATGGCATTGCCATCCCTGCTGGGACAGGACGCCGGGTCCATCGCACTGTCACCTCCTTCATCTGTGCACAGCACAAGGTCTATCTCTACAGCAGGAAACCATCGCCTTCCCGTCGGCTTCTCCCACCCTGGGAAAACCGCCCAGGCAGCCGGCAGAGCAGATAAGCGGGGCCTCGCATGTCGGGACAGAGCCCCCGCCGTGCCGCGCCGGAGAGCCTGGGATTTGCCGCTTGGCGTCCCACTCTCCCATGGCCGGGTGCCAACCCTCCGCAGCGCCAGGCGTCTTGTGTCAGCTGCGCCCACGGGGCTGTGTGCCGGGGGAGCCACAGGACCGGGAGATGCCGGCCAAGAGGGTGACCAGCCCGGCTCCGGGGCGCCGTGGGGCTGGTCCAGCCAGCAGGATGGAGAGGTGTTGTAGGGGCTCTTGGCGTGCCGCGGTGTCCTGCATCCCAGCTGCTGCTCCCACATTGGGTGATGATGCTCGCTGGCCGGGGGACTGGTGCGTTGGCTGGGGCACAGGAGCCCAGAGGCAGGGGTGAAGGGCAGGACCACCCACTCGTGCGTGCACTGGGTGCTGCAGGAGAGCCCTTGTCTCGACGGCGGCAAAGCAGGCAGCTGCCCCAGGGAGAAAAGGCCTAGAGAGAGGAATGTGTGTAGGGACAGGGATGGCTTTGAGCAGGGTTTATGGAATGGTCAAGAAAACACAGGAAATTGGCTCCAGATGAAGGTCCTCCTGCCCGGAGACTGCAGCGGGGACGGGGAAATAGAGAAGCGATGTGTCATGGAGGGACCAGACAGCGCCCGATAGCAGCAAGGTACAGAAAGCCGAGAAGGATGCCAAAGACAGCAGAGGATTATCCAGGTCCGATAAGGCACTGAGCAATACAAAAGGACTTTATGGGCTGTTGGGAACCAAAGGCAAGGAACCGTATGGAGATGCCAAACCTGTTAGGAAGGCGAGCAAAGAACTGGATAGAGATCGCTGAGCTAGAGCTGGACAAGGGATAATGAAAATGCTTTCCAGACCATTAGGAAAGAAGGAGGATGTGAGACAACAGCTGCTAGAGAAGATATTTTAAAAATCCTTAAGCCTGGATAACTCACACCCAGGGGTCCTTTCAGGGACGGCTGGAGCAGCAGCCAGGATCTGCGGGACCGGGAGAGCATTAATGCTGTGCTCGGCGTCAGAAAGGGCCGCGCTCCCCGGCACCGGGGTGGGAGGCAGGAGGGGCCGGAGGGAACGAGGGCAAATGCAGTTCACGTTAGCAAGTGGGCTTTGCTGAAGGTTTTGTCAGCCCGACCAACGCGATTTCTCTCCTCGTTGTGAGCAGCCGCTTGGCTGCAAGAGGCCATTCCGTAGCCAGAAGGAATTTTACGTGGTTTTGTTTTTTCATGGTGTTCAGATGGCTGGGGAAAAAAAAAGGGAAAAGCATCATGCTAGATTCATCGCTAGCACGTTAAATGGGTTATGAAGTGGTTAATTGGCCAAGAAACCATCAATGGAGGTTTCGAGTGGGTCTTATGTGCAGACAGGGACAGCCCCATCTCAGGAGGATCCCTGCTGTGCTGGTTGGGGGGACCAGCATCCCTGGTGGTGCTCCCTCCCTACTGCCCGCAGCGGGAATCCACCTTGGGGCCAGGTTTTGGCCATGAAAACCCCAGCCGCGAGATGGGCTCTTCATCTCAGGGACTCAGGCTGCGTCCCAAACGGCAGAACCGTTCCTCCCCTCGCTGCCCCCTCCCAAAGGATGAATCCCTGGCATTGCATCAATTAAGAGCTTATACACCTGGGGACCCGGGCTGCCTGTGTCGCACGCCATGGCATGGAGAGGAAGGTGGGAAGCCTGGGATCGGAGCCGATCCCCTGCTGCCAAAACCCGCTCGGCCCAGAAACGTTTTCTTGGGCGGATGGCAGCAGAGCCACATTTTTGGAAAAGCCAGAGAGGGGTTTTGCAATAACTCTTTCAGCCAGGCAGGGTGGGGGAAGCTTGGTGGAGGAAGATTTTGGCCGGCCGGGAGCCGCGTGTGTGGCTCGGGGTGACCCTGCCTTGGCAGCCGCGGGTGGCAAGCGGTGACCTGCGCGCGTGCCGTCCCCCCGGGCACTCCCCATTCGGGTGACTTCCCAGGGGAGGCGAGCGGTGAGTTCTCTGCCCCAGGGCATGAGCAGAGGGGGTGTAAACACGGTGAACACCGTCGAGCCGGGAGAAGCCGCGGAGACGGCGGGGGGGGGGGGGCGCCCACGCGTGTCGCTCCCCCGGCGGGCGCCGTGCTCCCTCCCAGCCGCCAGGGGGCGCCGCAGCGGGCGGGGCTCAGCGGAAGTGCCCGCCCCTTCCCACCGCTTTGCGCATGCGCCCGCCGCGCGCCGGCAGAGGGCGGGAAGCGGGGGCGGCGCGGGATGAGGCGGCGGCAGCAGGAGCAGCAGCAGCAGGGTCAGCAGCCGGGTCGGGGGCTGTCGGCCGCCGTCGGTGCGCTGTGCCGGGCCCTGCCACCCCGCGCCCGACCCGCCCCCGACACCCTCCGCCGCGCCAGGTTCGACCGGCCGCAGGCGGTGAGCGCGCGCCGCCCCGGGGCGGCCTTCGCCGGCGGAGCCCGCTGTTGCCTAGCGGCCACCCCTCCACACACACACTTTCCGCGCCCTCCTGGGGGCACAGGGTGGGGGCAGCCAAGTGGGACTGGGCCCGGGGACAGGGATGGGGGCAGCCAAGTGGGACTAGGCCCGGGGACAGGGACAGCTGTGTGGGGCCGGGGCTCGGGTGGGGAGACCTTAGTGTGGGCCCCAGCCGGCACTGCGTTGTGCCACTCCTCAGACTCGCTGCTCTGGACAAGGCATTGTTTTCTGGTGGTTTTAACATCAAGCTTGGTATTTCACCGTGGTCGGCAGCACTTTCCTAGTGGCACCTGAGGTTTTCTTCCCTTTACTGTGCACCAGCATGGGTCTTTCTGTGTCAGGGCTTTACAGAGTGATGCTTGCAAGGCCTCCAGCTCACACACAGGGTGCTCCACTCGCTCGGTTAGCTGTTTTAAGCATTTTATGAGTGTTGACTGAAATTCCAACTGTAAGAATCGTTGTTTCAGTTTGTCAGCATGCTGTCCCTGTGTGGCCGAGAAATGATTTCCGGTTCCAACAACTCATTGTGTGCTGCCTCTTGTTTGTGAGTTTTTGATACGGTCACATCTTTTCAGCGTCTTCAAGTTCTTGTTTGACTATGGACGAGTTGTGCAAGAGGTGACCTGTGCCTTTGTCATTTAGGCAAGCTCAACATCTGCAAATCCATGGGCCCCGATGGGAAGCACCCATGAGTGCTGAGGGAGCTGGCAGATGTTATTGCGAAGCCACTCTCCATCATCTTTGAAAGGTCATGGAGAAAAGGAGAGGTGCCTGAGGACTGGAGGAAAGCCAGCGTAACTCCAGGCTTCAAAAAGGGCAAGAAGGAGGACCCAGGAAGGTACAGGCCAGTCAGCCTCGCCTCCATCCCTGGAAAGGTGATGGAACAGTTAATCTGGATGTCATCTTTAAGTATTCGGAGGAAAAGAAGGTTATCGGGAGTGGTCAGCATGGATTCACCAAGGGGAAATCATGCTTGACCAATCCAATAGCCTTCTATGATGGCATGACTGGCTGGGTGGGTGAAGGGAGAGCAGTGGATGTTTTCTACCTCCACTTCAGTAAGGTTTTTGGCACTGTCTCCCATAACATCCCCATAGGTAAGCTTAGGAAGTGTGGGTTAGATGAGTGGACAGTGAGGCGGATTGAGAATTGGCTGAATGGCAGAGCTCAGAGGGTTGTGATCAGCAGCAAAGAGTCTAGCTGGAGGCTTGTAGCTAGCGGTGTTCTCAAGGGGTCAGTACTGCGTCCAGTCTTGTTCAACATATTTATCAGTGACCTGGATGAGGGGACAGAGCGTATCCTTAGCATGTTTGCCGTTGATAACAAACTGAGAGGGCTGGCTGACACACCAGAAGGCTGTGCTGCCGTACAGTGAGACCTGGGCAGGCCGGAGAGTTGGGCGGAGAGGAACCTTATGAAGTTCAACAAAGGCAAATGTGGGGTCCTGCACCTAAGGAGGAATAACCACGTGCACTGGTACAGACTAGGGGTTGACCTGCTGGAAAATAGCTCTGCGGAGAAGGACCTGGGAGTCCTGTTGGACAACAAGTTGACCCTGAGCCAGCAATGTGCCCTTGTGGCCAAGAAGGCCAAAGGTCTCCTGGGGTGCGTTAAAAAGAGTGTGGCCAGCAGGGCAAGGGAGGTCATCCTCCCCCTCTATTCTGCCCTAGTGAGGCCACATCTGCAGTACTGTGTCCAGTTCTGAGCTCTGCAGTTCAAGAAAGACAAGGAACTACTGGAGAGAGTCCAGTGGAGGGCTATGAAGATGATCAGGGAACTGGAGCATTTCTTATGAGGAAAGACAGACATCTGGGTGTGTTTAGCCTGGAGAAGAGAAGACTGAGAGGGGATCTCAGCAATGCTTATAAATATCTAAAAGGCGGGTGTCAAGAGGATGGGGCCAGACTCTTCTCAGAGGTGCCCAGCAACAGAACAAGAAGCAATGGGCACAAACCTGACCATAGGAAGTTCCATCTCAACGTGAGGAGGAACTTCTTTCCTTTGAGGATGGCAGAGCCCTGGCACAGGCTGCCCAGAGAGGTGGTGGAGTCTCCGTCTCTGGAGACATTCCAAACCCGCCTGGATGCATTCCTAGGTGAACCCAGGAACCTAGGTTTCTAGGTGAACCTGCTTTGGCAGAGGGGTTGGACTAGATGATCTGTAGAGGTCCCTATCATTCTGTGATATGTGGTTATATCAGAGCAGATATTTTGGAAGCCATGTTCCTGTATGCCTGTGCCTCAAAGTAGGAGTGCTGAGTCTTGCTGTGCAGCCAGTGTTAGTAGCCCTTCTCTTTTTGAGTGCACCTTACTGTAGGTAGCGTTTATAAGACAGCTAATACATGAACCTGCCTGATTCAACAGTGTTGGCGAGATGCAGGTGTGCTCCTCCATGTAACACCTGATGCTCAGATAGGGGCTTAATTGCCTAATTAGGACTAAATATATGACAGATATTTTGCCTGCTGATCTCCTCTCACCCTCTCTTTCTTTTGCAGAGCCTGGATTTCTGGAGGCTGCTCTACGCTCTTCTGAAACAAATCCATGGAGGCAAGTGGACCGAGTCTGATGCCATAGGTAACCTAGTCAGTCTGTCTGTGTGGTTTCCATCTGTCCCGGGAAGATACTGGGACTGGTTTTGTAGCATCTTTTCTTTGGCTGCTTTCTCCCTGTCAGGAATGCTCCGTTTTGAATACTCGTGCCACCAATTTACTGTTATGTCACAGCTGTGCAGGTAGGTTTACTCCTCTTTGGCTTGCTTTGTCCAGGAAACCGGTACGCTCTTGCATCTGCTGGGGACTTTTGTTTCCCTGTGACATTTTACTGCAGGTAAATCTCTGCAATGATCTTATGCATTCTCAGCATCTGCAGAGATAATTGCAGAAATAGATTTATTTTTTTTCCCCTTTGATTCCTTCTTTCCCCCATTCCATGTATGATGCATGGTTCTGTGGTTAATTTTCTAGCAAGTCCTGTGTCAGGGAATATGAACCATAAAGACAGTGTTTTGGATTGGAGTTCTAGGCAAAACAAAAAATAAAGTGTGTGTGAATATGTCTGTGGGCAGGGCCACTATTCCAGAGAGAAGCTGAATGCATGTTGGCTTCTTGCAATGACAGAGCACTATTTACTTCTTAAGTGTGTGTTATTCCGAGTAGGATACGACTCCCCAGACTTCGCTCTTGAAAGCTGTCTGTCTAGAGCCCTTTTGTTGTCAGAGTAAGTTTTGAGAATGAGACTGTCTGTGATGGATAGAAGTCTCCTCAGACTAAAGTCACTTTAAATCCACTTTTGCTTTTAAAAACAAACAAAAAAAACTAAGCAAGATAGCTTTAGACACTGAAGAGCTGGGAACCCGATGGCTCTGTAAACGGAGTTAAAAGTGGCTAAGCATTGCAGATGATATCTCTCAAGGAGCGTGGAGCAAAACCAGCATAGTTTTGTTGGTAGCTCAGCAGGAAATCAGCATGGTTCTGAGTTACTCACAGGACTGCTATTTTTCATTCAGCTGTTCTTGCTCTTCTTCTCATCCACAATCTGCTGTGTATGGTAGCTTGATTTATTGGCTGTGTCCTACAGCTGCTTTGAGGTGGTCCTGCACAAATGCGGCCTTGTTGAATCCTGGCTGCTCCCATGTTAACTGCTTGTAGCATTTGGAGACGGGATTTCCATGTGCATGTGGCAGGCTGCTGGCTCTAGAGAGAGCAAACCCAGCCTCTGCTGGTAGATTGCAAGGTAGCAATGTGTGGTTCTGCTCAGAACTGCTGAGCTGGTTTTTAAGAAACTTGTTTAGTCTCAACTCAGTGGTTAAAGCTGAGAGTCAGGTTGGATAGCTGTTCAGTTTTTCAAATTGCACTAATTACCTTTGCTTGGCCAAGTGAATGAGTTGTCCGCTGTGAAATGCGATCAATATTTTACTGCGTGCCTTCTCTGTCCCTGCTCTGGAACGCTTATGGTCTTCATATATTTATTTCACAGAAATGAAGTGGAAGCCTTGGACATAGGGACTAAATAACTTTCTCAGGTTTGCACAGGATCCTGTAGCACCACAAAAAATTGAAATGGATTCCTCTAATCCATGTCTAGTGCTTTAGTCCATTGATCAGGCATTCCTTTCTTTGTTTTTGTACAGCCTCTTAATTATCTGAGCTAAAACAAGGAGAGCTGCAGTTGCCAGATCCCAGAGGAAGGCTGCGAAGACTCCTTCAGTATGAGGGTTACTGTGTGCATTGGCATAGGAACAGCTTTCTGGAAAAGAGAACCTATACTCAGACGGTCTTGTACCCTTCCTTTTGTTTAGGCTAAAAGATTTTCCAAAGGAAACACAGCTTTGGCCTGTGGTCTGCGTGTGGTGTTGGGGTCAGAGTGGTTCTTCTCACTACTCTGTAGAGCGAGACCTATGTTTCAAGGACTACGTTACAGATATTGGGCCGTTTGCAGTTGTGAGGTGCTAGAAGAAAACAGTGTGTTGCAAGGACAGAATGCTCTTACAGATTTTGCACATGGAAAAGGACAGATTTTCCCAGAAAATTTTTCCTTGATCTGGGAAGTCCTTTTTATCTAGTGGCTTTCGAAGTTGCACCCCAGTGTATATTTCTGTTTTGAGTTAGTAGTTTTCATTAGTCAGTTTTTGATTTGATCTTGTCATGTAGGTGAATTTTAGAGATTAAATTTGCTTTGAATAGGACAGCTACTAGTCTTTCCCTTGTTATTGTTGTGATGTGATGTTTAGAAAAACTTTCTGCATCGTGTTTTTAAATGGTTGATGTATTTTATTGCCTAGCTAGCAAAAAAAAGAAAATATTTGAAAAATCACATCTAAAAAGAACCCACACAATTTGACGTTTTAAAATGTAGGAACTATTGCATTCTTGGGAAAAGAAACCAGAAACCCCACCGAAGCCTATCAGTCAGTGGTCATAAAATTCTGCAAATGGCTCTTTCGGTTTCTCATTTTGGAAGAATTTTTTCTTCACACAGCAAAAAACACTTACTGTAAACTTTGCTGGGAAGCCATTAATACACTCCAGCCCCTTAAACATGTCAGAACAATGGGTTTCTCATCAGCAGAATATGAGTCAGTTAGCTGTGTAATAGTACTCTGAGCATAACCTTACCGATGAAGTCGTGATTAGTGGTTTCATGCTGCTCTTTCTTCCCAGAGGCTGAGCGCTGATAGACTTGGTTAAGAACCTAACAACCGTACCAGGTAGCAGTGCAGTATGCGTTTAGATAGTTGGAGGAAATGTTTCTTTTCTGGAGTCTCAATTCACTTTTTATAGTATGGGAAAGAGGACTGGAGTGGCAATATATTTTTGTTTGTTTGACAAATGAAGCAGAAAATGTTCTTCTGCAGCAGTAGTTTCCCATAACACCAGTACCTATGCAGGTGTTTCTTGCCTGAGTGCATGAAGTAATGTATTTGTGCCTGTTCTTGGACTTGATTTAGTTCTTTTCCATCTTAGCCTGCCAGGCTAATGCATAACCCTTATTTGAATATCATGTTGTAATTCACTGAAAATATTCTGCAGGATTCACAAAGAGGAAGAACACAGCTTGAGTATAGCTTTAACAGAGCTGAACCCTAAGGTTTATTCACAGCTTGGTCTTACTTGCTGAACGTACTCTTATAGATATGTGCAGGCAGAAGGGGATTAGTTGGAAGGACTGTGAGGGTCTCTCTGTCTATAAATTGCCTAATCCTAATGAAATGTTGTAAGAAGATGTTGTCAAAGAGGAGGTGTTTGAGTGACTGCTATGTTTGAGTTATCTGCTATCTGAGTGATGTTTTTTTCCTCTCTCTCAGCTGCATGTTATGAAGGAATCCATCTTGGTCTTGAGTACCTATTTAGCCTCTACTGCCATTTATCTGAGAACCATTTCGATGTAAGCAGAGCTTTAGCGATGAGAAAAGCTAAGTGACTTCTCTAAGGTCATGGAAAGGCTCTTTGAGGCCCAGTTCCAGATCCATGCTTTGACCACTTATCCACAATTCCTGCCTGATACTCACCAATCGTACCCTCTCATGTGAGGACAATGTGTTGCAGGGGGAGTGATGAAATATGGGGAGATAAAGGACTAAACCAACACAGAAATTCAGGTGGCAAAGTGCTTTGGTGGATCTGGTCCTGAGTGGTATTTCAGGGCAGGGAAATGGTGATAAAGGAAAAAAATACCTGGCTTGCTCTCTGTTCCTTCTCTTTTATGTGTGATTTCTTGGGGAGCACCATGAACTGCAGATGGCAGCATGTGAAGCTTGTTTGCTTTGAAAAAGGAGCAAAGTTATGTACTGATGTTCCTTCCTTTTGGAATATTTTTGCCTTTACCTGTTCCTTTCTTGACAAATGCACAATGAAAAGGAAAGGGCAACATGAAAACCTAGCTCATGTGAGAATGTTCAAGAGTGATCAAAATGAAATCTCTAATCTGAGTGTTCTCCCTGTGCATGAGGGATTGGAGTGCGTATCTGCAGCAAGATTTTTAGCAAACCATGTGTGTTTCTGCCACCCTGGCATCGTGAAGGGAAGCTGCTTGTTTTTACATTCACAGGTTTCTGCAAAAAGAGCATACAGAGTGATTTAGGGTTTGGGTCTCCTTTTTCTGCCTGTAATGCAGAAGCAAGCTAGGTTTAAAACCAATTGTCCAACTGTCATGTGTCTCTGCAGAAGCTCTGCTATGCAAAACACTAGTCCTGCAAAAAATTAGTAGCTCTGCACCATCGTGTCACCTGCTTAATCATGCTCCTGATCTTGTTTTTTGTTCTTCAGTCATGGTTAATGTCTTTGTCGGGAATTCATTTGTAGATGTCATGTGGCCAATCATGTATTCTTGCATCTGTTGCTGAAGATGTGTAGTAATCTGTGTAACAGTTTCAGCTGCGTATTTGGCCTGAGGAACACTCTGGAAGTAGGCCTATCTCCTTAAGGATCCACAGTCTTGTTTCCCTAAATCCTAAAGTTGGTCAAACAGTGCAAACAATACACCTTCCTTTGGTTTGTCAAGGCGCAAAGGGCTTGGTGGCTCTTTATGACTACCAGCTCCTTTCAGCCTCAGCAGAGCTGTAGGAATGTGCTGCTCCTATAGGGTTACCATCACAGGTCAGCTTACAGCTCCTCCCTGTGTCTTGGCTTTGTATTGCTTTTTTGTGGATAAGACTTCTTTCGCATTTTGCAAATCAAGTTAAATCAGCCACTCTTCCCTGTGAGAGTCTCTTGTAACTAACAAATTCCTTTTGAAAGCAACAGGATTTTTTTTTTCTTGTTTTTTTGTTTTGAAGTTGGTCATTATGTGGTTTTTGAGCTGCAGCAGTCGATGCCAGACAAATGCTAAAGGGATATTTTTACCACAAGTGGCAAGGAGGAGGCAAATGAGTATGTAATGTGATGAATTGGTATGTTAATTAAGGAAAGCAGTGACAATCCCTGATTGCACGAGGCTTGTACTTCCTGTTATTTTTATGTGTGTGAGTGTCTACCTTTTTTATGAAACTCTATGGAGATACCGAAGCATTACACTGGAAAAGGGGAACAGCTTTCTTCCTTACTTTGTAAGTGGATCAAACTGAAGGTTCCTCTAGCTCCATCCAGCTGTGGCAGCTGTCAAACTGGATGCCCAGGGGAAAGGAAAGAACAAATACAGAAGGATGCTTTCAGGGGGGTATTCTTTCAGCCTCCAGTAACTTACATCTCAGACTTCCCAAACCAGAGAGGATATTTTTGAATTTCATAAACTTCTATGAACTCCTCTTCTGTAAATCCAGTTCCTCCTTGAGCTTGTGTAACTCTCAGGGTCCATAGTGGCCAGAAATTACAGAGCTCCTCTGTATGTGTGAAGAACATCTCTTCAACTTGTTTTTATTCGCATGTTTGCTAACTTTGGTGCTCACAGTCGTGTATTGAATGTCGCACAAATAAATTATTCCCTATTCCCCCATTCCACAGCACTTATGGTTTTAAATAGTTTTGGCATTTCTGTTCCCAGTCATCTTCTTGGCCTATGTAATCAGTTGTTACAGTGAAGCCGTTCTGTACTTGTGATTGCACTTGTCCTTTCTCTTTGTTTTTTTTCCAAGTCTTCTGTAACCTTTTTGAGACTCAAGAAATAAAATAACACTGTGAACGTGAGATGTGGGGTCACAGTGTATATAAACAACAATATAATATTGTTCCCTGTGATCTGTTTAGTCTCCTTTCTAGGTTTCTCACACTCAGTTTCCTTTTGGATGCATATGAGAACCAAGTGTGATATTGTATTCCTGAGTCCAGTGGTCGGCTCCAAGACCATTGCTATGTCAGTAAAGTTAGGATTGTTTTTTCGCTTGTGTGCATCAATTTTCATTTTTTCTAAAAAGAATTTTATCTTGTTATTTTAAAGCTTGGGCTCATTAGGTTCTGCCATCCTTCATGATCTGCCTGCATTCCTTACTACTGAGTAATATCACATCAGCACCAAACTTTCTGTCACTGTCACGTTGTCTGTGTGTCATTTTGAGTTGGTTGGACAGCAACTCCTTAGCAGAGAGCCCTCATGTGAAACCACCATTTGTTCCTACACTCTGGTTCTTGTCTGCTAGGCACTTGTCATTGATTCAAGGGCCTCCCCTCTCCCTCCACCACAGTGGCTTAGTTTCTTTGTGCCAGTTGAATCCCACTGGGAACTCTAAATGTCCTGCATTGATTGAATCTTCCTTAAATCGCTTGTTGTTGCCTTTGGAGAACTCAAGTAGCTTTTTGAGCAGGACTTTCTTTTAAAACAACTGTTGGTTCTTCCCCAGTATGTGTTACTTATCATTGTGCCCCCTAATTATGTTCTTTATTATAGTTTTAACTTAGTACAGAGCTGAGGCTTACTGGTTAGAACCCTTTTTAATAACAATTTTCGCTGTGTTTCCTCAGTATTTTACAGTTCTGTAGTGCCTGTCTAGTAGCTGTCACGTAACATTTGCTGGTGTGAAGGAGTACAGATCAGAGCATTCCTGAGAATTAAATAGTCCATGTGGTCTGGTATGCAGCGTGGTATGCTGCATTATCTCTGCCTGCTCACTGGGCTCAGAGATTTGCAGCAGGCTGTAAAACTCCTATCTCTATATTCCAATTTCATTCAGGAGTAAAGTGACTCAGTGTTTACTAATTTATAGCATGTTTGGTGGCTCATAAAAAATGAATAGGTGAATTGGAGTCCTGTTATAGTGGGGAGGGCTATTCACCTTTTTTGCCTTTGTTAATCTCCCAGAGGCCATTACTGGTCTTGATCTTGACTTTGAATTTCTTCTTTTTCCTTAGCAGTGGTTCCTGTAGATCAGAATGGGGCAGCATAAGGAAGGCTTTTACCCTTTACCTCCTGTCCTTTATCAGTTGTTGATAAAGACTGTAGTCTCCACTGTCCTCCACTAATCATAGGCTTGTTTAAAAATCCTGAGCTCAGAGGAGGCAGCAGTTTCTGGAACTGAATGGGTAAATACATTGAGTAGTGCAGTGTGTTATTCTTCATTGTTTTCTTCTTTTCAGATAACCAAATTAGGTTTGTAAAATCAGCGCTGTGGTACCATGGCTATGGCAGGCCAGAACTCTATCGGCTCCCCTCCGACGGCTCAGCGGGTAGTCGGGAGCTGCTGCTGGCATTTTCCTGGCTATTGCACAGAGTCAGCCTCTTGGAGCAGCTTTTGGCTCGGAACAGAGTAAAGACTGGGGATGAAACCTCTGTGTGCACGGTGAGCATGTTTGTGTCCTTCCATCTTCTCTGTCCGTAAGTAATGTTCTGTGACAGCAGCCGTGTTGCTGCTAGTGTGTAATGTGTGGTACCTCAGTGTATTTACAAATAAATACCTTAGTTCAGCTTTAAAAAAAACTTAAAGGGGCCAGCATCTGGGACCTGTTTTCTTTCCCTTCTCTAAATTTTCTGTGTGCAGGTGATATGGGTTCCTTCTCTTTCTCAAACTCCCACCCCTTGCTTTTTATTTCCAATATAGGTGAGACCAGTGTGGAGGAGTGCAAGTAAGTAAATTTGATCTCTGTGCGTCTCACTTTTGTGCTTCCAGACTGTAGCATGGGTGGTGCTGCAGTGTGGGCAAACAGGTTTTCTGTGAATGCTGGCTATGTTGACATTGCATAGAGCAAGTAATCCTAAGGCAAATAGTTCTTTTTAAAAACATCAAGAGCTCAAATGGCAGCTACTGCTCTTGGGGTAACTAATGACCTTGTAGCCTCCTTGAGAGCACAGTGGGGTATGTTATTGTTTCCATCAATAAAAAGATGTTAGCACATAGGAAGCCTGCTCTGAAGTAAGCTAAGGATAGCTGTATGTCTGCGTTAGCTGCAATATGTAAGTGATCAAAAGAAAAAAAAAAAAAAGGCAAAACCCCCCACAAAACCAGTCTAATAATGTTTGGTAATACCGCTTTTAAATTCCATTCCTTGCATTTAAGAGCGCATGTGCATGTATAAACAGTTGCTCTGGAGGGCAGAGAAGCTCAGGAGAGATGTTGATGTTTTTTTCCATGTTTTATCTCGTTTGTTGCAAATAAACTGTCCCTGCTCTTAACATAGCTGATAACATAGGCTGAATTGAAACTGATCAGTGCAATGTGTTAGTGTGGCCCAGGCCTCTCTGGATGGTTGTGAGTTTTAAGTCATTTTCATCTGGTCAGATGTTAATTACTGGTTAGTTTTGTTCAAAATTACAGGCTCATAGAATTCTCATTTTTTGGCAGAGGATGCTGTAGGTCAGAAACCCTACCTGCTGATATCTTGTAACGTCTAAGACCTCGTGGTCTTCATGGTCATGTATATGTGCTCCCCAACACTGTAGGATGCTTGGTTTTCTAGAAATTTTCTAGGAGACAGCAAAGCAGGAATGCGAGAGTTTGGAAAGCTTCCTTTTTGGAAGGAAAATACTTGTACAAATGGAAAACAGTTCAAAGGGAAGAGTCACCTTTGTAACAACATCATTAACAGTGTTTTGAGAAAACGGACCCCTCTTGCTAACTACAGCTGTTTGCTGCACAGAATAGGGAGCACAAGAGGCCATTCCTGGTGTATTGGGTGTGTGTGGTGGTGCCTGCCGGTGATGTGGAGGTTGCCTTGAGGCTTTAGGAAAAACATACTTCTGGAGAACATTTCACTTTAAACTTCTCTTTCTTGTTTTTCTTGTATGGTAGCAGATTATTTTTTGTGTCCGTAATTTCTATTACAAAAGAGCAATGAGTGAAGTGCAGCAGCGAGGTGAATTCAGGAAATGGGGCAGCACCCGTGTTATTTTCTCGGAAGGTCTTAAGTTTTGCATTTGCCAAAAAGAGCTGAAAGAACTGTGGTAATACAATGTTATCTCTTATGGCCACACAGAGGCACACTAAGAAAATTACTGCTGTGCCTTTCACTGCAATTCTAACCTGCTCTACCTGTCTTTCTCAAAAAGCATGGAATACATATTTCATGTTTTTATCCAATAAAAAAAAAAAACAAAAAACAGTGTTTGGTAAGGTTTACAGGTCTGGATTTTACTTTCTGTTTTTCAATAGGCCAGAGAAAAGTTTTATAGACTGGGAATTGGAGTTAGCATGTGTATGTAAAGCTCCTTGTATTAACAGCAGCGTTTCTTGTTTGGTGTTCATCTAGCAAGTTTTCATACTCCGATAAAAATAATGTTCATGGGAAAAATGATAGAATGTAGTTACAGCGGAGAATGTGTAAATAGTGTGTTTTGTGATTCTGCATCACAAGAAAGTTAAAAAGAATTGTGAGGGACAGGTGTTATCTTTTATTTGATCAACTAGGCATTACAAAACCATTAAATTCAACCAGTGAGACCCACCCAAATTAAGATTTATGGATGCACAGTTAAGGAGGTAATGGTGAGTGTGAAGGAGAAGGTAGATGGGTTACACACCTCATTTTGAGTAAGTCATCAGTTCCTTGTAAATCACTCATGAAAGCCTGCTGTTTGTTGCATAAAAGTGTTATAGTTTTCTTATTGTTATATATTGTTACTTGATAGCTGTTGTTATTTTATGGGATACCTTCATGTGGCAGAGTCTCTTCATCAGTCAGACAGTGTTCAACAATATAGCCCCTAAAATCCTAGTAAGAAAGGAAGGCGGCGAGGGTGTCTGTCTGATGCCTGACATCTTGTGAGTTAAAGTACAACTTGAACAATTGAAGTGCTGGAATGTTGACTATGGGAATGTTAAATACCAGGCATTTGTGATACTTAAGCTGAAGTGTTGGAAGATGTGTAACAAATTATAAAGGCGTCGCTAAACATGCCAGAGATGTAACATGCCAGTTGTAACTCTCTTCTATTTAAGTAAATTGAAAGAAAAAAGTAAAAGAAGAGGGAAACAGCTTCACTAGAGGAAGATCTGTCTCGAAAAAGAAGTGCTCTTTAAAACAATTGAAATTCACAGCTGAGTAAGAGCTTAAAATCTTCCACTGCGTGGAGTCATTTTTTTTTTTAAATGATTATAAACAGTTGAAAATATTTTCCTGAAATGAAAATGTTGCAAAACAAAAATCCATGAAATAGTATTTGGTTCGGTGCACTGCTGAGATCTCTGCCAAAATCAGCAAAGCATGAAAACCAGTACTGACTGGCGAAGCACATCTGTTGGGCTACTAGTGAGAATAAATGTGAAGAAAATCCTTACCCTTTGTCTTCATCTAAAAAAACAGAGTCTCAAGAACTGTAGGCATAGCTGTTGTTCAAATTTTGACTGAAAAATGGACAGGATCTGTTGTATGAAGAAGAGAGAATGCAGCTAATCCCTAAATTAAGGGTGCAATTGTGTTCTGACTATTCTTTCAGCCGAAGTTTGAAACAAAGCCTACAGGCTGCTAAATTGCTGATAATATGCCAAATACCCAACATATCAAGGGCCAGTTAAATTAATTCCTTTCATTTAATTTCAGATTACCACTCTCTGGCCTTTTCTTCTTTGCAGTTCCTTAGCAACAGTTTTCTTCCCCTGCAAATTGAACACTTCCATCAGCTCTAAAGGATTTCAGGCTGGTTATTTATAGAGGGACAAGGGTATTCATGACACATGATGGACATGGAGCTCAACTGCTGCAAGGAATTCATAATTTTAAGATCCTGAGCCAGGGAAGGCTTCTACATGCTTAATTTTACATGCACTTACATCTTCAGAATTAAAAGTCAAGCAATTATAAACGAAACAGTGGTGAAAGCATGATGAAAGGGTTAAGGTGGTAGGAGGTAGTGCTTAATGTGGCTAATGTAATTAAAAAAAATAATCTTGAGGTAATTGTTGGTAAGGCCGGGTATGGTTGGTAGCCTAGAATGGTTATATGGGTTGACTGCTTTTGTGTGCTAGTTAAGAAAATCCTTCAGGGCACCTTGTCTTGTGTGGCCTCCAGCTTGGCTTTTTGGAAGGGCGCTGCGGGATGCCCAAGCGAGCAGGACTGGAGGAGCCGCTGCCCTCTCTAGCCTTCCACCCGTGGCTCTCTTCACAGACTCACAGACTGGCCGGGGTTGGAAGGGACTTCTGGAGATCATCTCGTCCAAGCCCCTGCCAGAGCAGGGTCACCCAGAGCAGGTGGCACAGGAACGCGTCCAGGCGGGTTTGGAATGTCTCCAGAGACGAAGACTCCACCACCTCTCTGGGCAGCCTGTGCCAGGGCTCTGCCACCCTCAAAGGAAAGAAGTTCCTCCTCATGTTGAGATGGAACTTCCTATGGTCAAGTTTGTGCCCGTTACCCCTTGTCCTGTCCCTGGGCACCACTGAGAAGAGCCTGGCCCCATCCTCCTGACACCCACCCTTTCAGTATTGGTAAGCATTGATAAGATCCCCCCTCAGTTGTCTTTTTTCCAGACTGAAAAGAGCCAAATCCCTCAGTCTTTCCTCATAGGAGAGGTGTTCCAGTCCCCTCATCATCTCTGTAGTCCTTTGATGTCCTTTCTCCAGCAGTTTCAGTATATGGACTTTATAAATGGAAGGGGGTGACAGTTAAACAAGCTGCCTGGAGCCTATGCTGCTGAGCAGGAGAAAGAGGAGGGGAAAGAGGGGATCGATGGTGAATGTCAAATTCTGGTACCTGGCTGCCGCAGTGCCAGTCCCTTCTCTGAATTTAGTGTGTTGATCTGTCAGTAGGTTGGTGACTCCAGAAGCAGTGAGTGAAAGTTCAGACCTTTAGTAATCACTAGTTCCATTAGATCTATAAAGACGTAAGTACAATCTGGATTGGGGGGTTCACATTGATTTACAGAAGTGTCTACTTGGGAATTCTCGCCTGTTGTTACTGCCTTAAAGCACTGGGTGATTAATTGGTGGACATTGTCTTCAAAGGCGTTTTATACCCCTTGTGGATTTCTGTCTCAAATATGCACTGCTGTGATGTCCATTTTAACATCCTTTCTGGTTTTGGTGATCATGTACATGCAGATTATTCTCAAGTGCCGTTCATCGATGCCTATTTACACATGAAAATCCTGGAGTACAAAACACATCTGAAAATGAGTGGGTGAAACACTGTACTTCACTGAGCCTGTAAGGCCGACCTGGGGAGTTCTCATATTCTCTCTCTCTCTCTCTCTGAGAAGCAGATAATTGTTTGATATAAACCTGCCTTTTTAGCACATTCGGTATTTGACTTAATAATTTTTGCCTTGCTTTTAAAATTTTAGCGATATCATCACAGCTTTCTCCAAATCTATGATGGTTTGTGCAGATAATAGCAGTACTCTGTGAGCGTGTATTCTCTCTGTTTCCAGGGAGGAATACTGCCTGTACTGGTATTATTTCTAGAGCTGAAATTAATCTATCTGTGCCCCGTAATTTAATTATGCATGGAGGCTGTTGAGTTTTTTTAGATGGCAGTAGTGATGTTATAGCCCTCATTATCACCAGGACATGTTGTACAAACACTGGTTCTTGGTTCCACTAATTCCCACTGCTTGCTTCTTGCCCTCTGAGTGAAATTGGACGCCCCTCCCCTTTTGGGAATTTACAGTAATCAACAAATAGAGCCATTATGGCTATTATAGTTGGAATTCATGCGTGTCTGTCTGGCATGCCAAAGTGAACTTTGTTTAATTACTTCTGGTGGGGAAAAATGAAACTAAACATGCCTTCTGACTCTTAGGTTTGCAATTTGATTAATCTTTTGTTTGTCACGGTCTAGCTTGGCTCGCTGGCTACTTCCAATATAGCGTAAGGCTTATGCTTGGTCTAATCTTGTTGTTGAAATGCCTTGCTCTTATAGAAATGTTGAGAGTCACTGCTGTTCCATAAACCATGTTATTAGAGGAAAGTGTTAATGTATCAGCCAAGCTTGATGTTCCCCCCAGCAGAAAACCAGGAAAACTTTGGCACTAGTGTCAGTAAATATAAATTTTCTGGGGTTTTTCCCCTCTTCACCTATTACAGAGGGGGTGGAGAATGGAATTTTATTAACCTATTGATTCTGACTCAGAAGCATAATTACTTTCCAGATCTTTATGGGCTATATTAGCCTGTCAGTGTTCATTTTTTGATTTCCCTCCCTTGTTCACTGCGCTTACACTTCTATTCTCTTTGTCCTCCTGTCTTCCTACTAACTCTCACCATTTATCTTTTTGCCCTTTTTTGCTACTGTTGTTGCCATACTCAGTAGCTGCCAAGGAATGCTTTTTAAAAAGCTGTCCCTGGAACCGAAACAGAAGGCGCAGGATCCCTAAAGTTTCTCCTGCAGGATTTCCCTCGCCTCATTTTTGGCAGCGAGGAGTGCTGCTTTGCCTGATGTGTTTGGCGGGGGGGGGGGGGGTGCAGCACCCCTCCCCACACCATCTCTGCTGGGGTAGCACCAGGGCCGGACCTCCAGAGCTCACTGGGCTCCTGTGGTCTATTAGCCTCTGCTGCCAGAAACTAAGGGAGAAAAAGGCTTGAATTGTGCTTTTCTGCCTTTTGCACTTTTTAAAGTTGCTTTTGGAATAGGTAACCATTAAACCCTGAAGTGTTAATTTTCATCTTTAGTTACTCATATTGCTTGTAGGCTAAAACATATTTTGTGGTCAGAGGTGATTAAATTAGGAATATGTTTTTGCCATACAAGAACTGGAGCACGTTTCACTTTGGACTCTTGAAATATACTTCTTTTGTGTGTGTGTTAAGGCACAAGTTACAGGTGACAGCTGAAATTGTCTCCCTGTCGTTCTGCATGTGCATATATATATGCTATTCCTTCTGATCTTTTGTGTGGTTTGTTTTTTTTTTTTTCAATTCCATGCTTTGTAATTCGCATGGAACCTTTTTCCCAATGAAAAACAATTCCCTGTGGTGCACTGCTAAATGTGGGGTTAATAACATTTATTTTTGCCCAACACAGTGAATACATTTTTAAGAAGGTTTTTTTTTTTTCTTTAGACAGCATGTCAAGGTAAAATGCTCTAAAAGAGGAGTCTGAAATGATCAGAAAGGCTTATAAGTTATTGAGACGCTGTTTCTCCAGTAATGCCTGAACCTGATGTTCCAGCTGATGTCTTCTGGATGGGGTTCTACCCACGGGCTCAAGTGTGAGTTTTCACGTGAGGAGAGGAAGATGGGGACTGGCACGCTAATAAGAAGGTTTAGCATGGTCATACTGATATTTTGTACTTGGAAATCCTGTGCAGGGAGGTCCTTCCCTGTCTGCTGGGGAAACCGAGGGATTTTTAAGATGTTCTATTGCCTCTCCTGCCCTCCAGTGGCAGGGAGCAGCTGGTACCTTTGGCACCTTCTGATTTATCTTTGCTCTGCGGCCTTCTGATTTAAATGAGAACATCCTCTGCTTTTGATGTCCCACTTCAAGTGATCAGGGTTTAGCTGTCGTTGGAGGATCTTTTGAAAGCACTTCTCGTATGAAGACAGGCTGAGAGAGTTGGGGTTGTTCAGCCTGGAGAAGAGAAGGCTCCAGGGAGACCTTAGAGCCCCTTCCAGTCCCTAACGGGGGCTACAGGAAAGACAGAGGGGCTGTTTGCAAGGGCATATAGCGATAGAATGAGGGGCAATGGTTTGAAACTAGAGCAGGGTGGGTTTAGATGAGACATTAGGAAGAAGTGCTTTACACTGAGGGTGGTGAGACACTGGCCCAGGTTGCCCAGAGAGGTGGTGGAGGCCCCATCCCTGGAGATATTCAAGGCCAGGCTTGATGAGGCTCTGAGCAACCTGATCTAGTTGAAGATGTCCCTGCTCACTGCAGGGGGGTTGGACTAGATGCCCTTTAGAGGTCCCTTCCAACCCAACATGTTCTATGATTCTATGAAATAAAGTGCTTTTTTCCTCAGGAGGACAAAAGGAGTGTGCAAAGAAGGGCACGGTAGACCTTCTGTGTATGGCAGAGCTCTGCCTCTCCTCTCCTGGAGGGCAGTTACTCTTTGTTCTCCAGTTGGCCTCTTGCCTCCAGGTTTGCTGCTGATATAGCGTGCTGCATCTTTCTCTCTTCACTGCTTACCCCCAGCCCAGCAACTTGACACAGTGGAGCAAAATGGACGCAGGCAAGCTGGGCTGCAGCTGCAGGCGGAGGAAATGCAGTGCAAGGCACTATATGTATTGCATTTCTTGAGCCCTGCAACACGCGTTGCTCTGTGAGTTAAGGTCCACCCTGCCACGGGTTTGGTTTTAGTATATTTGGTTTCCACATTTTGTCTGAATACGTGATGTGGTGAGCTTTGGGATTTAAATGTTGTTTTCGATGGAAGCGGTACCCTCGACCTTGCAGCTCCAAAGATGAAGCGCTGCTGCTGGGCTCTGTTAAAGGCATAGTGCTTTTGCTGTATTGCAGAGCTCTCAAGTAACCTCCTGAATGAGCGAGGAGGGGTGGGATAAGGGACTGACTTGCCCTAGTGCCTCAGGGCTGTGGCTACTGCCAGCCAGGCTTGTCTAAACAAGGCAGGGATGGGTAGGAGCTGTGTTCACATTTGCTGTCGTCCTTCAGCACCTTCTTTTTTTCACTCTTTGCCAATCGGATACTAGCAGAGCTCTCGGGAGTGCTGTTGTGAGTAGCAATTTTTACAAAAGGCAGTGAAATTCAAAAGCTAAAAGGCCTTGCGGAATCATAAGATTTTCCTCTTTTTAATTGCTGAATATGCTATGAGCATAACTTCTATGTTGTGAGCACTAGTGTTTGTGGAAAACACATTCTTCTGTGCAATTTTCTGGATATTTAATTGGTATGTGCATCATGTGGGAGAGGGTTCTTACACCATCTATCTTTCCATGTGTGCATCTAATCTGGATCCTACCTTGTCTAGGAGGAAATCCAATTAGTGTTGTTGATGGTGCTGTTAATGAAAATAGTGTTGTCCCTTTCACATTCATCTGTTCAAATTGTTCCTTTTTGCATTTTACCCTCCTGCAGATAGATATATGGCTGTATTAATTAGGAAAGCATGTCTGATGCTGTTATTTCTGGCTATGGTGTTTAATTTTGAAAAAAAAATTACACTCTGTTTAAAGATCGGTAATTACACAGGTTAACATATGTTATGTCACATCAAAACCGTTGTCTGAATTATGAGCGGTTCAGAACGAGCCCTCAGTAAAAGCTGCAGAAGCACTTTATTAGCTTGATTTATGTGATTGCTTTGCCTTTCCTGAGTCCTGCAGCGAGGGATTTAGATACGTTCTTTCCCACCTTTGTGATACCAGGCTGCATGCTTAGTGTAGGTAAGATTTGGGCAGTACGTGAGAGTACATAGTTTCTCTCTAGACCCAGATTAACTGACGTGAAAGTGAGCAGAGGGGTGGGAGCGTGCGTTAGTGGTTTTTACTGGCGGGTGCTTTATTTTGCTTTGCTCAAGGATTAATGTCAGGGAATTGACTTAATGCATATCCATGAGTTAAACGTGTTTATCCATGTTCCGGTAGGGCTGCTTGTCCACGGGAAGAGCAGCAAGCTGCTTGCTGGCCGTCCAAATACGGATGCAGAGAGCTGATCCTTGGAGAGATTTGGAAGATGTCCTGGGAAAAGCCACAGCGTGCCGGGGCTGAGCCGCTGACGGCTGGGGTCTGTTGTTTACCGACAGGTGGCAGCTCCTTGTTGCAAAAGAGCATCTCTCGGGGAACTATCCCTGCCATCGCCTTGCTTTTACAGCAATGCAGGCAGCACAGGCCTTTTCATTTCCTTTGTGTGTACAGGGCATAGTAAATTTATTAAGGTAAGAATTTATAAGCATTAAGATACCTACATGAATTGGGAAAGTACAGGAAGTGTAGAAGTGTGATGAAGTTGCACAACAAAGGGTTTTCTTTCCAGTACGGCTTGTGGCATATTGCAGGATCGCCACTGAATCTGCAAGGAATTTTGCTTTAAAACAATTTTTGGAGTTTGTTTAATTCAAAGTGCACGAACAGAGCAAGGTCAACTGTGTGCCAGGTCACTGAAATTCTCAAATGGAGCAAGTAGTGCAAAAAATGCTCCCTTCTCACATGTCTACAAACACAAGGATGCTTATGTTGTTCTTTGATAAACTATTTATACGATGACGTACTTGTTTAATTTATCTCCATCCATTGTTGGTAGAACTGCGCTTCAATTTTCAGGAACATGGGATTGCTTTGTATTTCAAGCCAAAAAGAAAAGCTTTATTTCTGTTTTAAAAGTTGAAACTTCTTAATCTTTAATTTCTCTCTAAGCAAGTGGCATGCAAGTTGTTTGCTCAGATGTATGAAACGTGAATGAAAATTGATATATCACCATGCCTTTTTTCACACTGCTTTCTCCCACCCTTTATTCTTTTCCTCTGAGTACTTTTATATTGAATGTCTTTTTTCAGTTCAGTGTGTTTCGTGAATCTGACTTGTCTGCTCAGAGCACTTGTGGCAGGAGAACTGTGTTGGCTTTTTTTTGCACTTCCTGCATTGTCTAACCACAAATACATTCACACATTTTGAGAACGATCTGGCATCTTTTTTCGTAACAATAGGACTTGAAATAGCCTGGGGATAAATGTTTAGAGCAAAACACATGTGGTGTTGGAGGCTGAATTCTAGGCTGCCTTGCAGAAATTTTAAATAAGTGCTCCTAGGACATCAACTGTGTTTAGCTCTGACTAAGCCAGAGATACATTTATAAGCTTGGGGTAGGTTCTGTAGTTTGTGAGCTACCTTAGTTGGGATGGTGATGCGTGGTGTCCTGGAATGTGTATTTATTATGGGGCGTAGCTCGTTATTTGCCTGGATCTTTTACCACAGGAGAGCTGGGTTTAAGTTCTGCCTAAGTGCAGGCAGGCTGATAGCTCTGGAATTGGCACAAAGAGAGTTCATGTAAATATATGCACGTCACCTTCATCAGGGTTGTGCTTACTTTTCTGAGCCTTGCCAATAAATGGATATTGAGATCTTCTAACAGCAATACTGTCCGCTTTTAGGGCAGAAAGGCTCATTTGGCGTGAGTGACAGTGGGAGTGGAATTGAGGGGCTTCATTCTGGCTTCTGCTTAAGTTATGCTGATAACAGATGCTCTGTCGAGTCCACATCGTCCAGTTTGACAAGACTAGCTCCGATATCACCAGTGCAATGGGAAGAGACTCTGACACTGCAATGAGGGTATCACTACGTGTTGATGTGGCTTTTGTACTGCAAGCCTCTGGCATTGTTCTGTAGCTGGAGTCCATGTGCCTCCCTTCTCAGAATCAGAGAGAACCATTAATTGCAGCAAACAGCTTACAAGCAAGAAGCTTTTCTGGTAAGTGGCTATGAAATTATCTCTTCCAGAGCTGGTGTGGAGCATTCCAAGCGCGAGGAGGCCATTGAGAGCCCTAGGTAGTTGTTTTGGCTGCTCTCTTTATGACTTCGACTAAATAACATGCACTTCTGTATCTCAGAAGTGAATGTAGGTGTGTACCCATATTGCTGTATAGATTAGATAAATTCACAGTGATATTTAAAGCAAAGGCTGTAGCTTGGGCTGGTATTTTAGTGATTTTTCTCCCACTGGGAGAGCAGTAAATAGTCTTAGATTGTAAAGATGGGACTAGAAATTGAGGTCACAGTATAACATGTAAGACCTTTTATTTTTTTACCTTGTTTACTTTATGCCAGGCTAAGTATTTCGTAGGAAAAGTAAATTTTTTGTGCAGTTTGTGAAATAAATAATAGAGAGATCCTGTTTAAAAAATGCATTGGCTGGCTTCCTTATTTTAATATTAATAAGGCAGGTTTCTACAATAAAATTAGCTCTGCATGGTGTTTGTCACTGTACTGCCAAAGCAATCGAGTCTAATGCCATTCCCTCCTGAAATGAATCCCCAGGAGAGCAGTATTTGTGCTGTTCTGAACCCTCTAACCAGGGAAGTTGGAATTGAACTGTAAATTATGGAAAATGCAGATTTTAATCTGGGAGTCCCAGGTCTGTCTTTGGCCTTGCAGCTTTCTGGCTGTTTACGTGAAGTGTTTTAATGTTGTTTACACATGCGTTTTCTCTGCTGTAGTGACTAATATCCAATTGCTTGGCTCATCGTGCTTTATGGACAACTTGGCAATCGTATCTTTACAGTTTCATAGTCCAGAAAGCTCTCCTGCTGGGGGCAAGGCAATCTGAACCATGAAGGTGCTTAGCTAGGACTGCAGCGCCCTAGGACACGGTGGCATTTGATCTAGGGACACGGTGCTGGAGGCATCTGAGGAAAAAGAGTGACATTGCACTTGGCATCAAGGAGATATTGTCTTTTTTATTTTAAAGATGGATCTGTGCCTTTAAAAGGAAAAGCCCTTTACCAGCCCTGCGCCCCTATGATTTATAGCTTGCATTTATCTGAGCCACGGAGCAAAGGGAAAAAAACTTTTAATCTCGATACCTTTTGTTATGTGACCAGAACAGCATTTTTGTGCTTATAAACAGTATGAACACTCATTCTATTAGAGGTCCTGTCAACTGAGGTGATATTTAGGTTAAAACAAGCACTAGGGGGTTATTTGATCACGGTTATAGATACACCTCTGCTGAAATCTGCATTTAAGGCAAGATTAAGCTCTCTTCGTCTTACAGTTTGCATTTTTAGTTTAGGATCCAAATTGAAATTACATTCAAGCTTTGCCTGCCAACTGAAATCTTTATAAAATTTTATTGAACATGGAAGTCTGTGAAGCAGGGAAGCACATATGTTTAAATACCATCAAGGTCCATGCATGGGTCCAAATATCTGCTTAAGTGTTTTCTTGAAAACAGTAGTGTTTGAAGTAGGCTTTTTATATTTCCACTTTAAAGAAATGTCTTGAGAATCCAACAACTGAAGGACACTTTTAGCTGGCGAACCTGCGTTCTGAATATCGAGGCCTTTGCGGTTCTGTGTTATTTCTACTTCTTATGATATGCTGTAGTAAAAAATGGGGAATTACGGACTGTGTTTATTGTATGTACTTTCTATAGGCTGTATGAAGGTGACAGCTCAGCCTTACTTTAAGTGACGTTACTGGCATCATAAGTAAAACAACCCGTGTCTTCCTCCCTTTTTAATTTGCAATCTGCAGGAGTCTTAGCTGAAAACGGAGAGAGAGATCCGTTGTAAATGTGAATGATCTCTTTGTGCAAGAGGCTGGGGAGGCAGAATTCCCTCCTTGTTCCTTGCAAAAGAGACAGGACAGAAATGTCTGTCTTGCTTTATACCATTAGCCAAGGAGAAATTTCATCCAGAAGATGAAGGTGGTACTTGTTGGGTTTTTTTTGTGGGGTTTTTGTGTTTTTTTTTTTTTTTTTTCCTGCGGCAGAAGGAAACTGGGACAGGATGAACAAAAGGAAACTTTTAGCTTCTCCCTTCTTTCCCAATTGCTCTAGAGAAAGGCAAAACAAGGGAAGACAGGTGGTGCAACTGTAGCTGGGAGCGGCTCTGTGGACTCCTGGCCAATGTCAGCTGAATGATTGTTTCTTTTCCTCTATCCTGCAAGAAGGGAAATGCTGGATGGAGAAAAGAAAATATCTGAGTAAGCACAGGCCCACAGTTTTGTCTCTATATAAGGCATTGATTTACAAAATGGGGTCACCAAATACAGCTTGCAGCACTTTTGGGAAGACGCTGGAGGTGCTAAGTCTGTTTTTTATGTTCTTTGACTTATTAGAATCTAGTCAAAACGTGATTCCCCTCACCCCCACCCCCATCTGGGTAAAGAACATGCTTGCTGTGTCAGGAACACTGTGTCTTCCTGGGTATGGAAAATGAAAGACAGGAGAGGAGAGAGCTCAGCACGTCATAGCTGAAAAGCTGATATTTGTTCCAGACTTCCGTACTTGTTTAGGCTGTTCCCAGTCCTGTATTCTAAAAGATTACAATTTCTTTCTACTGCTGGAACTTCCTTCCTTTTTTGGGCATTTTTTTCCTCTTTGGCCTATTTGCCTTGTATGTTCTTCATTGCTGAATGATTTGAAAGTGCTGAAGCTAACTGAAAACATTTTGCTGTTCGATTCTGCTTTTAGTGTGAAGATGCTCTGCCTAACAGCCAGAAAAGCACAACTGAAATGGTACCTGAATATGCGCTCGGAGACAGAATAGATGTTCGATACCTTCAGTGGCTAAATGGGAGGCTAAGGTTCCAGTGGCGGAGTTTGCATGCTCAGCACCAAGAGCAATGCAAACTTTTGCACAAGGTAAATGATTCTTCTAACTCAGTATGGCATTGTTTATTATTTAAAAGCCTTGTCAGCTAGTGCTAAATGTACAAATTATTCTTGTTTGCTAGTTCTGCATTTTCTGTAGGTAAGGGTGAATTACTCTAAATAGATACCCCCACCTTTCCCCAGCGGGGCAGAACCATGAGAAAATAAAGTATGCACAGTGTTCGTAAGGGTATAATTGTTGTATAAAAGTCTCTCTTGCAGGTTGACACATTAGTCACTTCTGCAACCATACGCTGTCTCCATTTTTCTCAGAAAACGTCCAGTAGAAGCAACACAGAGCATGCTGGTCCCACAGATAAGAAGTAGTGATTCAGAATTATAAGCTCTTGGAAATGTGGATTCAAAATATTGAACATGGATGTTGGAAGTAATAGCAGCAAAATAAAATGCAGTTTCCCTTTCTGAAGTACTAGGGAACATCTGAGCAGAACACAAAATCTACCTGCTTTTACATCAGGAATCAATAGCAGTCTCTCTATTGCTAAGATTCCAGTTCTGTTCCCATTTATGAACAATGTTAACATGCCTGTCTGAAAATCACAGACATCTGGGAGCATCATGTCTGCATAGGATGGAAACAGCCTGCAGTCCCAAAGTTGATAGTGGCAGTGACTGCAGAGACAAATTTAAAAAAAATAAATGGTTCTAAAGATAGTCCTAAAAGTTATTCAGAAATAGGCCCTCTTTCTCCATTCATATCTCTTCAGGTAACTTGTATGGAACCTCTTGGTATTGTACCCAGAACCTTCACAGAAAACCTTTTGAGACTAAGAACAGTTTTGAGAAATTTCTCCTCAAAGAGCAACATTTATCAGAAAGTTGTCAGAATCGGAACAAGAGGGTTTTGAATGAAGATGCCTTCTTGGTTTTAATCCCATGTCTGACAGAGCAATGCTGAAAACTGTAATGAGGTTACATTTTGCTCTTTACATGAATTGATTGCTAGGGAAGATGCCTGATTGACAGCCCTAGGGAAAAATCAGGTGCTGTGTGTGCAGCATCTAAAATAACTTTTTTGCTTCTCATTGCCTGCTGTGAATGTGCTTTCCTGATCTGGGAACTAAGACAGCAATTCACCATAAGTGCAGGTGCGGTCCTCGGCTTTTGCGCTGAGATTACACACAGTGATGCTATTGGGAGAGGTGGCTTAGTGATATAAAACTCAAATGAAATGATTGGCATCTTCTCCCCTTGATAAGCTACCTCTATTTAAGGTATGCTGATTTTTATAGTAGGTGAAGCAAATATCTCCGTATCTCATCATCAGTTCTCTGATTTATGTAGTACTTGTCAGTAACAAATCATTAGGCAGCTTCAATACCTCAGCTTGCGGTTAATGAGACCAAGGAAGAATTAAGAGCAGGTCGAACCTGGGCCCTCGTGTACAAACATAGACACTCTCAGTGGTCCAGGTCAGGCACTGAAAGGATGAAGAGATGTGCTGCTTGGGCAACATGCTAAACTTGTTGACAGGGGAGATTATGACCCCCTGTGGAGACTGTACTTTGAAATAAACTTGGACTTCTTTTCCCCCCTGTGGTTGTCCGAGGAAAAATGTTTGCTAAAGTTATGATTGTTACAGTCAGACAAATACAAGACATGGGTTATGCTGCAGTTCCCTGGACCACGATTTCCAGAATCTGGAAGAATAAGCAGCAGGGAGAATGTTTCTCTGTTCATCCAGTTTCCCAAAGCTACCATTACTATCTTCTCCAACTGTCATAGCTGGACAAAATTGAAAGCGGTAAGCAGTGCTGGTGATGACACTGGCCCAGGTTGCCCAGAGAGGTGGTGGAGGCCCCATCCCCGGAGACATTCAAGGCCAGGCTTGATGAGGCTCTGAGCAACCTGATGTAGTTGAAGATGTCCCTGCTCATTGCAGGGGGGTTGGACTGGATGGCCTTTAAAGGTGCTGTCCAACCCAATACATTCTATGATTCTGACTATGCTCTGCAGTGTATGTAGAGGGCTGCCATCATCAATATGATACATAGGAGGATAGATTGGAGCCCCAGCTCCCGCATATATGATCACAGATTGATATTATACATACTCAAATACATATGTGCAACTGTAGGAGTTCTGTTCAGAGCTGTAATAAAGTGCAGTGCTCTGATTTATATTTTAGCCTGAATTAAAGGCAGGAAAATTGAAAGGCAAAAGTGACTTTGGAAGGGACTTCATTACAGTGCCACATTAATGTTAACATTTACAGTAACACAAAATATAACATACTTATACAACTTAACAGCTGCATAAACAATAATTGGTATTTCCTGACTCTTTATAGAGAAATTGTGGCTGTGCTGGTGCATTAATTTTAAAACTTTTAAACCAGTCTGCTACGTGTTAGAAGACCGAGCTGACCCAATATGACCTCTATACAAGCTGCTGCTTTTCTCATATAAACCACAAACACAGTATGCAAGAGGCTAATGAGTGTTATGTTTTTTAATTATGTTGACAGATTTACAGAGGGTTTTCTCTACAAAATGATAATTATGGCTTTTATTCTCTCTGTTTAATAACTTAACAGGTTATGTATCTCAACTGCGGAACAGTCTTATTTACTGCTGATCACGAGCTATAATTTTTGCCAAGTAGCGGCGACACTTCCACAGATTTCGTTCTGTGACTCACACGGGCTCTAAAATACCATATTCTCTATTGGGGGCTTTCTGAGAAAAAAACATCACACTTGAAAAATATGTTCTTATTCAGGCGATGACTGCTTTTCCACTCTGTATTTTTTAAGTTATGGATATTGCTACTGGAAGTAAGAATTGTACGTAGAAGATCCAGCAAGAGGCTACCCAGATAGTCAAGGACTAGCTGAGTTGGGCATGACCTCCAAGAAGAGGTTGAGGGAGTTGGGCTTGTTTGTTCTGGTGGAGAGGAGGCTGAGGAGGAGGTTACCTAATGGCTGCCTTCAGCGATTTGGTGGGTGGTTACAAAGATGGTTCCATCGTCTTCACAGCAGTAGCAGAAGACAAAGGGGAAGGAGCCACTGATGATAGTGTGGAAGGTTCAGGTGTATTAGGAAAAGCTTCTCTGGGATGATGGGTAGCATTGGAGCAGGTCACCAGAGACGCTGAATGGTCTCCATCCTCAGAGGTTTCCAAGACTCACAAAGTGATGTTGGCAACAGTCCTGGTTAGAGCAGGAGGTAGGACTTAGGACCTCCAAAGGTCTTTTCAATTTCTATGATTTTGTGGAAAAATTTCTGAATCACTTGGGTGATCAGGGACATGTACCTTCAGGTTACAAGTGATGACTCATGTCTTAATGAAATAGTACTGTACTGCCTGAAGAAAGGGAAAGGGAGCAGTAGGAGGGAAATATGAGGGGGAAACAGGCAAAAATTAATGGCTCTTCTTTCTCCAAAGCACACAACTGATAACTTAAAGTGATTGGGCTTCAAGGGCTACCAAGATGATTCGGGGACTGGAACATCTCTTTTATGAAGAAAGGCTGAGGGATTTGGGTCTCTTCAGTCTGGAAAAAAGATCACTGAGGGGGGATCTTATCAATGCTTACCAATACATAAAGGGTGGGTGTCAGGAGGCTCTTCTCAGTGGTGCCCAGGGACAGGACAAGGGATAACGGGCACAAACTTGACCATAGGAAGTTCCATCTCAATGTGAGGAGGACCTTCTTTCCTTTGAGGGTGGCAGAGCCCTGGCACAGGCTGCCCAGAGAGGTGGTGGAGTCTCCGTCTCTGGAGACATTCCAAACCCGCCTGGACGTGTTCCTGTGCCACCTGCTCTGGGTGACCCTGCTCTGGCAGGGGGTTGGACTGGGTGATCTCCAGAGGTCCCTTCCAACCCCTACCATTCTGTGAGTCTGTGATTGCTGGTGTTCCCATCTACCCTGTCCTGCCCGCAGCCACTTCAGGTTGATAGTATGAAGTCCTGCAGTAACCAGTGTAGGTTACTGGAGAGAGAAGCCTCTCTGGAGCTGCAGCCAGTCGTGTTGGGAATTGCTTGTTAGGTGGCCTAACTGGCTGTTCCTCTTTGCTAGCTCTTCTGATGAGCTGCTTTTCAGCGACTTCAGCTCCCAGAAGGCATGTTGAAGCTTACACATGTCCTGCTGTAGGAGGAAAAACTTCCTCAGGGAAATCTTAACTTCTCTGTTGCTGAGGAATTTTGCAGCCTGAGGCTATGAGCTGTTGAATAATATTATAATGGCTTCTCAACACGGACAGGTTGGCCTGCTTTGAAAGTATAATATAGTAACACCATTATAATTCCCTCGAAATTCTCAGTGGTACATATTTACCTGGTATACCTTCAAATATATGGAAGCGTGAAGGATAAATTACCGTGTTAAGACACACCCTCTTGGTTCTTTCTGTTCAGTTTCTTCCTCTTTCTGTCAAGTGCCAGAGGAATATCTGTCTGCCTGGTTTTTGATCCCTCTTGAATTCATAGGGGAGAGGAGCTGGTCTTAGTTAGGCTTTGAATTACCGCTTTGACTTAAAAAATGTGAATGAGAAACCTTGCATGGTTTCAGAAAAACAGGTGGGAACCTAAGTGGATTAAAACCGGCATTGTTTTTTGGGCCTGTTAAATGCACTCTGCCACAATCAGCCTGTGAAAAGAAATAGCGGAATAAGTGAGTTTCTGCAAAACCGATGGATTTCCCGTGGGTGTTTTCAGCTGCCCTCCATCCACTAAAGACTAGGACAGAAATCACACCTGAAACACAGGAAAGGTTGGATTGGGTTCAGAGGTGAATTCTGTTAAGCAGGTGAACATATGATTATGGATATGCGTATAAGTTCGTAGGACTAAAATTATGTTAAGTTGGAGTCTTCATGATAGACGAGGAGTTTAACATAATTGGCAGTATCAGATCATGGTGGAATGACAATAATGGCTGTAATATGCTGGGAGACTGCAATAGGAGGTGTTTTATTCTGTCAGTAAGAATGCAGAGCAGCCCTGGGAAATACCTCCTATGAACGGAATGGTTTCTTGTGCCTCTTCTAAGACAATCAATATGAAATAAGGTATTATTACAGCGCGTTGGTTGTATCTATATATCTGATGTTGTAGTAACAGAGTAAAGGGACAAGGACAAAGTCTTGATCTCTGAATAACGGAGGGCAGAGACTGGTGCTGGGTGATTACCCCATTGTCAGTAATTGATGAGTGAGCTAAACTGCAATTGTTAGATGCATCTGTATCTTGGCATGAAGAATCTATCATGTTACTCTGTAAATTACTACATTGGTTAATTACATCTTTTTTTTTTTTTTTGGTCTTGAGATATTTGGTTTGAAAAATCTTTGGTTTTTTTCCTGAAGTGAATTTGCCACTAGATCTCAGTAGGCAGTCTTTAATGCGGTAGAAGTTTTTCCTCTAGTGCAGGTGTGAGTGAACTAGGAAACTTTTCATCTTCTCTTAGGTGAATTAGACAGGCTGAGCTCCCTTGCAGGGTGCCTAGGCGTTTAGGAATTGGTACTGGGAGCTCCCCAGAAGTGATGCTTTGTGGGTGCTGTGCCTGTACTCTCACGCAAAGGTTGGTGTAAGGTTAAATGAGACCTGCCACCTCCTCAGTCCATCTCGGGGCCGTTCACAACAGCTACACATGCTCTGTCTCTCCCCGGCTCACCTGCTGCTTTTACTTTCATACTGTTTCCCTCTTTAAGCCTTCTCTCATCTTCGGTATGTTGGGGTTATCAATAACAGATTGTAAAAGCAAAAATACAAATGCTGGATTATTCCAGTTACAAATACTGGATTATTCCAATACCCATCTAGTCTGGTCTCAGGGGAACACCTTATTCCTCTATTGTTACAGCTTTAGAGTATTTGTTTTGAGCTTAAGCTGGTGATGCTGCCGCAACATTCTTTTGAAGACGGGCTGAAATGCATCGCTGGTGCTGGAGGCCCAAAGGTTTGGCATCCAGAGTTACACAAGAATGCAGCAGGGAGAGGAGAGGCAAGTAGAAAGGAAGAACATTGTGTGGGGAGGTGCTTTTTTATTTTTAAACTCACATAGCTCTGCACATGTGACAGATGGTTGTCACCAGAAGTGAGTTTTGGGAAAGGAACGCTAAAATATTCTGAAGTTTCAGGGAAGGGTTGATAATTACCCAGTGCCTGTCAAGTTTAAAATAGTTGTCAATACCCAAGTGTATGATAAAGTTCATATTAGAATAAAGGAAGAAAAGCAGGAAACATTCTCTGTCTTCTGGCAGAAATATTAATGAAATATGAGCGATTGTCTGACAAATGTGCACTGCTATCTTGTTTGGCAGCTGCAGTTATTACAGTAACAAAGGGATCAGCTCTGAATAGGAGGAATTGCTTTTTATTGTTCCCTTGACTAACTTGGGAAGCTTCTTCGCCAAGTAATTGATGATACCATCACCAGCACAGCTGGGACAAGGTCCCAGTAAGCAAAAGGCAACAATATATAGCAGCAAAAGAGAAACTTACTGTGACTGGGTAGCATTTTCTGCTTTAAAAGAAGAAATCAAAAATTGTGCTGAGGGTATCCTTTACCTCTGTTAAGAGTTCTGCTATCTGTGTAAATGTTTTTTCCTTTCGTGGTATGCACAAGAGAGTGTGTAGTGTAAGGAAAAAGGCACTAAGACAGGATGAAGAGAGAAATCTTTCAGTTTTACTGTGACGGCAGCAGTAGCAATTCCTGCATGTGGTTGTGGTAGCACTGGCAGATGGACCATTTTGTGAGATGATTGTGCTGAGCGATCATCATTTCCTGCAGGCTGTTTTAAAAAGGTCTGTTTTGGTGGTAGTAGTTACACTTGTGCTTGTCCATTGGGAATGGGCTTGTAACCGCTGGTTCACATCACCATTTCAATCCACGCAGCCATTTAGAGGGTAGCTAATGATGCTGTTAATGATCTGGCCCTTGTACTGACAAATATCTTTTCATTTAATCTATTCCAGATCCATTTATTCACTAGTGGCTCTCATATGGACCAGATCCTTGGCCATTTTTCTGCCACAGAAACGGATCTCGTTAGGCAACCGGAGAACTACAAGCAGGTAATGCTTCAGCTGTAATTCTTGGATGCATAGGATGCTTTACACAAACATTGCTCAGCAGCTGCACACCATGCAACATGTTTTTAACTTGGTTTCCAACAGAAATAAGGGCTTCTATTTTGAATTGTCAGTTTCCTCACTTATAACTTGTATTCAACAAATGGTTTCTTCCAGTTTGATAAAACATAGATGCAAAGGTATTAGGCTAAATTTTGTTAAAAACTGGTAGTCAGGGAGTGGGGAGAGACTTGACTGAAAGTGCCACTGAAGAAAAGGCTTGTAGACTAAAACATTCTAGATGGGTTGGCTGACTGCTGTTGTACACTACCAGTAAGCACATCTGCGCGAGGCAGGCAGAGTGTCTGCCTGTGACCTTGCCTGAGTGGGTTGACAGTGAGAACGTGGAGAGATCTGATTCATCTCTCCAGGGGAACCAAAGCACATCTGATGCTAGCATTCACTAGTTCCAGAAATTGTACGAGTTGACTACCTTTTTGGATGGTAGTAAGGGACTTTATTTTTGAGAAGTATTTTAGAAGCATAGAATGGTTGAGGTTGGAAGAGACCTCTGGAGGTCATCTGGTCCAACCCCCCTGCTCAAGCAGAGTCACCTAGAGCAGGCTGCCCATGACCATGGCCAGATAGTTTGCTTTTTTTTAACATCTCCAAGGATGGAGACTCCACAGCTTCTCTGGGTGATCTGCTTCATGCGCAGTCATTCTCACAGTAAAATAGTGTTTCCTTATGTGTTCAGACAGAACGTCCAAGGACACAACATTTTTCCTACTGTACTGTTTTAGCCTTAATTATGTATTTCTGCTGCTCTCAAATACTCACTTTTCATAGATGTTTCAGTTTATTATTTGAACTAGTACAATTCACACGTTTTAATGTAATATAATACATTTGTTTTACAAATCAGTTTGTAAAGTTTCATTCTACTTGAAACTGAAACAAGATTGAAATTTTAAGCGCAGCCCTAACAAAATCAATATTTGGCAAATTTCTGCAGTCTATCCAAATCTGTTTACTCAAAGAAGATATTCTTTCTGCTGCTACCTTAAGAACAGAAGTGGTCGTTGTAAATACCGCGTACAAAGATATTCAGAAAAATAGATTTGAAGGTGGGAGATAGTCTTATGTTCAAAACCCCAAAAGTAAAGTGCACGTTAATCTTTCATTACTGAGCATTCCTTGGAGGAACGGCTTACGTCCAGTCTCTTGATGAGGTTCAGCTGTTTAGAACATTTTCCTGGAAAAAGCATTGTTTTTCTAGAGCACATGGCTAAGTCAGCTTGAGATTTTTTTTTTTTTTTCCATTTCTGCTTCACAGTCCCTCTCCTATGGTTTGCTCAGCAGCTCGGAACACACAGCAGCACGGTCCTCTGAAGCCTGTACTTTATAGTCTTCCAGAGCTTAGCAAATGTCCAGGAAGGTCTGCTGGGCTGGTACTAGAAACTTCCAGGGGTGTAGAAAGACTTTCCAACTATCTTTTTCCAAAGCCTTACCCTGAATATGTCACTGATCTGTTACAGTAAAGTCTAATGATACTCTACCATAGTCTATTTGGATTTGACTGTGCTATTAATGAATCATTCCAGGAGTTTTCTTTCTTGAGCGCTGTCTGGTTCGGGTGTGCTGTTCAGCGGAGGCTCAGGATAAAATTGAAAGAATCTTTTTGTATTTTAAACATTGTGGTTAGGTAAAGTGCTGTAGTAAAGAAGGCTTAGTGGGCAGCTATGTTGCTTAGTTAAAATCTGCGGAGGCTTCATTCCACCTTTTCCAGGCTTAAACAGCAAATAGATGAAACAAGGGACACCCCTCCAAAACAAGGGTGATCACTGACACAGGCAGGGTGGCAGAAGATGTTTTCTTCAAATAAACTGTGGGTGGCCGTGGTCTCCGTCTCCAGTTTCTGGGCTCTAACAGGTGCAATCCCAAACAGGCTCCAGTGCATAAGACAGTTATTTTCTTATGTCACGTGCTGCTTGGACTGCTCCAAAATTGGAATTGTTTGTCAGCATAATCAGCTTTGAAATTCTTAACCTCCTGAAACTCTTCAAGAAAAGGGGTTCCTCTAAGCTGCTCTCTTGTGCCTGATTCTAAAATAAACAGGAAAAATTGCAGGAAATCATCACAACTCTTTAGTATACATATTTTCGAGAGATTTAAAATTCTTATTGTCATCATTTGAGCCATCTTTGTAGTTTTTGTCTCCCTTCATCCTTATTTTCCAAAAGCAACTTCCAGAAGTCATATGCTCACTATGTATGAAGAACCTGGTATAATGAGGTGGTATGGACTTGAAAAGGCAAGGCTGTTTCAAGTGTCAGTTTTCTAGATGGATATCATATTCTGTATGCAAAGTGATGTTTCTTTGGAAAATGTAGTAAAACCCCTCTAATTTTCAAATATCTTGATAAGATTAAGTAAATTATGCATATTTGAATAGCTTGGTTTTCAAATATTGGTGCAGATGGCAGCATTTTGCCAAATGTTTTTTTCCCAAAACTGTGAAATAATTTTTTCTCTTTAAGTAATGTGACATTTCTCTTAATGTTACCTCAAATAACAACCTGCTGCATGGATCAATAAAAAGAGCAAGCACATCAATATGTCTTACTGTAATGCACCCCTCTTGGTGGATGGTGTTATGAATTCCTTCTCATGTTAGGCATCCATCAAAGGGTAGAAATGCAAAGTGGATCGAAGTGTCAAAAATTAGCTATCGCAGAAAGGACATTGGGCTGTTTTTTCTAAAGCCTAGAGTTCATTTTCATCAAAAATATCCCAAGAGATAAGTTGCTCTGACCTGTAATAAAACAAGACATGTTTAGTCTGACAGAAGTGTGATGGGATACAGATAGCTGTGAATTTAAACATCAGTTTAAAAAATGGGAAAAATCATGCTATTTCCTTCCTATAGAAGTTTCACATTAACTTGTTTAAAATGTTCTTCTCTTGGATTTCTGACTATAAACCTCTTTTAGTGCTTTTATGTACAGGGATTTTACTGGACATTATTATTCTTTTATTGTCATAAATGTCTTTGTCAGATTCATAGAGCTGGACGTTTTCCAAGTGTAATAGTTTTAATTATGTTTTTCTCTAGTGAGGCATGATCAAAATTCCAGATTTTCCCACGGTCTGCCTTGGCTGTGGTTATGTATGTGTGCGGCTGGGAGTTGCAGATCACCACCGTGCTTAGTTCCTCTGCCGCCCGGGGGGGTGTCAGTGAATGGGAGGTGATGTTATTTCAGCTGGTGTTCAATTTCCAGTTGAAGCACATGTGCTTGTTCATGTTAGCTCTCGCCCTCTAAAGGTACGTCCTTTCTTTCCCAAGATGCTGTCATGTCGTCTTGAGCATTCCCCGGCTGGAAGAGTGTTGCATGAGAAATATGCTCGTGGTCATTTTCTCAGCAGAAGCGCCTCGGTCACTCGTGGTGGTTATGGACTCCTTTGCCTGCCAGGTTGTGCTAAAGCGTGCAAATTGGGGACAATTAAAGCACAGCAGCACGCAACAGCCTGTGTATTGCTAGGAGCGTGGATGTTCATTGTGTCTTTTCTTGAAAACCTCTTGTGTGTATCACTTAGTGTGCGCTAGAACATAGTCTAGTGCATCTTGAATGTCTTGTGTTTTGGTATGTTTTCCAAGCTGTGTCAGTACTGCTTGCTTTTAAACAGTCCCTCAGTGACACCGGGGGACTGCTGTTATTTGCCAGCCCGAAATACCTCCGGGCAGAAATGGTGTTCTGGTCTCTGGCACTGCAGCTAAAATAGTTTAGAAATGGACTGGGGAGAGCATGCAGATGTGGCTAAGGGTAACAAACATCTGCCCCAAACTCTTCAGGGCAGTATGGTCTATCTTGTGAGGGGGCAGTCACATCCCTCTTGCCACTGTCCAGCCTGCTGTAGGTGACCCTGCTCTGGCAGGGGGTTGGACTAGATGATCTCTGAAGGTCCCTTCCACCACCTACAATTCTGTGATTCTGTGACTGAGGACAGTGGTCGTGATGTGGGAGCAATTGGGTAGTTTTTCATCACTGTGAGCATAATATAATCCCATTCTTGTCTATGAAACCCATTTACCTTAATTCTGCGTTGCAGTGTCACCAGTTCTGATGTTTTACCTCGATCTGAAAAATGTATGTTGCACTTCAGAGTCATTAAATTAACGTTCTCCTCGAATTGTTACCGTATAGAGATCAATGAACTCTGAAGCAAAGCAGCCTAGTCCTTCAGTATCTTCTGTCTCTTCTTATACTGCTTTATAAGTGGAATTAATCTTGCTGGTTTTGTGATTAGCAGAGATGAAAAGCTGTAGTCAGAACTCAGGTCGTTGGTACAACACTGGCAGTGCTGGAGCAATCATTGAAACCGTAATGAGTAAAGATGACACCTTTAAATGCCAGTAGATCAATTTACTGCATGTGACAGCAAATAGCTAATGCAGCTGTCTGCCAGATGGACATGCAGAGAAATTCATAGAACTTGGGCGTGAATACCTAATAATTTTGTTTCGGAATTTTATGAAAAATATTTATACCTGCTGATCATTAACACATTTTAAAGCGAATTTCTTTGGCTTAAGGAACTAAGTTCCTTGGTAGCAAGTAAATAAGAGCAAACAAATAGTCAGTCTGACTTTGCGTGCATTATGTGCGGTCAATTCCATGCCCAGAAAAAGTTCAGGTGAGCTTTAGCTCTCCAAGCAGCAGGCATTGGGTGGGATGGAATAGGATGGTATGGGCGTAGCATTGATCTGCTTCCTGGACTATTCATGGATCGGGGAAGGAAGCCAATGTGCAGTATGTGTATTGCTTCCTTCGGTCAGATGGGACTCCATAATTTCTTATTGGGGCATTCAGGGGTAAATGATCAAGTTGTAAGATAAGTTGATTGTGGACCCTAAATCTCGTGGCAGTTTCCGTTTAAAACATCTGTCCCAGATGGCTGTTACAGATGGATGACACAACAGGTTTATTCTCTATGAGTAATAGCCCATGGTTTGAATTGATGCAAAGCACTAAAGAGCTGCTGTTCTTTTCCAAACAAGTACATTCAAATTGGGAGCATTAGAAACTGATGGGCTTTGAATTTTCAAAAAATGTTGAACGTGCATTTACTAGTTACTTTGCATGAAAGTTGAGTCTTCAGTTTGCGTCATGTGCATGCACATGTGGGCTTGTGCATTTCTTGCATAAAGTCATCCTGATCTGCTGAAGTATTTTATACGCATAGGCATATTAAACGGTAAGATCAACCAGTATATTCAGTGCACAAACACCTTGTGAGAGTTTTTGGTCCACTTCCATCCCAGTGACAGCACCACCTCCTGAAATGTATGTGAAGGCAGAGCAGCAAAAGTGAAGTCTGTTATCTAATATAAGTTATTCAGCAGGTTACTGAATAATTGCTTTGGTACTGCATTATCTCCAGAAATGCATCCTAAATTGCTGACTATCTTGGATGAAAATGGAATAACTATGGCAGGATAATTCCAGCTGCTGAGTACCAGGCTATATTTGATGTCCTTGTGCTGGTTGTTTGGGACTTCATGGAGTGTTCCTGGTGGTGACAGATGCTGCAGGCAGGGGCTTAATGAAAATAAACAGTTAAAACCCTGCTGTTAAGCTTGACGCTGTGTCACATTACTGATTTGACACAGACCTGTGCTAGTATGTAGCATTTCTGTAATCAACCCTGTTATGGTCTTGTGTGGCAGGGGCGAAGGATATGTAGCCTTATTTGAATTTCAAAGAGCCTGCTAGGGGACCATCTGATATTTTATGATGTCCTTCCATCTGTTGTACAAGAAACAGTTGAACTAATACATTTCTCAGAGTGTAGGTACCAATGGAAAATAAAATCCCATTCGTACTATAGTCCGTGATGCTGCTGTGTGGAAAGATGAATTCAGGAAGCAAGAGCTTGTAGTGCGTGCAAATTGCACAAAAAAAAGATTTGTTCTTTTTCTGAAAAAAATGACCTTGAGCTTGAAGGACAAGCTGCCTTTATTGGTATAAATTGTTGTAGATTCATTTTCATCTGACATCCTCTGATCCTCATCATCCTCTGATGCTCTGGCAACCAATTCTGTTTGATCTGGTCCTCAGCTTTTTTATGTTCATTGCTTCATTCCCTTGGTAAAAGCCATAGTTCTGTCATTTCTACCATGGAACAGGATCAGTATTTCATGTTATAACTACTGTTCTAATTAAGGACAGCTTTACCTATTTGTCATCGTGTTTCAGTTTCTTGAAAGAAAAAATACTTGAAAATTCTCAAGTGGACCCTGCATAAAAAATACCGCATAAAGTTCAAGAGTAACTGCTCTTGTAAGTATTTGTGAAAATGTGGGGGTTTTGTTTTGGTTTTTTTTTTCCTGTGCGTGTTCTGTCTGAAATCTCTCCTTGGTCAGTCTTGACTCCACAGAAATCTTCATGAAGTTTCATTTTACTAGGTGTTTTGCCAGGCTCTGTGTGAGCTCTTCATAGAAAGATTGGAGCCCAAACTGATTTTCAGGGTGGGGAGAGATTGTGTTGCTAAGAATGAGATTGGAAAGGTGGAGAACGGCCTTTTCCAAAGGCATACAAAGGTCTGTGAGACAGTTCTTGGAGAGCAGTAGGGTAGAAGAGCCAGCCCAGCCCCAAAGGATCTAGACACAATGAGATTTGAGACTTACTCTATGCACTGCCACAATAAACTTAGTTTGAAACAGTAGTGACTCCTGAACCATTTACTAAATCTGCTTACAAGGCTTCAAATGACCAGAATCTTTGGATTCTGGCATTGTTGCACTTTCGGAACAACAAGTAAGCTGGTAGATTCTGTAGCAAGAACAATTTGGGTGTTTTTTTTTTTCCTTTTACAGAACTTTTTAAAGGTACAGGTTTTTCTAACCCAATGCATCAAAATTTTTACCTGTTTTTAAGCAAGTTTGTTTTTCATTAATGATTGCTGCTGGGCGCCTCTTAAATAAGTTCTTTAATGATGAAATGAGAAGAAGTTGTAGAACTTCTGACCTTTAATAAATTTCAGGATTCACCAATGAACTGTATGTTAGACCCATGGACACACATGTTTTGAAAAGGTCAATTATGACAAGTTTTTTCAAATTTGCATAATTACGCTCGCCACAGCGCTTTGAATAAAAATAGCAAATGCTATGCCCTTTTAAAGTATTCAGGTTTTCCTGTCTTCCTGTCTTTAACTTGCTTTTACTAAACCATTCTAACAGTATTCATTGAAGAACACGGGGAACATGGACTGACTGTGTTAGGAGCTGCAGGCTGGGAGCAGGAGCAGGGCTCTGGACAGGCAGAGGTAAGGGGTAGGATGGACAGTGAAGAGCCTCTTGGCTTTGGCTCACGTTCAGTGAAGTCAGGAGCTGAAAGCGACCCCTGGACAAGGGGCTCGCGTGAGGGCAGCAGGGAGGCAAGGTGGCTCTGATGATGTGAAAGAATTCAGATTATCTGGGGGAAAAGAGACTGAGCGAGGCACTGAAGAGAGGCTGCAGCAGGAGGGGGTGAATATAGACAGAAAGGTCAAGACTAGAGAGGAGAGTTAGTCTGACCCAAAGGTCTGATCCTGCAGATAAGCGATGGGTATCTCTGCTGCTGTAGGAGGAATCTTCAAAAGTATCATTTTAAAAAAACACAGAAATTAATAGTCTAAATTGGAGTAAGGTGATGCAGTGTAATATTAGTAGTATTACTTTATGTTTATTAGGATATTTTATCCTAGAACTATTGTATCACTCAGAGTGCCGAGTGCCGTGTTTCTGAGTCAGAGCTGTGGTGGAGAAAGTGGTTGATGAAGGTGAAGAAGTAGCATCAAGAATGGGAGACCTGTCAGAAGAGGAAGGAAACCTTAATAGCCCAGGCAGTGGAGCTTAGTTCTGGAGAGCTGCAATACTACTCTGCCTTTGAGTTTTCAAGTTCCCCGTGGCAAGGTACTTAAACTAGACTTTCCATGGTGAGCTGCTCGTGGGGTGTTTCCCATTTTTTGTGCATCTAATTTGATGCTCAGGGATCTGATTTGTGGGGCCACGAAGATGCTCTGAGGGCTGGAGCCCCTCTGCTGTGAGGACAAGCTGAGAGAGTTGGGGGTGTTCAGCCTGGAGAAGAGAGGGCTCCGGGGAAACATTATGGCAGCCTTCCAGTACCTAATGGGGGCCTATAGGAGAGATGGGGAGGGACTCTTTATCAGGGAATGGAGCAATAGGACAAGGGGTAACGGTTTCAAACTGAAAGAGGGGAGATTTAGATTGGATATTAGGAAGAAATTCTTTCCTGTGAGGGTGGTGAGGCACTGGAAGAGGTTGCCCAGAGAAGCTGTGGCTGCCCCATCCCTGGAGGTGTTCAAGGCCAGGCTGGATGGGGCTTTGAGCAGCCTGGTCTGGTGGGAGGTGTCCCTGCCCAGGGCAGGGGGGTTGGAACTGGGTGATCTTCAAGGTCCCTTCTAACCCCAAACCATTCTATGATTTTATATGATTCTATGAAATGTCGAGTGTTCCAAGCTGCTACTGAACTTGGTGTGACCTCTGCTTGGAGCCCCTCAAGAGTTTCATCAGCGCAGGCAGCATCATCTAGTAATGTCAGATTTAACCCCAGGTGGTGTAGTAGGTCCTTGCAGCACGTGGCTCTGCTGAATCATTGGGCTGGATCCTGGAGTCAGTATGGTGGTGTGTGTTGATGCAACCTGGGCCAGCTGCCTGGTTTCTTCCACTAGAGCTGAGCAGCCGAGGCAGCATGCTGTGGCTACGTTGGCTCAGGAACTAACTCAATGAAAACTACCCAAAGCATCTCTGCAAGTTGTTGAGTCGCGTTGGGTAGATGTATCGGTGAAGTGCTGTACACTAATTTTTAAATTCTCTGGAAATCCGGTCTCAGAAGTCTCAGTTAAGGCATCCAAAAGAAATGGAAGCATTTAACTTTCATCTCTCTGCTTTCATTTCCCAATTGTAAAGCAACAATAATACTATCATCTCATCTCACATGGGTCATTAGGAAAGATAACTTGTTTATGCGGAAGATAAAAATTCTGTCTTCAGAATGGGATTTGAATGATGTATAGCAAATAAGTCCATGGCTTCCCTCTGAAGAATAGTCAGAATAATATGCAATTTAGAAGGAAAAGGAATAGCTTGTGGATTGAGCAGCAGCCATTCTGTGCCTTTGGTGAGGCAAATTATGAAGGAAAATATTTTGGTCATATAATTCTAGACCTTATACACATGGGATGGTGAAATTCGTGTTGTTTAGGCAACTTGAATTTGTCACTTTTTAACTTTGAATGCTTCAAGTTTCCAAACCTTAGCAGTTATCGTACTGGATTGTGCATTAAAAGTGTAAAACATACTTACTGCCATGTGCTCTGGACAACGCTGCCAGGCAGAGCCAATGCTTTTTTTTTTCCCCCCTGTTAAATTACTTAATGTTCTATGTTGTTCCAGCCACAGTTACTTTAGACATTTTACATGCACGGTAGTCAGACTGGTGAGAACTAACACGGGAGCTGACATACTAACACTGCAGAGCAGATCTGGTAACGTATTGAATTATATATGGGGCTCCAGCACCTAAGTGCAGCAGGCCTGGAGGCTCACACGAGAAAGCTTGAGGGAGCTGAGTGATCCAGAGTACTTGGTTTTTTGATGGTGGTTGTTCAAAGAAGAAAGAATGGAGGCTCCACAGATGCATTTAATATGAAGGTCACCTGCAGGCTCAAACGAAATATAGCCTCTGTGCTGGTGTATGATGAGCAGGATGAGAAGCGCGGCAGGGACACTTGCCTCGTCTGAGCTGGCTTTCTGACCCTCTCCGAGAGTCCTGCCCTGTCCTACACTACTCATTTCCCTTTGGTGTCCTGATATTGATATGTAAGCTGAACAACGGTGCGAAAACTGGCTTTAAATGCCCATGGGTTATGTTGTTTGAAAGACTTTTTTTTTTTTTAATTTTTTTTTTTCCTTTCTAGATGCCTAGTTTAGTCTTTTGGTGGTCACGTCAGGAGCAGAGTGCCTGCTGTGGTGCTGTGCACAGTGGAATCTGCTACACTGCGATGGGTAGAGGCTCAGAGTCTGCGGGGAGGATGAGCTGTACGGGGAAACCCACATTTTCCTTGTGCGTCAGGATGTTCAGTACAGTATATTAAAGCGTTTTGGTCCTCCTAGCGGGACTGCCTAGATCACCTTGAAAATCCAAAATACTTACTACTGCTGTTTTTTCCAGGAGAAGGCTCTGTTGGTTTGAAGCTTGGTACATTGAAGGTTATTGAAATTGGAAAAAGCTGTTGTATTTGGTTTCTTCTAGCTATGTACATGGGAACCCCTCACAATTACTGGAGCAGCAGTGGATACTGTCTTACAAATGGGGTGATTTGGTTGTTGTTATGTATTTCCTGTCGAGTAGGAGAGTGGCTACTGAGAAAACAATTTAAAAATGAAATAAAAAAACCTCTCAGTGATTCAGATATCATTTTTGCTTTTCACATTTCATCACAAGGAAAGAATAAGCACGAAGAAAGCAAAGAAACTGTCAGTGACAGCGTGTGCTGCCCACCCTGTGCTGCGTGTCAGGAACAAAGAATTTTATTCCTGCCTTTTTTTAACGATTCCCTCTACAGAAGGAGGAGGTAGGCTGCCATGTCATTTTTCCTTCTGAAACACTGTAGGCAATTGGGTTTTCAGTTCGTTTGCTGACATTCATCACATAAAACGTGGTTTGCTACAGTAGTTACTGAAACCTGTTGGAAAGAGTGGATCAGCTACTCATTTGCAAAAATGAGGCAGAGCAGATGCCTGAACCCTTGTCATCCGTGTAAAATCAGGAAGAATTACAGAGGTCAAATGGCTTCAAAGCTGCTTTTAGACAGTGTCTACTTGTAGCTGAGTTCCTGATCCTTCTTAGGGAAGTGAAAGGCTCTGTCCATCTGTGCACTGTAGAAGCAAGAGCAAGCAAATTGTGCAAGATAACGTATATTGGTGCTTCTAAGGCAGATTGAAGTCAATTTTAGAAGGGAAGACTTTGAAAAAAAATTAAATGACTTGCCTTTGGATGCTTTGTGTGGTCTCCTGTTGGGGCAGACAGCGGACCAGTTGTCTTGGGTGAGGAATTCCTCTCCTAACTTCTCTGTTCGTCCTCATTTTACCCCCCTCCAGATGCAGTGGGGCTCGGCTTCCAGATCCTGTTTGGAAAATGGACGAGGACTATCCAGAGCTAAGAAGCAGCTGGAAGTCGGGGTGGAAGTTTGGGGTTGATGACAGGAGAAGGGATGAATGGGTACCCGTGGGAGAGTTAATTTAGGGAGGTTGGAGAGGCTAGAAACGTATAGAGTGACTCTTCCTCATGCTGTAGAAAGAAAGAAGCCTCTGCAGGAGCTAAACTGCTTTAAATCTCAAAGAATGAATATGATCAAAACAGTCTCCTCTGTTTCTCCTTCCCTGCAACTGTCTGTGGCGTCAGATGGTTTTCTGCTCATCTGATGCCTGCTGTTACTGTCTGGTTCAGTTCCGCCTGCTCCAGGACAAGCACTTTCCACCTCCGCAGTCCCCTCAGATCCTGCCAGTGGTTCCCTTTCAAAGCAGTCTTGGAGCATCCCATCCCAGAAGGAGGCAAAGACATGTAATTAAAGAGCTTTCAGAAAGGTGGATAGGGACAGAGAATGTGCTTGTGTTTATGTATCATTAGTGGAAAGTCCTTATATCCTTATAGCTAAGTTAGTTAAGGGAAGTCTGGGTAAGGGAGTGATAATGTGATTGGAAAATTATTTGGGCCACTGAACTCAAAATGGTGTCTGGTTGTTAGTGGCGTCCCTCTGGGATCAGCTTTTGGGCCAGTACTGCGTAACATCTTATTCGTGGCATGAATGATGGGATGGAGCACACCACCAGCAAGTGTGCGGACAATGCCAAATTGGGAATAGTAGGGAATAATAATACACTGGAGGGCAGTGCTGCCGTTCAGGGGGACCGAGATGGGCCGGAGAAATGAGCTGAGAGGAGCCTTAGGAAGCTCAGTAAAAGCTAGTGCAAAGGCCTGAATAACCCCTTGCATGGTACAGACTGGGAGCTGACTGCTTAATAAGCAGCTTTCCAAAAAAAAAACAACTAACCCCTGGGGGTCTAAGTGGATAAAAAGTTGCCTAGGAGCCAGTAGTGTGCCCAGGCAGCGAAGGCTGACTCCATCCCGGGCTGTTTTAGCAGGAATGCAGCCGGCAGGGCCAAGGAAGGGATCTTCTCCCTCTGCCCGGTGCTTGCGAGACTGAGTGCAAGGTGTCCAGTTTGGGCTCCCCAGCACAATGGCAGTAGCAAACAGGAGCAAGTCCAGTAAGGAGGTGGCCAGGGCTGGAGCCACGGACCAGGATCTTCTCAAAGGTGCGCTGGGACAGGAGAAGGGGTAACAGACACCAGTTGGAATGTGAGCAATCCTGTCCAGATATAAGGGGAAAAAATGGCCATGAGGATGGTCAAACTCTGGAACCAGATCCTGGAGAAAGGGTGATGTCTGTTGTTGATGCTGGAGAGAGCCCTGAGCACCTTGCTTTCAGCAGGAGATTGGATTATGGACCTCCAGAGGTCCCTTCCCACCTACGTGGTTCTGCTCCACAGCTGACAACATTGACGTGAGACTAGCTTCTTCAGCTGACAAGCACTGACTTGTCACCCAGCCGTGAATCATTTAGTTGTTGAACTCTGTACCCGATTTCACCTTCCCAGTGCCCCTTCTTGGGAAGGATGCTTTATTTCTTGATTACTGCAGACAGTTTTAGTGCTAAAATATTTCTTCAGATATTTTTCAAGCAAGGTGGCCTCTGGCTGCAATTAGTGTCCCATTGGAAGAACTGGCAGCATTATATGGCAACACTAAAGCAAATCATTCTACCTCATGGCATTATTACCTTGATCTGAAAATTTCCCCAGGCTGCAATTTGTCACTAATATTGCCTTCAGCTAAACTTATCCATACAAAAAAAAAAAGGAGTTAATAGAGCTGCAGTTCTGGAGTTGCCATCACCACTTTTTTGGGATGAGTTATTACTTAGTACATTTTATTGACCAAGCATGTAGAGTTCTTGGTCCTTGAAAAATGATGCAGTGGTTTATCACGGGCTCCATAAATTGTTGGACTGTGTAGCAGCAATATCTTAGTCTCCTACGCCATAAGAAAGGAAGGTATCTCTGAACCACAGTAGATACATACTGCACTGAAGCAGGAACTGCGCTGTGTGGCTTGACTGCTATGAACACTTGGTTGTGATTGCCAGTGACAGAAAAGCTGATAGGATGATACTGAGTTTCACTGCTGCTTTTGTGCTTTTGCTTGTTTTATGCCGTACTTAACATAATTTGAATGCTGTGACAGTGACAATGACAGTGACATACTATAATGTAATTCCACCTGAGACAATGCAGCTGGAATTAATAAGTTGGAGAGACAAGGCTGAGGTGTTTGTCATCTGTTGGCATTGGATAATTTTTTTTGGTGGAAGTGCTAAATGTCCCCGGGGTGGGAGCAAACTGCCCCAGCTCAGGTGATGCTTTGGGCCAGCACAGGGAGCCCTGTGGTCCCATACAGTGCTACGGAAAAGGTTGTACCAGCATCACGTCTGTAAGCTGAACGATGAAATTCCCATTTATCAGCTGGGGCAGTTGAGGCTGGTGTGGGAGGTGTGTCTTGTCTCCAAAATACCCTGGTCATGCTGCCTCTTAACCTTCCTTGGTAGGAGGCTTCAGAGTGAGAGTCGCTTACTTGCTGCCCTTCTTTGGTGATGGAATCTGAAAGGGTCTCATTGGTCCAGCCTGATGGATCTTAACTGGGGTATTGGGCCCTGAAGGAACAAATTAAATCTCAGGAAAGAAACGTTAAGGTGAGGAGCTTTAAAACTCATATCTCGTCTCTTGAATTGTGCCGTGAAGCTCACAGTAGCCACTAGAGAGGGCAGAGCATCTTTGTTGTTGTTTTCATCCAAAGGAGAAATCAGTTATCAGCTTCTAACAGAAAAGGGACTTCAGGCTTGTCACTCTTGTGCCAAAATACAGCTAGTGATGAAGGCTGATCCTGAAGTGCCCCGGAGCTGTGATGATCTTGTGATCCTTCGCTGGGACCTCCATTGTCCTGCATCCACCGATGCATCAAAAAGACCCATCCGGAAAGCCAAGCACAACAGGACCACTGCGTTCTCTAGCCTCATGCTAGTTAAAGAAGCAAATGCCAGTTAAATTCATATATTGCAATGGTTTTGGTCACAACTAAACTGTTGGTGGAAAGCTGAACTGAACTGAAATCTGTTGTTTAGAGGTGAGAACGCAGCTCAGATTGGGAGGAGACTGGTAGAGGGTTTTTTTATAGCCTTGCAAAATTAAACTTCGTGTGCAATTGGCCCATAATGTTAACTCAGCTCTACTGGCAGGTATTCTTGGTTTTCTTAAGTAGCCGAGAAAATAGAGTTATAAAATAAGCTGTTACTCATGCTTTGCAAGTGGTTTTGGATTTGTGGTTCTTTTTAAGTGTGTTTGTCGCTTAATTTAAAGGACTGTGTTAAGAGACTAGCAAGAGAAGTGAATTGACATCAGGGAGACTGTAGCAGACTTTAAATTAGTAGTTTCTCTAGTCAATAGTGCATAATTTAAAATGTATGAAAATATCTGCATGCGTGATAGGCTATGATGGCTTGTCAAAGAAGAGCTAGGCTGGGAGAAACCGTATTCATCTCAAGTTGGCAAGCGTAGACTAATCCGCATATCGACGTTCTTAAACTAACATGAACATCTGTGATACATCTGTGTGCTGTTGGGTCTCCGATGGTGAAAGCCCCTCTTCTTTATGTTTCTTCTTCTGTCTTTCGGTGAGAGGTACATTTTATTTAACATTAGTATTTATTAGTGCTTAGAGGTTGGGTTTCGCCGTACAGAGAGACCTGGACAGGCTAGAGAGTTGGGCAAAGAGGAACCTTATGAAATTCAATAAGGGCAAGTGTAGGGTGCTGCACCTGGGGAGGAATAACCCCGTGCACCAGTACAGGTTGGGGGCTGACCTGCTGGAGAGCAGCTCAGCTGAAAGACTTGGGAGTCCTGGTGGACAACAGGATGACCATGAGCCAGCAATGTGCCCTCGTGGCCAAGAAGGCCAGGGGCATCCTGGGCTGCATCAAGAAGAGTGTGGCCAGCAGGTCGAGGGAGGTCATCCTCCCCCTCTACTCTGCCCTGGTGAGGCCACATTTGGAGTACTGTGTCCAGTTCTGGGCTCCCCGGTTCAAGAAGGACAGGGAACTGCTGGAGACGGGACAGCAAAGTGCTACCAAGATGATGAGGGGACTGGAACACCTCTCTTCTGAAGAAAGGCTGAGGGATTTGGGTCTTTTCAGTCTGGAGAAAAGACGACTGAGGGGGGATCTTATCAATGCTTATCAATACGTAAAGGGTGGGTGTCAGGGGGATGGGGCCAGGCTCTTCTCAGTGGTGCCCAGCGACAGGACAAGGGGTAACGGGCACAAACTTGACCATAGGAAGTTCCATCTCAACGTGAGGAGGAACGTCGTTCCTGTGAGGGTGGCAGAGCCCTGGCACAGGCTGCCCAGAGAGGTGGTGGAGTCTCCGTCTCTGGAGACGTTCCAAACCCGCCTGGACGCATTCCTGTGCCACCTGCTCTGGGTGACCCTGCTCTGGCAGGGGCTTGGACGAGATGATCTCCAGAGGTCCCTTCCAACCCCGGCCAGTCTGTGATTCTGTTGCTGTGGATGCTGTAGAAGCCAGTCCTAGTCATGATGTACACCTCTTGGTGCCCTGGGAGCGCAGGTGAAGCCAGGTAGCTCCATCCTGGATGAGCTGTCCCTTGAAGCAGAGCTGGGGAAGCCCTGGATGTCAGTCCTAGGTTAAGGACCACCTGGTCCTCACAGGTCAGTAGGGAAAGAAGATGATAGGGAGCTGGCAGGCACCCATGAGAAGGTCTGTGCGAGGAAGGCACCTCCCTTGTGCCTTCGAGCCCCGGTTCTCGCCGGGAGCAGACAGGGAGGGAAGAGGAGGCGTGGGGACCTTACATGGCCTTTGGGACTGGCAGCCCGTGGTCTGCTCAGTTGAGAACAGATGAACCTATACGGAAAAGAGTTTAAGAGATCACTTGTGCTACATAGTCCTTTATTTTGAAGAGAAAGTACTGAAGCTCAAGGGAAGGAAAAAAGGCAGCCTCTTGGCTTAGTAGGCGTTTGCATTACAGGATGATTTTTATTTATTTTTTTTTAAAAAGAAGCATTTCTTTAGCTTTGGATAAGGATAGTGTTTTTGTCTATTCACTGCCAATGCAGGATAAGGATGTCAAGGAAGGATACAGTAGGTGGATATAATAAGCTGGTGGCAAGGATGGATGGGATAATAAAGGGGGGAGGGTAAAACCTGAAGGGTTTGTTCCCTGCTGAAGTCAGTAGTCACAACACACCCAGAGGAAAGGAAATGCTCCTCCTGTGACTGGCACTTGTTCATGGTGTGGAAACATACAGAAACCAGGATATTGGTACTGTTCAGAAGCGTGGCATCAATTCTCAATTCCGATGAGTTTAAAAAGCAAAGTAGAAATTGCTTGTTTCTGTTGATTTCTATGTGTGGTTTTTTGTCCTGGTAAAAATACAGTAAAATAGGAAAGTATATGGGGGGGGGAGGGGCGGGATGAAAAAACTTGAGTGTGGATAATGCTTTGTTCTGTGTACAGAAACAGTATGAATAAAAGCAGATGCATAATGATCTTTTTCGACATCAGCTACGCGGGGGTTCTAGTTGGCAGTACAAAATATGAACAGCTGTCAGGCAGTACCGTGATACAATTTGGTGCTTTCCTTTGAAATCCTCTGGCTGAGATTTCTCTAAAGTAAATTGTGATTTTTTTGGTACCTACTGGATGCGCTTTGACTGAGGACTAAGCGTACTGCCCAAAAATTTGGCTCTTCAGGTATGCCAAGTTAGGCACCCAAATTTAGTGGTACCTTTGTGGAAGAAAATATGTACCTTTTCCATTCTCATACATCTTGACCTTGGCTGTTAAAGTATAAAACTCACCCTTCAGTCTTCTTTTTCCTGATCTTTTTTCCTGTTTTAATATGTGTTATTTCCACCGGGGGGGGGGGGGGGGAAGAAGTGGTCTATTCACTGACCTGTTCCTCTGCGAATGAATGTCACTGTTAGTACATCTCTGTTCATTGCCTATCAATGGGAAAGCTGCAGTACGATTCTTATGTGCCAAATGCCTCACTTTGTTTGCTTTGAATTCCATTTTCTTTCAGTGTCATTTTAAACAGCTGTTTTCCAAATCCCTCCATAAATAGCAATTACATTTTATAAGGATGATCTTTGTCACTTAAGTTTTTAACTAGTGGTTTGATTCCCTGCTCTCCGCAATGTAAACCTGAGATAGCTGAACTGAAGTTTGAGCTGTGGTGGTACAAAACTGGTGTTGGTGAGTGGAAAAGTCACGTATTTTATTATAGGTGTTGGAGGTTTTGTGCACATCTAGAATTACACTTCTCCACCCAAAGCTGCTGTGTTTTGTATTGTATGTATTTTACCTTCTGCAAAAGATCCAAGTCCTGTTTTCCCTTACAGTCCGCACCACAAAAAAATACCGTTACAATTCCAAAAGAGATGACGCTTAGCAGACACAGAAATACCTGCTTCTGGAGCCACAGAGGGCCTTTCCCCGTCCCTGCTAGCGTTTTGGTCAAGGTCCCTGTGGCGTCCACGGCTGGTAGTGGGAGAAGTTCTCAACCACTTCTGTCATCCAGGAGCCTTTCTGATCCACCTGCCTTGTGATGGTTGGGCTGCAGCGTTTCTCCTGCTCTATCACAACCCTCAGTGATATTTCCCAGGCAGAGGAATGACTTGAGCAGATCTTTATTTGCCTGGTGGCTAGAGGCTGCTTATTGGTCTGTTGGTTTTCGCTCTTCGGCTGCTTGTACATCGCACTACTCCAGCGTGACTTTCTAGTTTTCAGGCCTATTTATTTTTGCTTCAGCCTTCAAGGGATATTTGGGAATGTCTTAAACCAGCTTTGCTTCTGAAGGAATCACAATGTGGAACTGAATCTTGGAGCGCTGAGCGCATCCACCTACAGTGGTGTTTTTTGTCCCAGCCTCGGATGTTTATGATAGCAACATTTTCTCTGGTTTTTTTTTTTTTTGAGGGGGGGGTTGGTGTCTCAAAACTTAGCCCTGCTAATGTGCAATTTGGGCAGTATGTGCCATTTAAAACCAAATGTCATCCACCTAACAGCCTGCCTGCCGAGAGGCTCTCATTTGTCAAGGTTTGCTTATTTTTTTTTGGTAAGGGAGTTTTGACTTGATAGCAGAGATGCTGTGCTGTAAATTGTTTATTTCACCTGGTGCTTGGTTAGTCTCTGAAGCCTTAATCCCAGTTATGGTTTACTACTGGTAATGTAAATTGTGTAAGCTTTTCATGTGTATTCACCCCTTTCTTTGCATTTTTTGAAAAGAACTTCTCTGCTTTGCTTCTCTCCTGCGCTTCTTAGATATTAAGCAGTAGTATCCAGATTACCAAAATTGAAGTTGAATAAAGCCTTTTTTATTAAATGAATCAAAGTATGAAATAGTCTCTTGATACTTTCCCCATATAAGCTTTCATATGAAGCCAACCCTGTCTCAAACCTTGAGTCGCACCTGAGATATTGGCATTTGGAGTGAGGTTGGCAGTGATCTGGAGTCCAAGGCAAGTTTTCTATCTACAGTCACACATGAATACGTGATGAATCAGCAGTATTTTGCCTCTGAGCCAAGAAACATAATTTATTGCTGAAAGGCCTTTTTTTGTGTGTCTAACAATAGGATAATTTTCTGAATATTTAGGCAGAGTAATTTTTGATTAAAAATACTTTTGCACTGATATGGTAGTTGAATTATGATCTGTGGGCATCAGAGATTAAATACTTGTTGCGGGGAGCTCTCTGGAACTCAGCCTGTGAAAAGGATGCATTATGCTGCAAATTATTAAATATTGATTTTTGTAAGAGTCTGCAAGCATCAATGAATTTAGCAATATGCTAGTAAATAATATGAAAAAGATTAATATCTCAACAGAAAAAGTAATTACAAATATGTTTAAATAATGATTTTGGTGTGAGTGAGATTTGTGGATACCAAAGAGGACTCAACTTTAGCCTCTTGTTGAGTATCCAAAGCCACCTGGAAGATGTTGTCACCTAGGACTTATGCAGTTTCCCCAATTTTCCTGAGTTCCATGACCCGCATTGGATGCAGGGTGTTTGGCTTTGGAGGTCACAGCCGCCTGTCAGGGTTGTTCAGCCTGGAGAAGAGAAGGCTCTGCGGAGACCTTAGAGCCCCTTCCAGTCCCTAAAGGGGGCCTGCAGGAAAGATGGGGAGGGACTCTGGATCAGGGAATGGAGCAATAGGACGAGGCGTAACGGTTTCAAACTGAAAGAGGGGAGATTTAGATTAGATATTAGGAAGAAGTTCTCTCCTGTGAGGGTGGTGAGGCGGTGGAACAGGTTGCCCAGAGAAGCTGTGGCTGCCCCATCCCTGGAGGTGTTCAAGGCCAGGCTGGATGGGGCTTGGAGCAGCCTGGTCTGGTGGGAGGTGTCCCTGCCCAGGGCAGGGCATTGGAGCTAGATAATCCTTAAAGTCCCTTCTAACCCAAACCATTCTATGATTTTATATGATTCTATGATTCTTTATAGAGTTCGTGTTCTTCTGCACCACTCTGAGGTTTCCTGGCAGCCTGCTCTGAGACAGCTCAGTTAAACACAGTTTAGCCTGTATAGCAAAGCTGTTGCTTGCAAGGCGTTTGCACCAGTGAAGGTTTCTTTACAATGGTTTAGAGAAGTTGTTACTGCAAAGTGTTTGCTCTCAGCATTCATTATGGAATTACTTCTCCACAGAGATGAGCAATTTGAATTTGTCATTACTTTTTTCTCTCAGTGTAAGTATTTTAGAACAATAACTTCCTCCAGAAGAATGAAGGAAATGGATTTCATTGTCTTAATTTTATGTGGAGAGGAAGACAATTTTCATATGTTATCCCTAAGCATCACTTTGATATCCATATGAGGCTCATTTTTGACTTGCCACTTCACGTTGTTCATAAGACAAAATTAGTGCTTTTCTGCGGATGTTAGTCTTTAAATTTCATTAGGAGGCATGTCAGCATCTGGGTCCTTAGGTCAAGGACAGCTTTAGTTGTAGCTTGTTTGTCTTACATCTTGAGAGATTTGTGTAGCAGCAGAAGTGGAACTGCTTCTCACATATAAAGGCATCTGTGTGAACTGTTGTTGGTACTAAATAAGAAAAGGTACTGTGTTTGGGGGAAATGCAGAGGCACAATTTGGGCTTTGGTTTCCACAATTGCAAATAGAGCTGAAATACCAGCTGTGGCATGACTGTGATGAGTGACCCAAGAAAACGCATGCCCTTGATCTCTTCATGACGAAATGCAAAGTTTAGTTAAAGAACAATAAATGCTCGTGAGAACCTTGAGTAGAGGATGCGGTTGAGGGAAAGAAGCTGGCTGATATAGACAACTGTTCATTTGCTAAGTGCAGGTATGTCTGGATGAAAAGCTGTTGCCTCTGGGTCATGTGGAGACTCTCCTTGTGACCAAATTCATGGCGTGCAGACATACAGTCTGTTGTCCTGTCCCTGCCTTGAACATTTATTTGTTTTTATGGTTTTTGCTAAGGTATCCTGGGCTTCATCAAAAGAAGCATGGCCAGCAGGTTGAGGGAGGTGATTCTCCCCCTCTACTCCGCTCTGGTGAGATCCCACCTGCAGTACTGCGTCCAGCTCTGGAGTCCTCAGCACAAGAAGGACATGGACCTGTTGGAATGGGTCCAGAGGAGGCCACGAAGTGATCAGAGGGCTGGAGCCCCTCTGCTGTGAGGACAGGCTGAGAGAGTTGGGGGTGTTCAGCCTGGAGAAGAGAAGGCTCCGGGGAGACCTTAGAGGCCCTTCCAGTCCCTAAAGGGGGCTACAGGAAGGATGGGGAGGGACTCTTTGTCAGGGAGTAGAGTGCTAAGACAAGGGGCAACAGTTTCAAACTGAAGGAGGGGAGATTTAGATTGGATATCAGGAAGAAATTCTTTCCTGTGAGGGTGGTGAGGCGGTGGAACAGGTTGCCCAGAGAAGCTGTGGCTGCCCCATCCCTGGAGGTGTTCAAGGCCAGGCTGGATGGGGCTTTGAGCAGCCTGGTCTGGTGGGAGGTGTCCCTGCGCAGGGCAGGGGGTTGGAACTAGATGGTCTTTAAGGTTCTTTCTAACTTGAACCATTCTATGATATTTGTAGTACATTAGTTTTTATTGCGTTTTGCTTTATTCTCCCTGCTGCGATAACACCAGAGTCTTTCAAGACCCATGTAAGGGATGGCAGAGGATATTGGCATCCAGGACCAGTGCCTTCAGTCCCTCGGGGCAGAAACGCAAATGTTGGCTCTTCTAGCCAGCCTAACGCTGTCACGGCAGCTAGGTTGAAAACTGTCCTCCTAGGATGAGCGGCGTAGTCATCCCATTACTCATTTACGGCTGAAACGGTCTAGCACGCAGTTGCTGGCCTGATATTTCTGAGGGTGGTAATACCTTAGTGAATGGTGAGGATGCGATAAGTAGGTGAATCAGACGAATGTTTTCAAATGAGCTGTTCAAGTTTTACATGACTAATGGAGCAGTTTTAAAAAAAATAAAAAAGGCAACAAAAAAAACCCAAATGCAAAAGATCCTGAAAGGCTCGAGCTTAGGAGGCAGCTCAGGAAGCTTTGATTGTTGTTCAGGTCAGTTAACTCCGAACCTGTAAATGATCTGTTGGTGAAGTTTCATGACTATATCCTTGCACTTGTGAAAGCAAGTGGCATATGACTTTTTTTAACATTCAGGATCTAGTGAGACTAAAACTAAAGATGACGACTGTTTTTACTAAGATTTTTTTTTTGGAACGCTTCAGCTGAAAAGCTCCCCATTCCAACCTTCAGCCCTCTTTAACTGTCACAAGACATGTTCTCTACTGCAATCACTCACAGCTCATGACTGTATTACAAAGCTAGTTTAAAATCAAGTAACTTAGCTGTTGCCTGAATATTTAATCAACTTTTTGGCTGGGTTTTATTGCCAGCATCAGATCACATAATGTAAGCTGTTTGTGCCATAGATATACCTATGAAAAAAAAAGGAGAAAAGAAAAAAGGAGACAGAAACTCATTCTTCCACCTTTCATATACCAGCTGAGCTTGAAACTAGCAAAGTCATTAAGCATAATGCCAAGTGTCAGTTGTGCGAACAAATGTGTGATAATTGTATTTTGGATCCAGCAGTGTTTTAGAGCAAACTGCTCATAATTTCCAGCAGTTACTCTCGCAAAGTGCGTTCCTTTCTTTGAGTTCTTGATCTTAAAGTTCTATCTGCGGAATAAAATTGCAAAGTCAACTCATGCTTTGCAGTTACTTAAATTATATGTTATGTAGTAAGTAACTAAAGCCAACAAAGACAGCAGAAGATAGTTGTCGTGTATCAGGTAGGTTTAGCTGGTACTGATCTGGTCCTTATCATTGTCTTTGAGGCTGTATACTGTTTGTGTGTCATCTTAAAAAGTTGCCTTTGGCATCAGACTGTTGATAAAATAATTCATTTCAAATATATGGCCAGTACTGACATTTTTAAAGATGGTAAGCTCTGATTTATACCTAATTTGTTCATCTGTCATTCTTTCTAAGAACTTTTGTTGTACTGATATATAAATACTTAGTCTTGGAATGTCTCTTTCTCCATATATGTGTGTGTATACATGCGTGTTATATATTTATGAAAAATGTATAATTTGTACAGCTAAAACATAATATCTCTCCTTCAGGTGCTCTCAGGTAAAGGGAGGGATTCCTCGTGCAGCAGATCAGACAATTTATAAAATGCATAACGTTTTTAGAGGGAGTTCTTCCATGCTATTTCAGAACATCAGAGATCATCTCAGTTTGAGTGATGCAAATAAGGGATGAAAGGTTTTTGGGGAGGAGGCAGAGAGAACTGGAGATACTGGAGTTCTTGAGTTTTGCACAGGTGTGGGAGCAGCATGGGAAGGAGATATGTTGGACTAATCAAAGTACCTGCATATCGCAGTTGGAGTCATTACTGTTGAATTGAGGAGACCCAGTCCAAGACCAATGGTGTAAGTTTTAGCTGACAGAAGGCTATACATGGCCTGGAAGAGAAGAAGGTGTTTAGATCTTACAGCCTTGATAAATGTGAGTGAATGGGTAGATGAAAAAAATACTCTTGGAGAAACATAGCTTATTTTGGTAGTCAAGAAGCATAGAAGATTTGAAGATGGTCACGTATCTAGGCCTTAATATATCAGAATTACGGCTCTTTGATCCCTCAAAACAATATGGAAACTCACATTTCAAAAGCTGATGGTGTTTGTATATTTGGGGTGAGGAATAAATTGTTGATGCTGGGAAAGGTGTTTCACATCACATTTCTGCAGCTGGTTGTACAATGTTCTTGTAAAGTAACCCAGTGTTGTCCCCTGTACTACTGACACTTCAGACCAAACACACATTTCATTTAGTCCACAAGTGACCAATGTTACCTGATTTTCTTTCCTTTGTCTCCTTTCCTGTAGCTATTACGGCTTCTGGACTCTGAAACCATGCAACTCGAAGCCTATCTGGAGTGGAAGCAACTGGAACCAGTTTATTGGCAGTGGATGGTAATGAATCAAACTGATCTTGAAGGGTGCAGCTTTCTTGACTCTAACAAATAGCTGGCCACTTCCAAAGGCCCCTTGCCACAAAAATAAATGCTGCAAACCAACTGTTCAACAGCACTTGAGAAAAAGGAAAAAACCTTTGGTAAAGTAAGGCATGTTTTCTTAGTTCTCCTTCGTCCCTCTATTTTCTTCTGTAAGACTTGCCCAGCTGAGCTGAGGAATTGCAGGGCAGAGTGGCAGAATTTCAGATAGTTAACACAAATGAAAACGTCTGATCTTCATCTCTTTAATGTTTTTTAAACATAGCAGTTGTACAATTGCTTAAAATTAAATGGCTTTTCAGAAGAGGGGCCTCTAAGCTTTATTGCAGACTTGAGAACAACTAAATTTGCAAGCAGCTGATATTGAAAACAACTTCATTTTTCCCAGACAAATAGTGTGTTGCAATTGCCGATTTCCCCTTGAACTGTGTTGAATGATCATAAGAAAATCAATAAGCCTTTCTCTGTGCATCTTACAATTTCTCAAGTGAGTGTAAACGGTACCATCCATCTCAATTCTCTCTACAACTTTTGCCCTTTCACAGTTGCTGAAAATAATTCTTTAGAGCACCACATTAGCTGTATGACTTCACAAAATTTTGAGAATCAGTGAGCTGACTGTTAATTGCCTATATGCTGCCTTCTATATTAAAAGCAAGGCAAAGGAGTGTAAAATTACCTCACCTGTCTTGAAGAGTACTTCCATTGCAGAGCCATTAAAATTGCTATTCCTTCTGTAATGGTTTTTGCTTTACGTGTCTACTATCTTACGGTTGTTTGGAAAGCATCAACACTATCAGAAGCCTGGCTCCAAATACGCAAAATGTAACTGCAAGTGTTACGGCATTTCAGTGTATCCACCAAAACCTTTGCCTGTGACATGATGACCAGTGTGGGGAGTATTGTGAGTGTTAATGTGCTTCCTGGAGTTAAACCCTAAAGAAATACTTGCAAAAAACCTGACCAGCACATCTTTTTACATTGTTCAACAGGCTGGATGGTGGATTTGCCTTTTTCTTTTGTTTTGCTGAAGATGGTGGTTGTTCCCGGGTGCTGTGGGATGTATGGGATTCAGATGTACTCTGAGGATACAGTAGTTTTCTCTTTCCACTTAGCATGTGTTTTGCATTGCTGATCTGATGGATGGGATGATTCTTGCAAAGCTACTGCCAGGTCTTCCTGAGGGCTGTGGGCAGGAGCATTTGGGGTTGTTCAGCCTGGAGAAGAGAAGGCTCCGGGGAGACCTTAGAGCCCCTTCCAGTACCTAAACGGGGGCTACAGGAAAGATGGGGAGGGACTCTACTGGGGAGTGGAGCGATAGGACGAGGGGGAACTGTTTTAAACTGAAAGAGGGGAGATTTAGATGAGACGTTAGGAAGAAGTTCTTTATACTGAGGGTGGTGAGGCACTGGCCCAGGTTGCCCAGAGAAGCTGTGGCTGCCCCATCCCTGAAGGTGTTCAAGGCCAGGCTGGACGGGACTTTGAGCAGCCTGGTCTGGTGGGAGGTGTCCCTGCCCATGGCATGGAGGTGGAACTAAGTGATCTTCAAGGTCCCTTCCAACCCGAACCATTCTATGCTTCTATAACTACAGCAACTGGAGTGACTGCAGTAATGTCACTTTAAAGTTCTGTCATGTAATAAATTTCAAATTAAAAACCAAACAAACCAATCAAAACCAACAAACCCCAAAAAGCTTTGGTTTATTTCCATGCAGTTTCTTAGCCTGTCGGTGCCCAGAACATCCTGCATTGTCATGAGATGGACCTTTGGGCAATATGAGCTGCTGGCCTCAGTGCTGCTTGTGCCAGTTTGCAATGCTGATGCTCGCTGAGAAAGGAGGTTTTGTAGGGTGTCTTTTGCCATTCTGAGCTATCTTACAAAGTTTTTCCTTGTATGAGCCTAAGAATCCCTTGCTGTGAGTTAAGCCAAGTTTTTTAACCTACCTGCAGAGAAGAAAAAGTGGGGGAAAAAAAAAATTCCCATCCTCTTTATAGCAATCTTTTATGTAAGTCAACGCCGTTAGCATGTCCCTGCCTTCCCAGCCCCGTTTCTAGGTTAAACAAAATTGGTTCTCTCAATGTCTCCTTGTAGACCATTCATTCAAACTTCTGATGGTTGCTGCTGCTCCCATATGGGACTTTCCCTCCCATTTGTCTGTGTTTAACTTCAGGTACCTCACCTGTATGTCAGTGTTAGTCAGTGCTCATCTATCATGGAGACTTGTGTTTGTGCTTTCTAAAATGGTACTTGACTTTGACAGTATGACATTGGTGACCTCTGGGTTTCTGAGTTCCCTTCCAGCAGTGTTGCTGCTGAGCCAGTAATTATACATTCGGTTTTTCCTTGCCCACGTGTAGACCTCAGCTGAACTCAGTTCAGCTCAACTGCTGAATTTCCTCTTGCTGTTTTCAAATTACTTCTCCAATTTCTAAAGATAATTTTGAATGCGAATTATGTCTTTAAAAGAGATTGACCTCTCCTATTTCTTCTTGATAACAATATGGAAATAAATATTTAATACGCTTTGAGTGAGGAGGGCTGGGCCTTTTAGTTGTGCTCTGCTACCCTGGCTTGAAAACCTTTTCTACAGGATCTGTGCACTATGGTATATAGGTACATGCATTTCAAGAACTCTGAAATTATTTGGTAATTTTTTGAGTATTTCAAATAACAGTTGCTGCTCCAAAGCAGTTGCAGAAGTAATTATGGAACCAGCTAGGTGCCCATGGTCAAGCAGAGCTGACAGAGCTCCTGAACAGCCTGGAGCAGGGATCTCTTGGGGTTCCTCAACTTGTAGAGTTTTACATGGGCACAAGCGGTCCTGTGGGTGTAACAACTTACTGTGCCATATAGCAGATGGGGCTGTCCTGAACAGTGTAAGCATGTGTCTCCTCCTTAGTCATCACTTTGTTACAATAAGCCAAAGTGCATCCAACCTCGGAGTTTGAGGGGAAGGGGCATATCTAGAGCTTCTGCAGTACAGGTGATCTCTGTCCCGTGAATGTTACTTTATGCTTTAGTGCAGCTCACAGTATGCAGCGCTTTCTAACATAAGCTAGTTTAGTAGCATAAGTTTTCTGTTAACGTAGAAATATGTTATAGTGAACTGAGGAGGTTATCTCTTAAAATAGCTCTGAAATTGTGGAGCAACTGTATACTGAGATGGCAGCAGTGAATTCCTAGTGATGAATTACCAGGAAGATGGGGAGGGGGAAACCATTTTAGCTCCTGCTGAAAAGTAACTCTTATTGTTTCTCCTTTAGGAAACTGTGCTAGATAATATGGCTGAAGAGGGAAATATGTGCAAGTCCCAGGACGCTCACGTAGAGAAAAGCGGGCTGTCAAAGGCGACCTCATGCTGCCCCTGGGCTGACGGTCTGACTGGGCAAATCGACAGGTTATCCAGAGATCTAATGACTCTCCACGACCAACTGCATAAGCTTGTAACCCACCGAAAGGCTGCGTGGTGTGAGAAGGTAAGCCTTTGGGTGGCGTTCTTGATCATTAGTGGCTTTTAAGATCCTATATTTTTCAGCTACGGCTCATCCTAGCGCAGCCTCCCTGTTGCTGCTCTGTGTCAGCCTTGCTGCGATCTTGATTTCAGATCTACAGTTACTTGTCTGTTTATGCCCACAGCATGCCAGGTGATCCTTCAAACACAAAGTAGGCATCTGTGTCACGGAGAGGCAGCATGCTGAAACAAAATAAGTGTTCTTTTGGAAGGGAAGGCATCAAAGGATAGGGGTTGCAGAGGAGAGAAGAGAAGAGGAGGCAATCATGGCAGCCCCTGGAGGGGACAGAGGCAGCAGGTTGAACACATCAGTAGTGGTTATAATGAGAAAAATAAAGATAGGTATTTGCAAGGAAAGGAGGGTAGGAGAGGCCAGAGCTTGTCATCTTTCACTGAGTTAGTAGTCTTTGAAATGTCTGATGGGGGAAGGAAAAAGAAGGATTCGAAACCTGTGAAGTGAGAGAAGGGACTGAGCACAAGATTTGGTGGAAGAACAGACTGGCTGTGGGAGGCTGGCTGCGGAGGAGAGCAGGTGATATGAAGGAAGTGTACATGGTATTCGCTGACATAGGGATGGGGAGACACTGGGAAGCACCCGGAGGGGGTGGTGGGGCATAAGGTAAAGGAGCTGTTAATGTAGATGTAGAAGGTGAATCTGAATATTTACATGCTGGCACAAGGAGAAGATATGATGAAGATGCAGGCATAAAAACTGGTAATTTTTTTCAGGCATTGAGAGGAAAGAAAGATACCAGAGAATCTATGAAATCTGTGGATGGAGAAAAAGTGAAAGAAACAGTTGGGGCACATAGAGCACTAACAAAAACGCTGTATTGCTGTTCTGTGTCTGTGTTAACTCAGGAGAGAGGATTTTTTTGCTTGTTTGCTTGGGGTTTTTTTGTTTTGTTTTTTTGGTTGGTTCTTTTTTTTTTTTTTTTTAGTTCAAAGTGTTGATGGACAGGATTATAGATCAGCTAACAAAATGAAAAGTTGCAGGTTGTTAGATCAAGAGGTTATTTGCCCAAGAGTTCAGAAGGGTCTGGCTTGGAAAAAGCGTGTGGGGAGCTGATCACTCTCTGTTCCTTTGAGGATAAGGAACTAGTCAGGATCAGTTGGATGGAGACAGGCACAAGGAGCTCCTGCTTCACACAGAGTATGGAACTTCTTCCCACAAGGTACTCTGGATATAAGCAGTGTACATGGCTTCAAAATCTGTTGGACACGTTCTTGGAAGAATAAACCCATCAAGGAATATTAAATATATAGATATGAGTTACAAGCTTAGGAAGTTGCAGGAGTAAAAATTGTTGCATGCTGGGGGCATATTCTGAGCAAGTATCTCTTGTATATTTGCCTTTGTCTTACAGTCTTCTCTAGGCACTTGCTGTCGATTACTGTCAGTGATGGAGTACTGTACTGGGCAGGTCTCTAGTGTCATCAGATTTGGTTGGTTTTTATGGCAAAAGAGACATGACTGTCGCAGGACAACTCAGGCCTTGAATTCTAAAAATAGAATTTCCGGTGCATGATTTCCAAAGCAAGATATGCTCTGACTCCTCTTAAATATAACAATATATATGCTGTTAAATATTATAGAATCGTTTAGTTTGCAAAAGACCTTTAAAATCATTGAGTCCAACTGTTAACCTAATACTGCCAAGTCCACCACTAAACCATGTCCCTAAGCACCACATCTACCCATCTTTTAAATACCTCCAGGGGTGGTGATTCAGCCACTTCCCTGTGCAGCCTATTACAATGTTTGATAACCCTTTCAGTGAAGAAATTTTTCCTAATATCCATCCTAAAGCTCCCCTGGCACAACTTGAGGCCATTTCTTCTTGTCCTATCACTTGTTACTTGGGACAAGAGACCAACCCCCATCTTGCTACAATCTTCTAGACCTCTAGACCCTTCAGCCAGCTTTGTTGCTTTTCTTTAGATATGCTCCAGCACCTCAATGTCTTTCTTGTAGTGAGGGGCCTAAAACTGAACACAGTACTCAAGGTACGGCCTCACCAGTGCCAAGTACAGGGGGACAATTGCTTCGCTAGTCCTGCTGGCCACACTGTTTGTGGTACAAGCCAGGATGCTGTTGGCTGCCTTGGCCACCTGGGCTCACTGCTGGCCGTTGTCCTTTTCTGCCAGGCAGCTCTCCAGCCACTCTTCCCCAATCCTGTAGCGCTGCATGGGGTTGTTTTGACCCAAGTGCAGGACCTGGCACTTGGCCTTGTTGAACCTCAGACCTTTGGCCTTGGGACATTGACTCAGCCTGTCCAGATCCCTCTGTAGGGGCTTCCTACCTTCAAGCAGATCAATGCTCCTGCCCAACATGGTGTCATCTGCAAACTTACTGAGGGTGCACTCAATCCCCTCGTCCAGGTCATTGATAAAGATATTAAAAGAACTGGCCCCAATAGTGAGCCCTGGGGAACACCACTTGTTACCAGCTGCCAACTGGATTTAACTCCATGCACCACAACTCTTTGGGCCTGGCCATCCAGCCAGTTTTTTTACACAACGAAGAGTATGCCCCTCCAAGCCATAAGCAGCCAGTTTCTCTAGGAGAATGCTGTGGGAAATGGTGTCAATGGCTTTACTAAAGTCTAGGTAGACAACATCTACAGCCTCCCTCATCCCCTAAGTGGGTCGCCTTGTCATAGAAGGAGATCAGGTTTGTCAAGCAGGACCCGCCTTTCATAAACCCATGTTGAGTGGGCCTGATCACCTGGTTGTCCTGTATGTGCCACGTGATGGCACTCAAGATGATCTGCTCCATAACCTTCCCAGGTATCAAGGTCAGACCGTCAGGCCTGTAGTTCCCTGGACCCTCCTTTTGTCCCTTCTTGTAGATGGGTGTCACATTTGCTAACTTCCAGTCAGCTGGGACCTCCCCGGTTAGCTAGGACTGCTGGTAAATGATGGAAAGGGTCTTTATGAGCACTTCCACCAGCTCCTTCAGTACCATTGGGTGGAGATCCCACCCAGCTGCATAGACTTGTGTGTGCCTAAGGAGTGTAGCAGCTCACTAACCATTTCTTCTTGGATTATGGGAGCTTCATTCTGCTCCCTGTCTTCCAGCTCAGGGGGCTGGGAACTCAGGGAACAACTGGTCATACTATTAAAGACGGAGGCAAAGAAGGCATTAAGTACCTCAGCCTTACTCTTTGTCACTGTGTTTCCCCCTGCATCCAATAAAGGATGGAGAATCTCCGTAGCCCTCTTTTTGTTGCTAATGTATTTGTAGCAACATTTTTGTATTGTCTTTTACGGCAGTGACCAGATTAAGTTCTAGTTGGGCTTTGACCCTTCAGATTTTCTCCCTGCATAGCCTCACGACATCCTTGTAGTCCTGCTGAGTTGCCTGCCTCTTCTTCCAAAGGTCATAAACTCTCCTTTTTTTCCTGTTTTTTTTGGTTTTTTTTTTTTTTTTACGTTAAGTGTTGTAGAATAATCACACTGAATCTTTTTTTTTATGCTTAAATCTGGAAATGAAGTCCAGAAAGATTTATCGATGAATTCTTCGTTGTACTTTGAAATATTCAAATTGGATTTGAACGACGGCTGGTCAAGTTCCAGTGTTCCTGAGATTCAGTGAATGTCATGTGAGTTTACAACTGTGGGAAACAAATGGAGTGCATCTTTGTGCGCTGTTAAAAGGATGGTTTATCACAAGTGCCTCCTCTTCTACATGCCCTGGAACAGAATTGTTTTGCAATGCTGCACGACAATGTTTTTTTGGAATGCTGGGGGTCAGATGACTCTCCATCAATCCTCTTTATATCAACCCTTCTTTTGAATAGTGTTGCTACTTATGTGATGCTTTCCGCCTGTAGCCTGCTTTCCCCCCCCCCCCCCCCCCCCCATTTAGGATGCTTGCTGAATGCAGGCTCCTCTATCAAATGTATGTTTCTGCCCCCTTCAGTCTTTTCCCTGGAGAAATAAGCTTATCAAATCTTTTCTTCTGTGTTTTTTTTTTTCATTTTAGTCAAACAAAGAGAAGATATAGCGGCAGGTAAAGTGGTCATTATCTCTAACTTTTTATCTTGCGATACTGAGACATCTGGAAGTTATCTTGGCTCTCACAGGCGTGCCCGGCTGGGGGACGGTGCAGTTTATTATAGCTCTTGTGCCCACTACCTTGTACTTCACGGAAAATGTGATAATCCAGAGTAATTATGTCTGTTGTTACCAGTAGGCCTAATGTCTGTGCCAGGCAACTGAGTAGAAACTGTTCTGAAGAAAAGAATTAAGGGCACACGCTGAAATGTGATGTGCTGGGGAGGAGGCAGCACAGTTTTTGCAGAGAGGAATCAGGAATCTAAAATCTCCTGGAGCTCTTTAAATGGAACAGTGAGCGTCTGGGCAAGGGAGTTGGATTGACGTTGCTTAATTGCATTTACAAATGGCATTTGATAAAGTCTCTGAAAAGATTCTCAACGCAAATAACCTGCCCACGTGGCCGTCTTTCCTCTGACCCTGGAGCAGGAAGCGGCGAGGAGGCGGCTGTGGTCAGTTTGCGGAGGCGGTGGCCAATACCGGCCTGGGGACGATGCTCTGGGAAAGGAGGTGCATAGCGAGGTGCCCAGGTTGAGATGAGGCTAAATCCCCGAGAGCACACGTGAAGGACAGCAGCAAAAGATGACTGAGGGCCCTTGTGCTGAGTGGTGAAGTGGTAAAATGTCAGATAAAATTGGATGGAGAGAGATAAATCCATCAAAATGCATCTGAAGGGAGACTCATAATTTTACATGTGTGTTTTTTCTGTCACCTGAATGAGCTTTTAGGGTTATAATGGTAGTTCCGTGGCAATGTGAGTGGTCAAAAATAGCAAACTAAATCCTAAGAATTGTTAGGAAAGCGAAAGAAAGCAAAACTTAAAATATTCCTGGAATGCTGTGTGGAGTTCTGGTCCCAGTCCTAACTCAAAAAAACCCAAAAGATGTGGTTGAGCTGAAAAGCACAGTGAGGGGAAGTGATGATGGCCCAAGCTGTGAAAGTGTTTCTCTGCAAGGGGAATTTAATTAGGCTGGGTCTCCTGGCACTAGAAGAGGAGAGAATGAAGAGGGGTATCGCACTGGAGCAGGAGGAGACACTTTTTACTGTTCTTCTGATGCTCCTTTGTTCTCATGATGGGTGAACCTAAAGGAAATTACTGGACAAATTAATGAAGAAAAAAACCAATTGTTAAGCAAGAAATATGAAAAATATTCTCTGGTCAGGAAAGTCCTTCAGCTGCAAACTACTGGAGTTTAGGAAGTTGTATCTTCCAGTGAGGGTGTTGTTTTATATATACATATACATACATACATATACACATATACATAATCTGTTCCTAAACTTATTCCCTAGCTATTTGCTATTGACGAGATTGGAGACAGTGCTGGGTTAGATGGAGCTTTGCTATAACAAGGTACAGTTGCTCTTTCTTTACAGCCAGTTTTGAGCATCGTGTTTCAGGAGAGAAATTGGGGAGAGCCAGAATAGAAAAATTAAAATCATCCTAAGTCTGGAACGTAAGGTCTTCATCTTAAAAATGGAAGGACTAAGGTGAAGTATATGAGTCTTTGAATATGAAGAAGTTTAATGTGGAGGAAGGATTTTTTTTTTCATTTTTTTCCCCATGTCCTCAGTGAATGCGACAAGAAAGGGTGTAAAATGTAACACAGAAATTCTAATTAGGTACTAAGGAAATAAAATTTCTAATGCCCAGGGCAGAGAAACATCAGAGTAGGTCTCCTGGGAAGCTGCGAAGTCTCCATCCTTGGACCCTGCACAAACCAGGTTAGGCGAATATCAGTCAGAGACGGCTGAAGAGGAGTTGGACCTGCTCTAAGACTGTGGATTGGGCTTGAAAACCTGTTGAAGTCTGTTTCACTTATGAAAAATGTGTGATTTATGTATTTAAAGCTATGTAGAGGTATTTCAGGTCTGTTAAAAGTCATCGCTACGCCACCGTGTCTGGTTTGTACTGCTAAACACAACTGCTTGTTATTCAGGATGGGATTTTGGAGGCAATGTGTCTATTTGTTGCAAGTTTGATCATTTGCCCACTGTGATTTCGGTAGCTAAAACTATCGATCTTAAATCTTTCAAAATTAACTTATTTTTCCTGTTTTCTTTCATTTGTGTCTTTGGTTTTGTTTTCTTTTGTTTGTTTCTGCCTGCCCCCGGCTCTTTGCTTATGTGTTTGGAATGACCCTGAAACCATTTCCCCTTTCAAGGATATTCACTAGAAGACATCTGAATGTTGCCATGGGATTTGGGTGATTTGTGAAACCCTGATTAATATGCCATTTTAACTGATACCCATCTCTAGGCAGCAGCGTGTTCAGAATCTTGGAGGAGAAGATCTGAATATGGGGCTTTCTTACTGTTGGCTTTGTTCTTTTCCGTGCAATACTGGGCAAATAATCGTCACTTCTTCAGTGACATTTTGGGGATTTGTAAGTGATGAAAAAGTTCAGTGAAATGCTTAGGCTTTAAAAATGTTTCTCCTCTTGGAAACAAACTTTACTGTAAAAGACGAAAACTGCTAATTCCAGAAGAGAACTTGTTTGTTTGTTTGCTTTTTTGTTTTCTGAATATTTCATCTTACCTACTCCTCTACTTGAGAGGGGATTTTATTCCAGGCTGTTTTAAACATTTGGCATCCACAAGCTGGAGTACAGAATATTTTGACTCCAAATGTTGATTTTTTTTTTTTTTTTTTCAGTTTTAATCACATAAACGCTCACACCATACTGAGCTTTTGTTGAACCTTGGGATATTGTATCTTGGGATCCTCTGTGTTCACTAGCATTTTAAAGCAAGCCAGACTCCTTTGAGATGGTGATATGATGGGATGGAGCTTGCTCATGCATACACCTCTGAAGCATGTCCTGGAAAGACTTAGCGGAATTAATCTGAGCTCGAACATGCTCCTTCCACATTGAAGTCCTCTCCAGAAATACTGGTGGCGGTTCTTGCACCCTTGGCTCACATTGCGCCTGAGTTGAGACTTCAGAGGTTCTAATCCCTGTCCCATATTAGATTTCCTTAGTGACAGTGGAAGAGCACACCAAAACCTGCATTTTGTCTTTGTTTCCGTATTTTTCTCCTGATCGGTCACCTCCTCTTCCATTCAGTAACCCCCAAACCATTGCACCCACAGCCTCGATGGGGTGGGAGAATGCAGGGCTGCCTGTTTCGGAAGAGATGCCCTTTGGATTCATAGTGTGTTGGGGAAGGGCTGTATGGGAGAGGGATGTTCTGTTTTTTCTCGCTGGGGAGAGGGGAGGTGCAGGGGTGGTCAGTGGTGGTGGCAGGAGTGACCTGGGGCACTCCATCAAGTGGCGATGGCGTGGGCTGAAGTGCAGAGAGGCTTCAGCTCCATCCCAAGAGTCCTGTGATTCACTCGAAATTTTTGCCACCACCAGCTCATCACCGCTGGAGACCTTGTAGAGTCTAGTAAAAGGAGATTTTTTATTTTTTTTCCCAAGAATCATACATTTATAAAAGACCAAATGTTTTTTGATGCACTTTGATTTAAGGCTTTGCTATTTGAAGTACGGAAGCAGCTCCAGAGGCTGATGCTGGAACATAGTTCTACATCCTTATGGGTTTGGGTGGGGGTTTTTTGGTGTTTGTTTTTCTGACCGAGCTTGAGTTGAACTTTGAGTAGATAAAGAAGTGCGCTTCCAAAGTTCTTCTGGAAGCCCCATAATGAATTGGAGGAGGTGGATGAGGAGCGGTGTGTATCTGGGTAGCCACTGCCGGTGCGTGGTGGCTGTGCTGCGTGTGCGGCTAACCTGCGTGGAAATAAAGTGCATTGCAGGTATGTGGATGGAGAAAATACTAAAGTCTTTTTATTTGTTACACCATGTGAGGGCAGACAGTAAGGCCTGGCTGCTGGCGTGCCGCGTTCCCTCCTCCACCAGTGCAGGGCCGAGTTGTGTTTCTTCTGCGTTAAACCCAGAGCTTGTGGCAAAGAGGCAGCTGAGCTCTGGCTGGAGAACTCTCTGAAGGCTTGGCAAAAGCTCTTTCTTTTTTTTAAAGCAAACCATTCACGTTTCGTCTTTGCTATTTCTGCTGTTTATTCTAGTTCTCTGGGCTTCCTGCTAATATAAAGATGTTAGTATAGCAAGAAGTTAATTATCCAGGCTGTCTGGGGCGCAGGAAGTGGAGGAGTGGTAGGGAATGGTTCGGTGCCGGCGTATTTCCTCAGTCAGCACATTCCCTTCCCCTGCCCCTTCCCCGGTCCCAGTGCATTTCTCTCTTCCACTTTGTGTTTGCAAACCTCCATCTGGAGTGCCGAGCAGCTGTCAGTGAAGCTTTTCATGCAAAAAGAAATTGAAGAACTAGCAAGGCCACAAGAGCAGCTTTTGGAAATGCATGGTTGGCTGGGCCCAGATGCCTGGGTCGGGGGAAGAAACCCAGAGAGATCAACAGAAACATCCATCAAAGGGAGCAATGGAGGACATGGACAGGAGGATGGCAAGGAGGGACAAGGCTAATGGCTTTTATGTGTCATTCTTATTTAGTTAAATGCAGGATTAAATTTGCTGCTGATGGAATTGCCATGTTATTAGATTTAGGTTATTAGAAAGCATGGATCTGCTGTAAGCGGTAGGAAGGAAGATCCTAATGTGTGTTTTCACTTTTTGCTCGTGTATTTTCTTGCATTCTTGTATTTGTCACTTGGCAATATTCCTAGCAGAAGATCTGAGGCTGCTTGTTTGTGGCCATGGAGGCTGTGGTAGATCCAAGTGATGGTTCCTGGAGGGCAGTGTGCTCTCTCTTGTGTTAGAAGGAGGACAGAAACCACCTCTGTGCCTCGGTTCTCCTCTTAACAGCAGGATCTGACTTTTGCGTTAGACCTGAAGCCCCTGGCTAGCCTTGTTTAAGGCTGGCGCGCGTGTGGAAAGTTACTGCAGATAAGCAGAGCAGGGAGATTTTTGAAAGAATCTTGCTCGCTTCTGAGTACTCTGCGCAGGTTGGTCAGACTTGAATAGTCAATGTTAAGCTTGCAGCATACAAAGAGATGAAAAAGATAAGTATTTATTCTTCGTTTGCAGATGCAACTTGCTCTGCAGATTGCTGAATGAGTGCTGAACTGTGTGAGAGACAAAGAGACTCCGTGTACCAGTTGCTAAATCAGCAGACTGATTTCAAACACACAAAAAAAACCCCGACTGAAAATAAATTACCCGGGCTGACATTTTTCATGGGGCTTATATATTCTAAAAGACTCCAGCTCCTTAGGGAAGAGTGAAACATTAAAAACTTGAGTGCTGTCTCCTGTTTTGTGTGCAGAACTCTGGGGTTTGAAGTAAGCGTGGGTGAAAGTTTTTCTTGCTTCCCAAAAGATGCTGTTTTCCCTTCCTTTGCTGAAACGCGGAATGTTTGCTCAGGTGACAGGATCAGTTAAAGTATAATCAATAACCAGTGTTAATATTTTACTCGCATTATTTGCCAAGATGTTGGATACCGACCAAGGCAATGAAACATGTAGTAAATGCAGCTGAAGAATTACACTCCAATAAATTTTAGATGAGCTTTATTTAACAATAAACTGTAAAAAAACCCCATTCCGATGAGAGAATGTGAATGTGTTTTGTAGCCATTGTAAATGTTTTAGTGCATTTTTAAGAAATCATTGTAGTACTTATGTTCTCACAGTTAAAACACACAGTAATACATGGACGAAGACTAGGAATGCCTGTAGGGCTCTGATGTGCAAGGTACCTAAGATTGCAGCTTCCAACACCACCTTTATCTTTCGAAGGGGAAGAGCTTGGAGGCTGATGGGTGGGATTTGGGGTACCTGTGACCACGAGGTTGCTGGATTTTGAGATTCTTGCAAATGGTGAGCTGCTGCAACAAACGTTATCCTCCACGAGGGCAATATCTCGGGGACATAGCTAATTCTGTCTGGCAGAAACCATATTAAACACCATAGCCAGTGGCTGTATTTTGGAGCAGCTCTACCTGAAACACTATTAGTGTGTTTTACTGACCCTTTCAGAGTGGGTTTTGGGGACAGTAACTTCCAGGAGGTATCTGGCTTGCCTTATAGCTTGGGGCAGGCTGTCGGGATGGGTTCCTCCTCCACCAGCAGGAGTTACAAGTGTCGCGTACTTTGCAGTAGAGTTGATAGAGGTGCTTTTAGAAGGACTGTTTGCGTTCATGCATTCAAAGCTTAACTTTGAGTGTCCTTTTTTCTTAAAACCTTGGCCTTGTTCTCTCAGCCATCTGCCCTGAAATCAAGCGTACTTGATCATAAGAAAAAAGTATCCAACTCATTTCTGTGTCTTTGTCCCTTGTGCCCGTAGAAGAGCTGACATAAATCTGTAATTTAATATTGTCACATCTCTTCTTCCCAGCCAGAAATGCATCTAAATAAAGCTTAAGTACACTTCTGAGCTCAGAACTCACTACTTTTAACTCTTTATCTTATCGCCTCTCTCAAAATCATGAGAGCTGTTTGGTTTTTTTTTTTTCCCCTTTGCAGACAAACTGTAGGGCCCAGCCTTTGACTGCTGCAAGAGTCATGATGGCTGTTCAAGTAGCTTTCCATCCACCTACAGCTGCTCCTCGCTATCAAAACTGGGAGCTAATAAGAGAAACCACTAAATGCATTTTAAACTTTTAAAGCAGCTTTAGAAAAATGTCTGCTTTTTCACTGAAACGCTGAAAATGTTGTACGTAGATGAAGCTTCACCTGGGATTTAAAGTTCATTTGCCTGATGCCGTCGGTGGGGACAGGCTGGGTTGCCGGAGTGACCTTTGCTGCTGTGGATGCGCTGCTCCTGGCTCCCGCAAAAGCAGAGAAGAGCTGCAGGGCTGGGAGCTGGCGGAGGTTCTGCTGTCGTCATGGCAAAGCCCCTGGAGGGGACAAGGGAGTATTTTCTGACTGAAAACCAAACCAGTTTGGAGGTGAAGAAACTCACTAAAAGTCATATGGGTTTGTTGGGGTTTTTTTCTGCGTTTTTTTCATTTTCCTTGTAATTTTTGCAGAAGAAAGACTTTTTTCTAAAAAATTTTATGACTAAGGTGGTAATATCTTCCTCTCATCTGCATATTCTAGGAGTGGGTTTTATAAACATTCCTTTTGGTTTTGGCCTACATTGCTTGCATTTGTTTCACATGCCGTTCTCCCAAAGCAGGATAATACAGAGAAGCGCAAGTCACAAGCAGCACAGGTTCTAAAGCAGCTGCTTTCCTGTTGCACGCTGATAAAGCTCTGCTTAAAACAAAGTGGAGTCCTCCAAGCTTCTGCGAGTCACTTAGATCCGAGATGGTATCTCGTATCATCAGTGTTTGTCTCTGCTGCCCCAGATAAAAGTTTGGAAGAACAAATTGAAAAATAAGTGAGCAATTTATTATACGAAGCAATACTTGTCTGTTGCCTTCCTTTGTAATTTGTAGTTGTCAGGGTCTTTTTTCAAAGTAGCACTGCAGCCTTTTTGCAAGTGTCTAAATTACTTACACTGACATACTCTGGTTTTCGTATCATATATTTTCAGTATGTGCCTATTACTACGTTAATTTGTGTGATCTTCTAATTGAATTCAAGGATTTTGAAAAGTCTAGAGAGAAAACTGTAGTTAAAAAGAAATGCATTATAAAAGGCCAGGCTGTTAGAAGGGTATTTTTTTAATTACTATAAAATGCTGGAGATTTATAATTTGGAGAAGGAAATAGGTGTTTGTCACTTAATCCCCGTGGCACACATTCAGAATTGTGTGGCATATGGGACTTCCACAAGTCTGAGCTGTCTCTCCTTGTAGTAGGTGGTAAAGAAGCTGCAAGTTTGATGCTCTGGCCTGGAGCTGCCCCACCTTCTGGAGAGCAGCAGGACCATGGTGGGTGTCAGTCTTGCTTACCTTCTTGGGAAGCAGCTGAAGAGTTTCTAGATGAGCTCCTGGCTCTGGAGCATGGTGATTCTGGACGTCATGTGGTACGCTCTTGCTGATGCTTCATGTCTGCTCTTTTTGTGCTGGCATCACTGGCATCCTCTTTAGCTGAACAGAGGTGATGCAGAAATTGATGATTTCTTCAAAGACCATTTATTATTTTAAGAGTGTAATGATAGGATGAGGGGTAACGATCTCGAACTGAAAGGAGGTGGTTGTGGATGCCCCATCCCTGGAGGTGTTCAAGGCCAGGCTGGATGGGGCTTTGAGCAGCCTGGTCTGGTGGGAGGTGTCCCTGCCCAGGGCAGGGCGGTGGAACTAGATGATCTTTGGGTTGGAACTAGTCCCTTCCAACCCAAACCATTCTGTGATTCTTCTGCTTCTGACCACAGAGTAGCTGCAATAGAAAAATCACATTACGTTTTGGAGTCCCGTCTAGTTTTTTTTTCTTTGAGTTCACTTGTTCTCCTCAAAAGTTAACCTCTGGAAAAGCAAATTACTTATGTCAAAAACTCAGGAACAGAGAGTTCAGAAAATATACATACAACAGAAAACTTTTTTGTAGCTTTATGGAAGAGGGATGTATCTCACGAGGCTTTCGGCATAGCTGCCTTCATTCTGGGCTGTTTGCCACAGGTATGTCCTTCAGCAATCCAACCCAAAGGCTGTCCTTGAAGCAACTGCCTCTTCGTGCATCTGTTCAACTGCAGGATCCAGGGCAGCTCCATTGCAGGAGGAAAGCTGGGTGAAGCCCTTACTGTAAGCAAGCCTGCTCCCATGGGCTCACTGCACAGCAATCACAGAGTTCAGTTGCTTTTAGGCCTAAGAGGATTCATTTGCCTTTTGCTTTGCCTGTATAATAGATACTTATATGCTCAGCAAACAGGTGATGCTTTTATCAGGCGTCTGCTTTTGGGTTTCTTGTTGATATTTGGAGGTATACTTTCTATTTTTCTGGTAAAGACCCTGAAAAATCTTAATGTTGTTCTTTCCTGTTTTCTTAATCCTGTATCCTTTTTCCTTTGTCTTAAGGTAAACTGACTTTTCTGACTCCTGTCAATGTGGTATTTAGATACCTGAGTCTAAATACAGACTTATTTGATTATCTTAAAAAAACAAAAACAACAACAAAAAAAAAACACAAAGAAAAAAAAAACAAACCAACCCAACAGAAACATTACCCATTCAGACAAGATCAGGTCACTCCTCTTTATGAAATTATCTCATTCAAATGCTTTCATTAACTTCTGGCTTTCCATTACTGTGCTTTCTCACCATCTAAAAGCTTTCCGTCGGAGAGCAGCGTGGATGTCGTTCTGAAAGCTTGCGAAGTTCTTTGCAGTATGCAGTGTCTAATAAAAGGCAGCACAGAGCAGCAGTGCCCTGCCAGACCGCGCTAGCTGTTCTCCTCGCATGCAGCTATGTGCGTTCCTGGTATTAAAACTATATTTTTAGACTCTCCTCAGAGGACTCCTCCCCCCAGCTAAAAGATGGCCTTCTATTCCTAGATAAAATAGGTTGCCTCTCTGTGGCTTCCCTGTCAATTTGTTTTGGACTGACAATAGGTGTGCCTGGGAGCTAGCATTTGAATAGTGAATGTCTTGCTTAAAATGCATAAGATGGAGATGCACATATTCCTCTCTAATTGCAGAAAATTGCAAATCCGGGCAAAATTTGGAATGCAGCTGCTTGTATAATTACATCTTCTGTCAGTTGCTGTAGCTCAGCTTTACAACCCTTCTAAAACATCTTCATAGTTTATGGTGCAAATAATGCCTCCATTAATATTAATTTGGATCACCCCTTTCATTTATTCACCTCCAATTCCAAAGGCCTGAGATTTTTTTCCTCTTACTGAACTAATAACGAGTGGTAGAAATTAGTAATTATATTAAGGTGAAGTTTTGCTTTAGCAGTTGTAATTATTGTTAAGCCAAAAGAAACTATTTTGAGTTCCTTGCTGGGATTTGGGTTTAGCGAGAAATAGCAATGGATGTACCTCCAACCAGTTTGCTCTGCCTGCAGCATCGGGCTTTGGGTATGTGCAAACCTCTCCATTTCATACTTTTATGAAATAAAGGGAATGGTAACGGGTCATGGAAAAGTTGTTAGGTTATTGGCAATTAAGTGTTGCTATCTGCTGCTGGTTATTAAATGACGGTTAAGACGTAGATCACAATTCAGAGCTTAATGAAATGTGTTGGCCCCACTTAAATCACCATCACAATTGGGAAATGGTTGAAAGGTTGGGAAGGATTTAAGGAGGGGTAACGAAGGAATTATTCGGTCTGGTTTTTTTTTTTGAGAGGTGAGAAAAGTGTAGTTTAACTAAGGCAAAGTTATAGCCGGATCATGTGCTGCAAGTTCTTAGAAGTTGAGTTTTGAGAGTATGACTTCAGGTGAAAGGTGGTGTAAGAAGACCCAGTAGCTGAGGGGCAACTCACCGAACAAGGGCATATTTTAAACCATAAATGTGTTTCACTTCTGAGATATCACAGTGACAGGGTAGTTTCTTGATCTGCTGGAGCCTGTGTTTAAAAAACCAAAAGTTTGTGTTTCTAGAAGAGACCCCGTAGCTTACCAAAATGGAGTAGAACATTGCAGAAATTACTCGGTGGGATACTGTAGCCTGTGCCTTGTGGTAGGTTTGACTAATCAAACAGTTTATTATGACTTGAAATGCATAAATGCATGAACATCGGTATTAAAAGGCCTATTTCAGAAGAACATCAAGTCTCTGTGTACAATCAAGGATCTCACAAGAAGAAAGAAACCTCATTTAGGCAGGACAGTGTGGGAAGCGTTCAGCTATTAAACCAGAAAATGATGGTTTCCAGCGGTTTTAACTGGTTACTCTTCGGTGTGTAGAAATTGCTGCAGAAAATTAAAAACCTTGAAAGCTTACAGCAAAGAAGCTTGATTCAATGAGACAAGTTTTATAGAGCTGCAGTACTGACTCTATAACTTTCTTAGAGGTTTGAAATTACATTTGGGCAAGTTACTATAAGACATGAATTCGAAATTAGAGTAAGATTTTTTTTTTTATAGTAAAACACCTGCTTACTCAGTGTTGCAGTGATTCCAGAACAGCTGATTGCAGATACTGCTTTTGCTTTAACTCAGGGTTGTTTTTTTTGGTTTTTTTTTTTTGTTTTTTGTTTTTTTTTTTTTTTTGTATAAGCAGCAAATGCCTTTAGATGTTTTTCTGAAGGTTGGGGGTCTGATTTTCTTGGAATTCACTGTTCAGCAAATGTTTGAACTTCATAGGCTCTGCAGGCTCCTGCCCTCCTGCAATTTTGCCCATAAGTAGGAGCTACAGGATTTGATTTTCCATCACTTATGCATTCACAGCATCCCTTGAAACGGTGCCTTTCTCTGCTTCTCTGAGGCTGAATGGGTCACTGTCTGTAGCTAAGGAAGGGGGAAGCATTTGTCGTACACTTAACCATGAGTGTTCAAAAACAAAAAAGCAAACATTTTTGTTAAAAGAAACTGCCCCCCTAGCCAAATTATTACTTGATTATTGTTAAAGTGTAAAGCCCTCACCGTACTTATGTGTGAAAAAGGTTTTATTTTTATGCCTCTGGGGACACGCGGGCGCACAAAACACTTGGGTTATTCCCAGCTGTTCTGTACAGAAAGCAGTGACAAATGCGGAGAGCGACGGTGTTGGCTTGCTCGGTTCTTGTTCTCTCGAGCGATGTTTGAGAGGAGCTCTGCTTGGGCATCTTCTTTTGCAGACAGACCATGGTGCGTGTTTTTCCGTGCTGCTCTATGTACCGCAAGGCACAGAATGCCTATTGTGTAGCCAGGAAATTCTTGTAGAGAAGCACAAAGAGGTTGTGGGTGGGAATTGTGGAATCCCTGTGACTGTTTTTATTGGATTCCACTTTTATTTAATACTTACAGGTCTTTCTGTTATGCTTATAGTGGACTCTGCTCCTCATCCTTCTATGTTATTGATCCTTTGGCTTATTATTTCCTTTTGCTCTCTTTCCTTTTGTACTTCGAGCTGTTTTTTCAGTGCTGACAAGGAGGGCTTTCTTAAAAGTAGCCTGCAAATCCTCCTCTATCCTGTTTTCTGTATCCCAGATAGACTGTCAGCTGGGATTGCAGCTCTGCAAGGTTCTTCTTGGGGGACAGGAGGGGGTGGTGGAATAAACACTAGATAGAAACCATAAGACAGCAAAGGGTATAAATAATTACCATTTATGAAGTGTTTTTCAGGCTTGTACTGATTAAAGACAAGTGTTTGCGAGGTTCAGCCCCCTGACTGATCTGGATTCCAGTCTGGAAAACTGAAAACTCCTAAACTAACCTTAATTTGTCACGCCTGGTTTCCAGCACTCAGCTGCCAGGATTTCTGCACAGCATCCATGCCGGCAGTCTCCGAGCGATGCCAGTATCACTGTGCTTATCCCGCTTTCATTTTTTGCTCACAGATCTTTCTCTATAATTAATGCTTGTCTGTTGAATGCGAGTCTGCTCAGTGTACATGGAGACCGAGAGCTCTGGGCAGCTCCTCTAATCCGGGGAAAGCCTCTTGGGGCCCGTGCTTGGGATATTGCAATGTGCTGGGGGGCTGTTCGGAGCCAGGTGCTGGCTGACCCGGCAGGTCTTTTCTATTTCTGTGATCTGGCCCCTTATTAATCATCTATTTCTAAGCCTGTAATTTTTCACTTCACCTCTTGCAACTCCCCACGTACAGGGGGCCATCGTAGACGTGATAGCTTTAAAATAAAGCTCGGAAATGAGCTTCCTCCAGGAATAAAAAATTCTGCAAGTCAAACGCTCTTTGATATTTTCAGAGGAACTAGATGAGTTTATGAAAGGTGTTGGGTGATTATGCCCCGATAGCAAAGGCAGTATGACTTGGTGGCTTGGATATTGCGTCTGTTCAGATTTCCTAATTTCCTTTCGCTCCCCAACCCAAAAAGACAAGATCTGAGATGTTTCTGTTTGTTCCTCATGCCATGGAGGACAAAGGAGCAGGCTGCACTGCGTCTTCCAGCAAAGGCAGGCACCGTGGTTTGTAGCACCTGTACAGAATGGCAAGAATCATTTGTATTTCCTGCTGTACGCACATGGGGTCTTCTCCCTATTCCTGAGAGAAATACAAGAGAGAACGAGGGGACAGATAGGACTGGAGGCAGAAAATGTGCCATTTCGAGGCTTGTGCAGTTTTTTATTTTTTTTTCTGAACAATACTGTTATTACAGCCATTTCTGCAAAACTCCTAGAATAATTTGAAGAGATTGCGTTTTAAAAATAATGACGTGATTCTGGTCTTTATCATCTGCTTCAAAAGGAGCTCCCACAATTTGGTTTGCTGCTCCTTCCTTGAAGCTGCCAACAACGTGATCACAACATGGAAATGCTCCTATGCCTCCCCCCACTCTCTCTTCCTCAAAATAGGTGTTTAGACCTTTCGTTAATGCTGTGTTTTAAACTTCATCTCTAGTGAGCGGCTTCATTCAAGTAGGTAACTGAGAGGCAGAGCGTTCATTTGCTTGCTGAAGCTTTCAGGTTGCCATGTGAAGTTTTAACAAGCTGAAATGTTGACTTTCCAGCATTTGGAAGATTGTCACTTTTGTTAGGTCATTACTGGAAATGCTTTAAATAACGCGAGGTGGTTGTCTAGATCTCTTAGCATCTCTTTGGGATGTCTTGCGTGTTGGTAAAATTCTCTCCAAATACCTTCACATCCAGCTAGCTTCTTAGCAGAGAAAGAATCATTTTGTGCATCGTTTTTGCTGCACTTCTCATTAGCGAGCTGTTAAAACTGTGAGACAGATCAGCCTCTCGGGGATGTTTCTGTGCCACACGGAATGACAGACAAAGCTCTGGGAAGCTCATTACCAACAAGGTGCAGGCAAGTGTGAGAGGGAGCTGAGGAAACCACAGCAGTAATTGTGAAGGGCTGGAAGGTCTCCTCTTTGAGGAGACATCAAATGAGCTAAATGTATAGGTCACCCAAGCAGTTGATAGAAGTAGACCCCCACAAGATGGGCAGCTGAAAGACTGGGACTGTCCAGATGACACGTAGCCCAGAGGAGGTGAATTTGGGTATTACTGTTCTGGCCTCAAAACAGTGGAACACGCAAAGAAACTGGACGGCAGCTTATTTAAAACGGGCAACGCATTACCTTTTCCACGATTTGCCGGCTGAACTCAGGGCTAGAAAATTTATTCAAAGCCAGAGGGCTCGCAGGACTGAAAACAGCCGAGAGTGCTGTCTGGATGAAAAGGACAGCCAGTGGTACCTAAGGTTAGAAGACATTTCAGAGAAGGTAGGGGTGAGGAAGTCTTGGGGGAGTTGTTCATGTGTGTAGGTGTTTCAGGCTTGAGGTCTCTCCTGTGCATCAGTGCATGAGTTAATCCACCATGGTGGGGACCGAGGCAAGCCTTCCGCTCAGCCTGTTTGTTGGATGTGCCTCGCCTCTTTGCCCTGTTCCAACTCTGGTCTGGCCCAGCCTCTTCTGTTTTGGCTTGGCCATTTTCCTCAATCGGGCCTCCACCTGGATGTTTTTGGGAACGCAGCATCAGTTGTGGTGCTGTCCCTTTCCACGCTTGATGGATGTCCCGCCTGGCTTAGTTCCACCGCTTCAGCAACTAGAGGCCACCTGTCCCTGCCCGCCCTCATGCTGAAGAGATTTGTTTTTTTCTAGTGCTTATTCCTTTGCGTATTCCTGTCTGTGTGCACCGCAGCCCTCTGCACTGTGACAGCTTTGGGGAGGGCAGCGCAGGCTGTCGGTCACTTCAGCCCCTTTTCAGTCTGTGATCTAGGATGCAACGCTCCTGTCTGCAACTACACCAGCTCATTGGCTTCTCCTTAGAACATGAGAATTATTACACTTTTCCCTTTAGCTTTTACTTTTTAATCCCTTTTGAAAAACTATAGTGCTTTTTTTGAAAACTTATTTTAAAGGAGACCATCTAGCACTTAGGGCAGTTTGGCTACTATCCTGTCCCAAACAGCGGTCAGTGACACAGTGAGGAGAAGAGCTAGAAAGAGCCCAGCAGGAGTGCTTGCCTCCGTGTGCGTTTGTGGCGTCTGTCCATCTGCAGCCCTCGTAGGGCTGGTGAGGACACTTAGAACCATAGACTGTGTTGGGTTGGAATGGACCTCTAAAGGCCATCCAGTCCAACCCCCCTGTAGTGGGCAGGGACATCTTCAACTAGATCAGGTTGCTCAGAGCCTCATCCAGCCTGGCCTTGAATGTCTCCAGGGATGGCGCCTCCACCACCTCTCTGGGCAACCTGGGCCAGTGTCTCACCACCCTCAGTGTAAAGAACTTCTTCCTAATGTCTCATCTAAACCTGCCCTGCTCTAGTTTCAAACCATTGCCCCTCGTCCCATCGCTACATGCCCTTGCAAACAGCCCCTCCCCATCCTTCCTGTAGCCCCCTTTAGGGACTGGAAGGGGCTCTAAGTTCTCCCCGGAGCCTTCTCTTCTCCAGGCTGAACAACCCCAACTCTCTCACTCCTGTCTTCACAGCAGAGGGGCTTCAGCCCTCAGATCATCTTTGTGGCCCTCCTCTGGACCCACTCCAACAGGTCCATGTCCTTCTTGTGCTGAGGGCTCCAGAGCTGGACACAGTACTCCAGTGCCACGGAAAGTTCCTGCTAGTTCATCATGGTTTTGGGAGTGTGAAACCTTGTAGGGTATGTTGACTCTGGAGCATGCAGAGGGACAGCACGGGGATGTGGACTCAGTTACGGTGTGTGAGCACCTGCTGTGTTGTGCTGTTGTGAAGAGCTAACCAGATCAGCGCTGCCCCAGAGCGGGATGTATGTCAGTTTGAAGATGCTGATCCCTCATCAGCTGATTCCCTCTACGTTCGGCATCGCTTTTCTTCAAATGCACCGCGTCCCTTTGGGATGAGGTTGGTTCTGTAGAAGTGGAAACAATTATTATCATGTTGTATTTATTCGGCGAGGATGTGCGGCAGTTGTCAGACAGCGCTACGTACCTAATTGGGAATTCAACTTCCAGCTGGTAGATTGAGACTGAAAGGCAGAGCTGTGGGATAGAGACGGGCAGACACAAAATGCTGAGGCTCCTAATTCTTTTACAATATGTTTGTTTAATAGAAAGTGCTCTGCTGGGATTGTTTTGCTGCATAGAGTAATCATTGTGTGCTGACTAATGAGAGACATCAAGCTGTTAAAGAGCATCAATTAACCATTCACAAGGAGGTTATTGAGCTTTTTCACAAGCATTCAGGATGTGAAGAGTAAAGAATATTACTCAAAGGTAACCCTCAGAGATTTTTAGCTATTAAAATCTACAGACCGCAACAAGAGTATTTGTGGACATACATACGGTGGCAGAGCTTGCCGGGAAGAACAGTGCAACATAAGAACTCGAGCTAGCTTTCCAATTCCAGATTGGGCTGATAGGAAATAAATAGTGCTTTGCTAAACTTGTTCTCTTATTTCATATTCATTATTTTGAACATTTCCCCTGTTAAATTTATCTGATGTTGTCCCAGGAAATATTGGTCCCCTTAACAGAAGATGATGTGTGCGGTGCCCTTCTGATACTCAGATTTTGTTGGATTTCTGCTTCCCTGACTGCCGAACTGTAAGGCTGTTGTCCTTGTCCTTACAGCTGCTCGTGCTTCAGTATAGCAATTCCTATTCCTGTTTTCGCTATGAGTTAGAGCTCAATGCACTTAGTGCTGAGAGGAGCATGCTCTTCACCCAGTGCCTTGCACAATGGGTAATAAAATTCTCCAGTTTTGTCACCGGTGGAGAGTATGAAAACCTATGTTTCCTTAGGAATCCTTTTATACAGCCCTACTATTCTGCCTGAGTTTAATGCAAAAAATAAATAACATTTTGTGGGCTCTGTTTGCCGAGTGATTTTGTTCTTTGTAAGTAATGGGAAATTTTTCCCATCCTGGATTCCAGTGTTAAATCCACTTTGTGCAAACATCATTTTCCATTTATTCATTGGCAGTGGGGAGACCAGATAACATTGAATTTATTTTTTTCAGTTTTGTTTCTTCTATAGTGGCATTAGAGAATTGGACCTCAGATATTCTTTTAGCCAACAGCAAGAGATGTCCTGGGATTCCTTGGGGATTATGATAAAGAGGGTCCCTTGGTTCTTGGACAAGGGCAAAGACAGACTGCTCTCGGCTTCAACTCTCTCTATTCAAATGCCTTAATCAACGGAGGTCTCCTTTAACAGATGGTTCTGCATCGATAAAGCCTTTAATGTGTTAGGAAAAATTTACTCCTTTCCTGATTTGATTGATTTTTTTGAGCGGAGTCGGGACGGGGAGGAGGGGAGAGGATTGGAGAAGATTAATTACTTGGCTGGAAAACACATGAAGATATTCTGATGAAAGACTTGGGGTGAGTGAGTGGTGAAGCCCTGGTGAAGTTGGTGTCAGCGGGGAGTTTAACTGTGACTGCAGCCCTCGTGCCTGCAGCATTTTTCACTGTAAGAGAATGTCATCTGAGCCCCTGTATGTCAAAAGCTTCTGAATTTGTTTCAGTACTAAAACTTTCCCTACTGATCTACGGAAAAAATCCTTTTTGTCTCCAGATATGGCAGCTGGTTTGACCCTGAGCAGTTGGAGCTTGGCAGCGGCAAAGGCAGGGGGGATCTTTGGTACTTTAGGACTCTTGTCCTTGCAGCTGCTGCTTTGAGCTCTGACTGATCTCTGGTGCTTCAGAGAGATGCCAAAACATCCCTGACTTTACAGGGAACTCGTCAAAGCCCTCATATGCGAGGTACCGATATCATAATGCAGATCTGCAGATTTAAAACCCCAAGGAGTTGTTCAGCTTCACCCGTGGCCAGAGAAGGGGAGGGGTTGCAGAACAATTCAAGGCTGGAAGGGAGTATCATTAGCACGGAGCTTGACCTGAGCTGAGCTTTGGCCAAAGGATTCATCCCTGGAGCTGCAATGAACCATTTCATGGTTTATTATCCTCACAGTAGGAAACAATGTCTTATTCTGAAGCTGAGTATCCAACTCAAATTTTCATCCGTTTGATCTTTGCGTGGCTATGTCGGCAAAGTCTGGTCTCTCACCGCTTTCTTTTAGGATCTAAAACAGATTATATATCTGTCTCCATGAATGAACTAGTTTGAGTTCTTGAAGTTCCACCCTATACGGCTTGTTTTCTGGGCTGTGAGTCATGGGTGACCTGCCTTTGAATCCTGTTCTCTCTTTTCCTGTGTTTTTTGAAGCATGAGCTTCAAGAACTGCGCACAGGTTCCAGGAGAGCTCTGGGACTTGCACAGGTTGCAGAGGCAGCGTTGCTTTTCTGAGACTTCGCTGCTTTTTGGCTGAGCTGATTTTGGCAGCTTGTTGCCGTAGCAGAAACAGAAAGCGCCATTGGGCCAAGAACCGTTTCCCTGAAGGCCTGAGCACCGGGAACCTCTCCTTATGGATATTTCCCCCACTAATGACTACATTTTGAGATGAGTCACTGTATTCATGTTTAATCCACTAGTAAAATTGGCAAGGCAATTACCATCTTGCAAGTTCTTCAAATCAAATTGTTAGAGAACATTAAATCAAATGCTTTGGAGCAATCCCAGTTTATATACAATTGCTTTTATAATCCAGACTGTGATTCTGTCACGAGAAAAGCTTTGTTTTATTGGGCCTGTCTTCAGTGAAGGTGTGCTGCTTGGTATTCGTTTTGGTTTTAGCCTCTACTTTTTTTGTCTCTGCTCCATTATTTTCCTTTTCCTATTTGTTTACCCCATAATGAGAACGGAGAATTAAGGGAATTTCTAGCTTACAGTTGTCGTCCCTACTTCTTAGCATTGCCAAGTGCAGAAAGCATTTGCAAACTGAATGAATATTGTTATTCATGGGGCAATTAATGTGTTATGACAATGGGGTGGCTTAAAGCACAGCGGTGATGGAGGTTGCTCTGCTGGGTCTCCCTTTTTGCTCCCTATGTTTTGCTCTGAGGACAAACCGTCGACTCCTTGGGAAGAGGGAAGCACACAGAGCCCTTGTGTATTAGTCATCGCTGGAGGGCCTGGTGGGCTGTGAGTCTGCAAACTAGTAACTACAGGCAGCTTTTTGGTCACTGAGGCTGCTGCCTGTTAGAAAGCAGGTGTCAGCGTAATTCAGTTTTCACTGCCACACACTTCATAGGGTCATAGACTGTGTTGGGTTGGAAGGGACCTCTAAAGGCCATCCAGTCCCCTGCAGTGAGCAGGGACATCTTCAACTAGATCAGGTTGCTCAGAGCCTCATCAAGCCTGGCCTTGAATGTCTCCAGGGATGGGGCCTCCACCACCTCTCTGGGCAACCTGGGCCAGTGTCTCACCACCCTCAGTGTAAAGAACTTCTTCCTAAAGTCTCATCTAAACCTGCCCTGCTCTAGTTTAAACCATTGCCACTCATCCTATTGCTATATGCCCTTGCAAACAGCCCCTCCCCATCCTTCCTGTAGCCCCCTTCAGGTACTGGAAGGGGCTCTAATGTCTCCCTGGAGCCTTCTCTTCTCCAGGCTGAACAACCCCAACCCTCTCAGCCTGTCCTCACAGGAGAGGGGCTCCAGCCCACTTAGGTTTACATTCACGCTTGGCTCTCTTCTCTGTGGTACATCCTAGTCCAAACATAATGTTTTGTGTTGTTTCTTGGTGGGAGGAATTTTTCATAGACATCTACCCTACTCTTTTTTTTTTAACCCTTTCTTTCTTCTCTCTACAGGTGAAAACAAGAGAGGAAGAACTAGAGAAGGAGGGCTTCTCTGCCGCTGCTAGAAAGATACAGGAAAGCGTTGAACTGAAACTGCTAGATCTTACATCCCTTTGTGCTCCTGAAAAAAAGAAAATGCACGGTTCGTGCAGACTGGTGTTCAGAAGCAAACATCCTGCCAGCAAAACGGGATTCGACGGGTGTGTATCCAAGGAGCCTGTTTCAGCTGTCAGCGCTGCAGAGGTGATCAGGGACCTGCAGCTGAGAGAGGCCAGCCTGGGGAGAGAGCTGAAGCAGCTGCAGGAGGAGTGCCGGCGGAGGCTGGATGAAATTGCGGAAGGCTTGGATCGAGTGATTTGCATCCCCCCTTGAAGAGATAAAGCTGGACTGAGAAGAGCGAAGGAACAGGCTGACTGGATCAGAACACATTGTGCAGCTTGGTGTGGGGGAGCGCGAGGTGAGGAACCAAATGTGATTTCTAATTTTTAAGCCTGGGAATCGTAACTTGTTACTGCTTTGTGGCTTGCACTGGGGCCATAACCTCGGTGATGTTTTTCTGCAGCCCCTTTATTGCTAACCTTGCCAATTAAATTCTGCAGCAGGCCTTGGTGGGAGCGTGCGTAAATCTCCCTGTTATCTTTTGGATTTCCAGTTCTTCTGCCAAGCACTGGGCTCTTTCACAGCGCTCAGCTGCTAGGCACAGCATACTTGGAGGCTGCACACTGAAGTACTAATTGCATTCAATATTTTCTAGCAAATGAAAGAGTTCATTAGTCAGAATAATTCAGGTATTGGAGAACATGCAAAGTACCAAAGTTTAGAGAGATTGGAAACGTTCAAGAAAGTGTGCTGTTTTAATTCAGCTGGTTTGCGTATTTGTGGCAGCTATAATGCAGTCACCGTGAGGAAAAACAAATGCCTAATAATAAATAAAGTAGTACACTGATTTCATTTATTGGTGCGATGCACTTGAAATAATTGGGTTCTCAAAGAGAACAAACTAGAAGCCCATTCCACCGAGTTATGAGTCACGATGAGATAACTTATGGATCTGCTATAGGAAGTTTCTGTAAAATAGAAATATGACCTTAACTTCCAAGCTTGAGGAGTCTCCAGGCTCTGTCTCTGGAGGCTTCTTCCCTTGGAACATGCAAATGTTTTTCACTTGGCATTCATTTCCTACCCTTTCCTGTTTTGCTTTCACCAAGGAATATTTTTATGTTCTAGTTGTACACTTTCAGGAATAAATAAATTAAAAAAAAAACAAACCTGTTTGCTTTTCATTTGTGAATTTCTATGAGCAATGGCCTTTCCTCCATCTGGATTTCTGTCTGCTACCCCAGCTTGGTGGTGTCGCTGCTTCCTAGCTGCTCTTGGCTCACTCAGCTTTCCAAACATGAGGAACCTTTCCGGATCTCTTCCCAGGCATCTGTACGGTTGCTGCTCCGCAGGGGGACCATGTGCAGGTGGGAGTGGGGGGACAAAGCTCAGGTCTCCTGGTTTCTGCTGCACAGACTAAACTTCAGATGCTTCCAGCCCCTGCTCATCTGCACCACCCGTGTGGGTTCCCACGCAGGTTTTGCAGGAGTGAGCGGCAATGCAAACGGCAGCGCAGAGCCATGCAGGGAGGGCTGTTTGCCCCAGTTTCACCCAGTGGAACGCAGCATTGCTGGTAGGCCGGGAGTACCCAAGCTCAGTTTAATACAGGCCAAGTTACAGACCGCCTTTCCTCTGCGTGGACCTGGTGGCTTCTCCGAGGACCAAGCTTGAGCAAGGCTGGTGGGAAATGCAATTCTCAGCTGGAGACCTCAACTCCAGTCAACCCTAACATGGACAGGAGAGCCCACAGGAGCGGGGTGTTTGTTGTGCGTTGACCGAGGCTGTCAGTCACAACCAGTGGGCTCCATCCGTGAGCTCCATCTCTGGGGCAAGTGGCCCCACGCTGCAGCTGCTCCTGGGAGAATAGCTCTGTCCTTCAAAAGCCTATGCACATCGCTCTGCTCTTCAAACCATCACTGTCGGTGCCGGCTACCAAGCACTGAACTGTTCTGAGCCAGTACAACTTTGGGAGGATGTTGGCTCCAGGGCTGCCGAACTTCAATGCACAAGAGGACTTACTCAGACACAGGTTTCACAGAAAATTATTCATGAATGGGAAAGAAAAAGTATATCCTAGAACTAACAAGAGCAGCAGCACCAGTCTCTCTCTCTCTGAGCATTTTATATCCTCCTTCGGCTTTTATACAAGGGAATTTTCATACTGCATGGCATTTAGGTTTAAAACATTGCCCTCAAAAGATCCTTTGTTCTCCTGGGATGTTTGACGGGGAAGAGCAGGCAAACATTCTTGAGGGTGGCGGGAGCATTCGGATTCAGGTGTGGGTCTAGCTCATGCCTTGCTGTGGCTTCTCAGGGTTGCCTTAATGCTGAATGCCACCATGTCTGATGCTGCCGTCCACTTGAACGTCCCACTCGCTCGTGGGATGGCTTATTTCCTACGTCACCGCTCGGCGCTCTGTGAGGTGTTCACCCAAGGATCCCGTTTCAGCAGAGACCACAACTGGCAGTGCCTTTCCCCTCCTTGACCCTGAGGAATGATTTTTTTCTCTCTGGTGAAAAGTAAAAGTGATGGCCCTCAGCGTGTCTCTGTGTGTGTGTGTGAAGTATAAAAGTGCTCACAGTGAATTGCAGACAGCAGCATTTACTGCGTGGCACAAATCACTGCGCCGAGGTGGCCGTACTATGAATGAGAAGCCATCAAGGAGAACCAGCGGGTTGGAGCTGGCGCTGCTGGTCCCAGCGTCTGCATCGAGAGGAGTTGCAGCTGAGAGCAGCTTGAAAGGAGATCGCCTCTCCAGCCGTGGTGCCGTGCTGGTGCTGCGCACTTCAGACACCTTGTGTGAAGACCACAGGCAAGTGTAGTTTTTATTTTCTGGCACCAATTTCCAACTGCTTTTTGTTTCGGCGACCAATTAGCAGATACTCTGCAGCCCCCGTTGAAGGTGAGCAGGGCGTTCTGAACTGGCAGCATTTTTAAAACCAATAGCTCTTTTCAGCAGCAGCACGGAGAGCACAAAGCAGGAGGTACTTTAAGGGCTTGATGCTCTCACACGTCAAATTTTGGAGGGTGGTTTTCCTGGGAAGGCTGCCTTTTAAAAATCATAGCACCTCTGCAGGAGCCGGACGCAAAGGGACTGAGCTGTGGTCATGCCTCGGTGACTGGTCACAGCTTTTGATTGCTTCGTGCTCTGTTAACGCTTCATGGAAGATGGGCTGAGTTACTGCCGCAGTGTGGAAACCACGCTCCCTCTGGTGATGGATGGCTTCCAAGCGTAGCTTTAAGAGAAGCTTTTCCAGGACTTCTGTGTCCGTAGTTTCTGGTAGGCCAGCACGGAGCTGTTTATAGAAGAGCCCAGTTTAACCCATTTCTCTGATGTAACCGGTGCTCGCCTTCCAAACATCTTGCGAGGAAAACAGAATTGGCCAGAAATATTTAATTGGCTGATAACTCCGGCTTGTGCTGTGGAGCTAGAAATACTCCTCCCCAAATAACTGAGCAGCCATCAGCTTGCAGTCAAAACAGGAGGTTTGCTTTGCAAAAGGCAAGCAAGGCATCCGCAGTCGCTGCTCCTGACAGCACCGCGTCTGCTGGTAAACAAGGGCTGCAACCTGTGTTCAAAAATAAGAGCTGCTGGGAGTAGTGATTTCCAGCATCGAGTGTTTTGGGTTCCCTGGGGGATTCCTCCACCCGCTCCTGCGGGAGGATGGGCTGCTAAAGGCTGGAGCGGGCTTGGTGGGGGTTCACACATGCCCCATCCCTGGAGGTGTTCAAGGCCAGGCTGGATGGGGCTTTGAGCAGCCTGGTCTGGTGGGAGGTGTCCCTGCCCAGGGCAGGGGGTTGGAACTGGGTGATCTTTAAGGTCCCTTCCAACCTGAACCATTCTGTGATTCTACGTCTGTGCCTCGGGCAGCCCCCAGCAGCCGGGGAAAGCATCCCCCTGTGGCTGCCGGGGGGGCTGAGAGGGACAGCAGGAAGGGAGGGCAGAGGCATGGCCCCCGCAGCCGGGCTGGGACGAAGCCGTGTTTTTATTTAGCATTAAGTATGGCTAAGAAATATTTGAGCATTAGCTTTCTAGCGTGGCTGGCTGCCTCAAAGACAAGCAAACAAGGAACTGGCTGGGGTGGCTGCCCAGGCAGACTCTCAGCCCCCACCAACGCGCTGCTTCTCCCATCTGACCTTATTAACGCAGCCTGGTGGTTTTGCAAGACGCCTCCTTTGCCTCGCAGCAGCCCACGGCCGCTCTGGAGGCAGCGGAGCTGCGGAACCCCTGGAAGGACGGAATGGCTCAGCAGAGCACGATGGGAGCGGGATGCAGGGGCGGGGTGAGCAACCCTGCCTGCCCTTGGGCTTGTCTCGCAAGGAACCACCAAATGCCCTTCGTGCTACAAATACAAATCCAAGGTAAAAAAAGCTCCTATTTGCTGCTAGTCTGACTGCTCCGCTGGCAAAGTCTTCCCAGTGTTTCAGGGGCAAGTAAAGGGTTTTGCTTAATCATAGACACCTTCAAGGCCAGGCTTGATGAGGCTCTGAGCAACCTGATCTAGTTGAAGATGTCCCTGCTCACTGCAGGGGGGTTGGACTAGATGGCCTTTAGAGGTCCCTTCCAACCCAACACAGTCTATGATTCTAAGATTCTGTGCCTGCCTTTTGTAATTTTGGGGATTTTCAGCTTCCCTGGGCTGTCCCCTGGTGGGTGCAGGGGCTGCGCTAACAGCCAGGTCCCGGGAGGATGCAGAGCACGAGGGGTCTGGCCACAGAAAGAGTTTTTCTCGGGATGCTTTGATGTGAAGGCTCCCTGTGGACTCAGGTCGGCCACGGAGCATAGCGGGGGGGAGCTGGTGGGACCCCCAGCCCTCCCCTTCTCCTGCTGCTGTCCCCCTCCTCATCCCTTGCTAGGGATTCACCATTCTGTGATTCCATGAGGGATGAAGGGCAGGGATGCAAGCACAGAAATCGCAGCCTCTTGCGCTGGTCCAGCCCCACCCAGGCCCCTGTAACGACTGGGCTTCTCTGGGCTGCACTGTTAGTGCTGTCAAACACCCGCTCCTCACTGACTCACAGACTGGTGGGGGTTGGAAGGGACCTCTGGAGATCATCTCGTCCAAGCCCCTGCCAGAGCAGGGTCACCCAGAGCAGGTGGCACAGGAACGCGTCCAGGCGGGTTTGGAATGTCTCCAGAGACGGAGACTCCACCACCTCTCTGGGCAGCCTGTGCCAGGGCTCTGCCACCCTCACAGGAACAACGTTCCTCCTCACGTTGAGATGGAACTTCCTATGGTCAAGTTTGTGCCCGTTACCTCTTGTCCTGTCGCTGGGCACCACAGAGAAGAGCCTGGCCCCATCCCCCTGACACCCACCCTTTCAGTATTGGTAAGCATTGATAAGATCCCCCCTCAGTCGTCTTTTTTCCAGACTGAAAAGACCCAAATCCCTCAGTCTTTCCTCATAGGAGAGGTGTTCCAGTCCCCTCGTCATCTTGGTAGCCCTTTGCCGTGCCCTGTACAGAATCCCGCCGGGGGCTTGGCGAGCAGCAGGGGTAAGGCTTGGGCTGATGGTGAGCTCCGAAGCGCAGCTCATCCCCTGTTTGGCATAAGGTGGTTCGGGACCCCGGGATCGGGATTAGCCCCTGGATGTGAGCTGGGAGCAGAGGGTCCCGCCTGGGGTGTGGGACGAGCGAGGTGTGGATAAGACAGGAGCTGGGGGACATTCCCTCTGTGCCAGTGCTTCATGGCCCTGAGACACAGCATTAATTCAGGCCCTCTGAGTAAATGAGCTTTCTAATTAGCTTCTGTTAAAGGATTTTTTTGATTAATATTAAAAATGCTAATATGTATTTTATAATGCTAACCGCCTGCGAGGAGCCCATGCTATCACCCTTGATTAACGCCAGCTTTCATGCTGCTGACAGAGCACCGTCTCTCTTTACAAACCCATTTTCGAAAGGAAAACACGCTGTAAAGCCCCCCGCCGAGGGTCGGGGCTGGCCGCGGGGCTCGGGGACGTGTCCTGGCCAAGGCTGTGTGCCTGTCCCCCTGCCTGCTGGCTGCCACCGCGAGGGGACAGGGCCGGGTGGCCGGGCTGCCCCGTGCGCAGTGACGTCCCCTATGAATTCCCGGCTTCCCGCAGGTTTCTGGGCGCGCATTTATTTCAGGCTCTTCCAGGTTTCCATTCGCATCCTCCCTTCTTCATTGCCACCCTCGCGAGGCCGAGGCCCGCAACAAAAGGCGTCGTAACAATAAAGCTCAATTGCAAGTTATTTACTCGGCATCGTCGCGTCTGCCAAACAGCGATATTAATTTTGTCTCTCAATGAAGGGAATATTCTGCTGATTAGCCACGGGGGCAGCATTTGTTCTAGAAAGCAGCCTTTAATGGGCCTTTAGATCATGCTGTAATTCATAGCACTAAGTCAAGAAGAGCTTTTCATTGACGTGCTCGGAGTCTGCACCTCCCGGCACCGGCGCCGCGGCCGGGAGACGGTGGCTCGCGGCACAGGACGGGCACAAGCCGGTGTTGCCACTGAAGGTCAGATGGCCACAATTTGGGCCGTAAGTGCTGCAGGGAAGGAGGGGTGTGCGGGATGGGAAGGGCAGGACCACAGCAGGGAGGGACGGCGTCACCCCGAGCTGCCATCCCCGCGAGGGTGCTCGGCTCTGCTGTGGCCCTGGGAGCTGCAATGGGGACAGGGTGGGCTCACAGGGCTTGGAAACCCCCCAGGGAGGCCATCGCAGAGCCCAGGGGGCTGGAGACCGTGCTTTCTGCCGGAGCACACCTCTGCCCACCAGCCACGGCCATGCTCCAGCCCCTGCGGCCGGCAGGGATGGGAAAGGGAATGATGGATGGTCTCACTGCTCAGCTGGGATTTTTCGCTTGCCTGCGTTTAATTCTGTTTGGAGGTGACAGTGTATTTTTTTTAAAAAAAGTATCTTTCTTGTACACTTCAAGAGAAAAACCCAGGGGTGAGGTCTCCTGGTGCTGGCGGTGCTCAACACAGTGGTGCCGCGCGTAGTTAATGTGGGTCACACCGAGCCTGCGCTGAGGAGCTGGTGGGGGTATTCCCTCCCATTTTGGCTACAGCTCAGCATTTCTGCCCGTGCTGCTGCTGCTCTGGAAGGCGAACCCCGTCTAGACGTGTGTGCTTGGCCCTGGGGGGCATCTCCAAGGGCAGCCCCCCGTGGGTCTGGAGCCGGCCAGCGGCTCCCTGCCCTCCCCGCCGGCAGCGCTGCGCATCCCTCCCCTTTCCCGCCACCATTTTCCCAAGCACAGCGATGTGTCACTGGGCTTTGAGCTCCATTTTTCCAATGGGGACCCTATGGAGCAGCGGGGGTGCCTGTGGTGGAGCCGCCTTTCCCAGGGATCCCCCCCAGGAACACTTTGAAGAGGCCGCCCGGGGGTCCCAGTTGGATTTCCCAGGTGGGAGCTGAATTTCCCTTTGCCGGCTGCATCATGGGGAGGCGAATGCCCCAGGCAGCGCTGAGGGAGCAGATGGGATTGAATTTCTAAGGGCAAAGATGCTTTTTAAAATATTTTTTTTTCTTGCATCAGTTGCTCAGAAATTGTTTGTCTCGAAAGAAATGGGTTAGAACAGAGGAAGAAACAGGGATTTTGCTGTTTTGGCTGCAGGGGCTCTGTATGCTAATAAATTATCAAAGGGGCCTGAGTCCCCATAAGAGTCACAGAGTCACAGAATGGTGGGGGTTGGAAGGGACCTCTGGAGATCACCTTGTCCAACCCCCCTGCCAGAGCAGGGTCACCCAGAGCAGGTGGCACAGGAACGCGTCCAGGCGGGTTTGGAATGTCTCCAGAGACGGAGACTCCACCACCTCTCTGGGCAGCCTGTGCCAGGGCTCTGCCACCCTCAAAGGAAAGAAGTTCCTCCTCACGTTGAGATGGAACTTCCTATGGTCAAGTTTGTGCCCGTTATCCCTTGTCCTGTCCCTGGGCACCACTGAGAAGAGCCTGGCCCCATCCTCCTGACACCCACCCTTTCCATATTGATAAGCGTTGATAAGATCCCCCCTCGCTCATCTTTTTTCCAGACTAAAAGTCCTACTGGAAGAGATGCTCTGTCTGCTGCTCATCCCCTCCATTGCAGCATCTGGCTGTGGGGACAGGGCTTCTCCCAGTTTCCCTCGGCTCAAGTAGCAACCCCAGCGAGAAACAGCAAGGAGGACGTCACCAGCCTGTAGCTCCTTCTCTTTTCACCAGTTGCTTGGGGATGGGAACCGAGGTGTGTGCCACAGTCCTGGACAGTGATATGTTGAGCGAGGTGAAACCGGGTGGACCTGGAGACCCTGCCAAGGGGGCTATGCGGCCAAGGGAGGATGCTACAGGGTGCTCCAGGGCTCCATCTACCCGCTTCATGCCCTGCCAGCCCGACCTGGTGAGGATGGACCTGCCCCCCAGCCTGGCTGTGGCCATCTCATCCCTTCTCCTTCCAGGGACCAGCCAGCAGCCACATCTGGGGTGAGCTTAGGGGGGTTCTGGTGCCCGGCACGTGGCCTGGAAGGGTGCCTGGCAATGGGGCTGCTCCCAAATACCCCTCAGGCACCCGGGGAGGAGGTTACTTTCAGGCAGGAGCTTGCTAAATCCGCGGTGGAACCATTTCAGCTTCGTTCAGTGGGAGCGTTGCGGTGTGCTGTAGGGATTTTCCCCAGCTATTTCCGAAGAACTGCCACGACCTAGTCCTTGAGGTGAGCCTTATCTTCACAAACTTATTATTTCATAAAATATTCCTTTAATTGTCTGAAGGTTTCACGCAGTTTCAAGTGTGTTTTTTTGTGGGAAGTTCACATAGTTAGGAATGCTTATCTGATAACGTAAGACCTGTTTATCTGATGACTTAAGACCTTTCTCCACGTACAAAATCCCCATGAATCCATGTACAATTCCCAGGTGGAGTCATGCATCATTATGCCCATTTGTTTTTGAAGAGACGATACAGAATCTGTACCGAAAATTAGGTGGTGCCAGCCCGTCCGCCTAACGCACTGGTGCAAGTTCAGCTTGCTGGTTCACCAGCCTCCTGAAAAAAATCTGTATTTAATTCCACATCCCGCTTCACATGGCTGAGAGAGATTGTAACTTAGAAATTATTTCAGATGGGGCCTAAAGTATTTAATCGTTTCAGTCTCCAAAATATTCACTGGAGGGTCTTCTAGATAACATCCCCAAAATGCGGTCCGGTAATACGTGATCGAATAATGGAGTGGGCTATTTTCAGGGCTTTTTTGGGGGATATTGCTGACGTTTGTGCATCCCTCCTGGTCTTACACTCCACGCACAGGAAGGGAAAATCCAGGGCATCTCTGCCAGAGCTGCACATCCCCGGTGCCCTTTGCCTTTAGAAATAAACTGCTGAAGGATAAAAGGGAATTAGGGGCCTAATGAAAAGGATTATTTTTCCACAGGACGGGCCGTGCGCGGTCATCCCCGTTCCACTGAGCGGAGCGTCTCCGAGCCTTGCTGAGTGTCAAATGAAACGGGCTAATGAAATGGATTAGGATCTTAATAGCACATTTGATTAGTGGAGCTCTCACCTCCGGGCGCTCTCTCGTGCGTGTTAATGGGCGCTGCGGGGGACGGCTGCCTAAATGAGGCTATTAACGGGGAAGAGCTGATGCAGGCTCCCCGCCATCCTCGACCGCAGCCCAAGCGCCCCGGCAGCCTGTGGGGAAAAAGTGCACTTTTGTGTAGAAAAGAAAAGAAAACAAAATAATGATAATAATAATAATAATATATTTACTTGTTCGGGAAAATAAAATGACCGGTCTGTCCTTAACTTCAAGGACATAGCTCCTTTTTTTGGTGTTGGGTGGGGATTTATGAGTAGAGCTGCGGTGTTAAACGGGTTCGTGGAGCCCCAGAAGAACGTACGGTGGTAATTCCTAAGTACTGGCGCACCACCCGTCCTCCCCAGCGGCTGGACGTCGCTGAGGTCTCGGGCATGGGAAGGAACGCCTCTGTGTTAGCAGTGCCTTCTGCTGTAATTAATGTTACCTAGAGCGGCGCAAGGGTGAAATCAGTGTCTTTCACTAATTAACATGATTACGCACAGTCAGCGCCCGCTCTCGTAGTCGTCCTCAAGGGCCTGGAGGAGGATGCAGAGGTGGGGGTTGGGGGCTGCTGTGGGGAGGAAGGGACCTCTGCTGCCCTGCCTGCAGGTTGGGCGATGGAGGGTTAAATGCGGCACAGGGATGCGAACACCGGTGTCCTCCCGGCTGCATCTGGGGCGCCCGAATAATTCCCTAACATATTTGCATAATGTTTCTTATTTCAGTGTCAGGCAGTAAATAATACAGAGCTGTAAATAGCTAGGATGCTGTAGGGGAGCCGGGAGTTATAAATTGCTGATGCAATAAGCCATCGTGCTATCTTAAAGAAGGGAATTAAAATATATAAATGAATAAGCAAACAGAGCAGGCCTGGTTTGGTTTAGTTTTTTCTTTTTTTCCCCGATGGCTACAGGATCCATCAGATCACGGAGGAAAGGAGTCTGCAAGGGGTCAGCCCTGCACATGGATGCTACCTGCTGAGAGTGAGGGTTTCTTTGTCCCATCCGGTGAGTTGCCTCTTGCCCTTTTTATGGTATTTGTCACTTAAAAGCAAAATAGATTACTAGCTAACCCCCTGACTGCCCTTCGCATCGGCTGTTGTAGCAAAGTGCCTTCTCCCCAGAGTTTTCACTTGGTCTGAAGTTGGATGAATTCTGCAGAATTATGTACGGAGGGGACAATCAGCATCCCCCGCCTGGGACACCCGCTGTGCTGTAGGATGGTTGCGGGTACGATGCTCCTCTCTGCTGCGCCAACAGGATGGAAGGTGTCTGGGCTGCCCTTCAAGGTTCCGAGGAAATCGCAAAATTTAAGAAGTGGCTCTTCTTTTTTTTTTTTTTTTTTTTTTTTTGCAGAGGCAGATGCCACCGGTCCATGGTCCCCAGCTTTGGGTGCCCAGGGTCCCATCCTGGCTGTGCAGCATCTCCTCCTGCAATAAGGATGCCACCAGCCTTGCCGAAGCAAGAGCAGCCCTTCAGGCACTAACCAGGCAGCTCAAACAGGTACAAAACAGCTCTCAAGGAGCCTCAGAAAATTAGGATTCATAGTAAAAGCGGGTTGGAGCTGAAATGGCCCCTCTGTGCCCGCATCCGAGCCCAGGAGAAAGTCCCCAGCTGTCCTCCTCCAGCCCTGCCTGGCATCCCTGCAGGTGAAGGACACGTTTTGGCATCTGCCCGGGATGTTAGGTACAGATCTCTGGGGCCTGGCAATTGTTTCAGTAATTTGGCTTGCTGTTCCTAACGCAATTAGTCATTGGAGTAACGTTTGCAGTGCCTGATGTCACCGCCGTTGCCATGGCGATGGGCAGATTCCCGAGGCAGGCAGGAGGACTGTGCGTGCCTGTGTGTGCGCACACGTGGGGAGCCGTGGCACAGGGACCACGGGAGAGCTACCAGCCCCGGGCCAGAGCCCCGGCAGTGTCCGAGCCATCGCACCAGCAGCGCCCGCCCTGCTGGTGCTTTAAGCCTTGTGCCCCGACACTTCCCAGTGCACTGCTTTTCCACAGGGCATCACAGCTTGGAGGTGGCATTCCCGCTCCATCCCGGGTGATGCTGTCCCTGGAGAAGCTGCGAGTCCCTCTGCGTGTTGGCGCGGAGGTGGTGGCACGGGGCCATCCTGAAGCAGAATGGTCCCGGTCCCTTCGGTCCCCTGCCCCTTGCTGACTGCTGAATGTTGCGTGGGAAAATTGTGGCAGGAGAGGGAATAAACCCGGAGCGGTGACATTTCCCACGGGAGTGTTTCCCAGGTGCGAACATCTGCAGGAGGGACGCCCCGTGCTCTGCAGCGGCAGTCTGAGAGCAGAAGGAAGTGACAAGCTGCTTATCAATGACAAATGTCATTAGAAATGATGTGAGATACAAGGTCAGGTGAATTATGGCCCCACCTGTATCATATTTAAGTGTGCCAGCTTTGTAAGGCTATTTATTCTACTTTTCACACGAAGTACTAGGTTAGCAGAGAAGTGACACCTCCCTGTCCCGAGCTTGCAAGACTCCAGGTGTCCCCCAGGGGACACCAGCTCCTGCTGGGACGGGAGCAGAGCCAGGCTGAGCCTCAAGCTGCAGAAACAGCAGCAAAAGCTCCGGGTGAGGAGCCGAGGGTGAGCAAAGGAGCGTGGCTGCATCCCTGCTTCGCAGAGAAGAGCCGCCTGGCCTCTCTCTTTCCTAAGGACCTCTTTCCAGCCTGGTTGTAGAATCATAGAATGGTTTGGGTTGGAAGGGACCTTAAAGATCACCCAGTTCCACCCCCCTGCCCTGGGCAGGGACACCTCCCACCAGACCAGGCTGCTCCAAGCCCCATCCAGCCTGGCCTTGAACACCTCCAGGGATGGGGCAGCCACAGCTTCTCTGGGCAACCTGTCCCAGTGCCTCATCACCCTCACAGGAAAGAATTTCGTCCTAATATCCAATCTAAATCTCCCCTCTTTCAGTTTAAAACCGTTACCCCTCATCCTATCATGGTCAGTTCCTGTTCCCCAGTTCCCAGCCTGTGTTAGGGATTCGGGAAACCCATTGGAGCCCGTTTGCATCCCAGCAAGTTGTGATGGGCAGGGCGGCCACTTTTTTCACCCGCCTGAGCAGCGAGATCTAATCCATGTTGAGGGCAAACGTAGCGAGCTGGTGGAGAGCGTCTGTCGGGGAGGTAGAATGAAGGTGGGGGGGCGGAGCGTAATGCAATTGCTTCGTTTGAAGCAATTAGAGCGGAGCAAAACCATGTTTTTCTAAAGGGGCTCGGTATCGGTAAGTGATGCCCGGCTGCTTTTTTGTAAGCGCAGAGTCGAAAAGCAATTTTCCCATGCGTTAGGGGCAGCGCAAAGGTCTAACTCGTTTGCGGCGGGGGCCGCGGTGGGAATTTTGGGTCTGCATTGGAATGAGCGGCTCTAGTTTCCTGGTGAATTTAGAAACAGGCTACGGGTGGTGGCTGGTGGGGGGCAGCGGGCAGCTCCCAGTGATTGCCAGGCTCTCGATGGCACTTGACACAGCTCGGGTCACAGCGATCCTGCCTTGGCAGCATTTCTGCTGGTGGGTTTTTGGACCGTCCTGTCCTCCTGGGGCATCTTCTTGCCTGGAAAACTGCTGCCAGGGAAGGATGGAAGGGGGACACTGGTGCCCACCGGGGATGCAGCATGAGATGCTGAGGGATGTCGCTAGGTGGTACTTAAGTCAGCTCTTGGGAGAAAGGTTGTAAAGAAAGTTGGAAGTTAATCCCATTAATCCAGCCTCGGGATCAAGGCTAGGAGAAGGCAGCATGAATTCAATCTGCGGATCAGGAGATAGCAGCAAGAACAAAACGGCATGGAAGCGCTGCTGTTTCTTCTGGCTCTTTAGAGATGGGGCCAAGGCAACTGATATCCCAGCCGAGGAAACTGCTACCCCAGCGGAGGCCTTTTTCCTGGCAAAGATTAAGTGCAGGAGTCAGAGAGGATTTAAGCTGTGCCGAAAAGCGCCCGATAGCCCAAGGTGGTTTTATACCTGGAGAGAAGAGAAGAAGAATAAAAATGAGGAACAAGGTAATTAATGCTAAAAAATGGGCTGAAAGGCTGAGCCGATCATTTGCGTGGGAATGGTTTGTACCCAGTAAGGTCACAGACATGACCAGCTGCCCAGAAAGCCACCACCGCCCCCCCTGAGGCATGACGGTGGGACCTGCACCCCTAAATCCATGCTGGGGGGCAGACATGTGATGGAGACCCAGCCTTGGATTGCTGTGGCCGGCAGCTTGGTGGCCTTGTCTGGTGGGGCTGAGCCACACGGTGGTGGCTGCCCTTTCCCAAGTGCGCGCAGAATTATTTGGCGAGGGGCGTTGGGGTTTGCAGGCAATGGAGGACTGGGTAAGCAGGTGGAGGGAGGTCATCCTCCCCCTCTGCTCTGCCCTGTGAGGCCACATCTGGAGTGCTGGGTCCAGTTCTGGGCTCCCTGGTTCAAGAAGGACAGGGAACCGCTGGAGACAGGACAGCAAAGGGCTACCAAGATGATGAGGGGACTGGAACACCTCTCTTATGAAGAAAGGCTGAGGGATTTGGGTCTTTTCAGTCTGCAAAAAAGACGACTGAGGGGGGATCTTATCAATGCTTATCAATACGTAAAGGGTGTCAGGGGGATGGGGCCAGGCTCTTCTCAGTGGTGCCCAGGGACAGGACAAGGGGTAACGGGCACAAACTTGACCATAGGAAGTTCCATCTCAACATGAGGAGGAACTTCTTTCCTTTGAGGGTGGCAGAGCCCTGGCACAGGCTGCCCAGAGAGGTGCTGGAGTCTCCGTCTCTGGAGACATTCCAAACCCGCCTGGACGCGTTCCTGTGCCACCTGCTCTAGGTGACCCTGCTCTGGCAGGGGCTTGGACCGGATGATCTCCAGAGGTCCCTTCCAACCCCTACCATTCTGTGAGTCTGTGATTCTGTAAGGAGCTCGCCATGCACAAATCAGGCTTCTCCGTGGTGAAAACCAGAGGTGAATTTCTGGCGAGCATCAGGGAGGCCATCACAGAGTGAGACCATTAGGTAGGAAAGAAAATGGGAAGCAAAGTGCTTCTTTTTTGGGGGCCTTTTCTGTGGGCACCCTGTGTGGGACAAGGGCTTAGACTGACAGCACGAGAGGCTTCACGTCTCTGGGACAGCAGTGTCTTGTGCTATTTATGCAACCTCTCTTGCTCTCATCCCAGAGCGCCTACGCCGACAGTGCAGCTTTAAAAGTCACAGGCTGTGAGATTAATTGGCCTGTCAATTCTTTTTCCAGCAAATGAACTATCCAGAGAGTCTTTTCCAAGGTCCTCTTGTCAGTGGGCTGAAATGTCATTTCAATATTTGGGGAGAAATATAGACGGGACCTGCGTGAAACAGAATTTATATCTTTCTTGCTCTGTTTTAAAGCCGAAGCTAATTGGAGCAAGCCGTATTGGCCAAGGAGCCAATTTGATTGGTTTGAGTTACTCCATAGCTGCAGGGTGAGCTGAGCCATCGATGCAAGAGTTTTCCTGTGGAATGAGGGAAAGAGAAGAGAACTCTTCGAGACCAAAGGAGGAGTGGGCTCTCTGGTGTCTAATATACTTTAAACTCAAGTCAAAATTTTTCTCAGCCGTGGAGTGCGAATACACCAGCCAACCCTTTCTTAATGCCTCCTTTCGTGAGCCTGCTGTTGTGTCCCCCCCAATGAAAAGTGCTCGCTGCTCACCTAGGACCTTGTCAGCATTTGGGGGTGAGTGGCCTGGTGGGGCTTTGTGCTGAAAGGGGGGGCTTTGGCTCCCCTCCCTTCCCATCACCTTCAGAGCATAGAATCACAGAATGGTTCAGGTTGGAAGGGACCTTAAAGATCACCTTATTCCACCCCCCTGCCCTGGGCAGGGACACCTCCCACCAGACCAGGCTGCTCAAAGCCCCATCCAGCCTGGCCTTGAACACCTCCAGGGATGGGGCAGCCACAGCTTCTCTGGGCAACGTGTTCCAGTGCCTCACCACCCTCACAGGAAAGAATTTCTTCCTAATATCTAATCTAAATCTACCCTCTTTCAGTGTAAAACTGCTGCCCCTTGTTCTATCACTACACTCCCTGATCCAGAGTCCCTCCCCATCCTTCCTGTAGCCCCCTTTAGGGACTGGAAGGGGCTCTAAGGTCTCCCTGGAGCCTTCTCTTCTCCAGGCTGAACAACCCCAACTCTCTCAGCCTGTCCTCGCAGCAGAGGGGCTCCAGCCCTCTGAGCATCTTTGTGGCCTCCTCTGGCCCCGCTCCAACAGGTCCATGTCCTTCTTATGTTGGGAGTCCAAGAGCTGGACGCAGTACTCCAGGTGGGGTCTCACCAGAGCAGAGTAGAGGGGCGGAATCACCTCCCTCGCCCTGCTGGCCACACTTCTTTTGATGCAGCCCAGCATGTGGTTGGCTTTCTGGGCTGCAAGCACACATTGCCAGCTCATGTTGAGCTTCTTATCCACCATCATTCACCCGCAAGTCCCTCTCGTCAGGGCTGCTCTCAATCCATTCTCCGCCCAGCCTGTATTTGTGCCTGGGATTGCCATGACGCAGGTGCAGGACCTTGCACTTGGCCTGGTTGAACCTCATGAGGTTTCCCACAGGCCCACCTCTCAAGCCTGTCCAGGTCCTCTGGATGGCATCCCTCCATCAGTACCTGAGCCCGGCAGTCAGCATGGCCCGACACGTTCAGTCTGTTAATAGCTAACTAGAAATTAAGCTTTATGAGCCTAAATGCAGTTGCGTTTTTCAACAGCCCACTAACCTTTTCCTCTTGAATCTTTGCTTATGTCTTAAAAATCCACTTTCGGTATAAGACTGTCAGATTTAATCCTTTTTAAATATCCTTTTCCCCGGTGAGGCAGCAAGATTTCCCAGGCAGCCCTGAAACTTGCAGATAAGATTTTACTGGAATAAGACATCCGGATGAAATGAAGTCTCTATTTAAAGCAGCCTTTTGGGGGGTATCCCACTTTGTCCGTGTTTGTCTACAACTTTTAAGCATCTGTTTTCTAACAGGACAGCTCATTTAAAGTTGGCTGGACAAAAATTAAAGCTCTTTCTGCTTTGCAGCTGAGAGTCCTGAACCCTGGTGCTAAGGTGGGCTGGGAAGCCCCTGGGTCTCTCGGCCATCCATCCCCGTGGGGAGGCTTCGTGCCCGTCACACAGCTCCGGAGGGCTCTGCTGGCATCCCCTGGGCTTTTCCTTGCTGATGAAGACCACAAGGAGCCAGAGGAAGGGACTTACAGCCCAGTTGTACCAGCAGCCTCCGTTGGTGAATGAGCCCGTGCTGGTCGCCATCATCTCCTTCCCCAGCCCCACCAGGTGAGCCACGCCGGTCCTCCTTTTTTATCGCCATGAAACGCATCCCCTTACTACGAAAGTCTGGAGCGTGTGTTAATCCCGAGCTCTAGGACTGATAATTGCTCTGAGCATCCCCAGGCATGTTGGAGGGACCACACGTGGCACGATGGGGCAGCTGGGTGAAGCCACTGTCAGCAGCACAAGAAGGGGAGCAGCCCGGGCAGGCAAGGCTGGTCTGCGCTAATTAGAGAGAGCAGAGCACCGTACACTGACGGGCTTTTCCCTCTCACCTGCGCACCCCCGTACGCCCTGCAGAGGGGCTCCAGCCCCGGGCTGGGGCCAGGACTGCTGTGGTGACAGGGAGGGGGACAAGCTGGTGGGATGGGGGGACACCTGTGTCCTGCGTGGGCTCAGGTGACGGGGCCGTGACAGCAGAAAACCAGGCAGAGGCAGCCAGCCACAAACGGCTCTCGCAGTCGGTGGAACTGCGAGTTGGGGGGGGTGGGTATTTTTCAAGGATGAAAAGGTTTGCTTTTGTGTGTTTTTTTTTTTTGTTTTTATTTTTGTTTGGTTTTTTTTTAATGAATTTTATGGCCAAATAAGCGTGTAACCGCCTGCTTCTGGTTCACTAAAAATAGCCATAAACGCAACGCTAAACAAGCAGCGAGCAGGTATGCGGGCGTATTTCAGGGACGGCATCGCCATTTAGGGATGCAGACCGCGGTTAAATTAAAGGCTTAATGGCTGCGATTAAACTTCCAGCAGGAACGATTTCCTTGCTGAGCTTTAACCCGGCAGCAAACTCTGCGGTGCCAGCATTTCCATAGCAGCCAGGAGGTACAAAGGCAAAGCCCATCACGAGCCCGGCTCGTTGCCAGAGGGTCAACCTCTTGCCTCTTGGCCAGTTGATGGGATTAAACAAAGACCCTTGGCAGCTATTCCAGCCGGCATTTCTGGTGCCTCTCAGGGCTTGCTCGGATACTTTTCTCTGCAGAAAGGGTGCCAGGCAGGTGTGGGTGGCAGGGTTGCCGGGTTGCCAAAGGTCTTTCGCAACCTGCATTTCTGGGGTTGGAAGAAACGGAGACCTCCCAGTGGTGTCTCCTTTAACTCAGCAGCGAGTGGTTTATCCCAATTAGTCCTCATCCCTAGGGAACACAAGAAATAGGCTCTCTGGAACGATTAGTGTGAGATGCCAAGGTTTATTTAACAAACCACACTCACCCACAGAGATGGAAACCTTCCGGGGTGTTGCATGGGGAGCTGCAGCAAGGCCCCACAGCACCCCACGGCCCTGCAAGACAAAGTCCTAGTGAGCGGGAGGTTGACATTTTGACTCTTATTTCATATTTCAGCCCCCCTCGGCAGGTTGGTGCTGCCCCGTTCAACATGGGGAGAAGTTCAGACGTGCCTCCAGGTGATGGCAGCTGAGGGATGCCCAACTCGGGGGTGAAGCCAGTCTCAGGTGTCCATGCCCGGTCCTGGTCCTTGCTCTTGCAGGATGCATCTTCTTTGCACAGAGAGCTTGCTCTGTTGAGTTTGGGGACAATCAGGATGCGTTTTCACCATGACCTGGGTTTGGCCTGTCCTGGGCCAAGGTTTGGCTCAGACCACACCATGGTGTTCAGCCCCCCAGGTATGGCCACACAACTGGGGACCAGGGGACATGTTTCGGTGGGGTAGCGAGACCTCGGCTGCAGCCACCCCTGCAGCACGAGGACGAGCCAGCAGGGCACAAAAGCCAAGCAGCTGTGTCACCTCCCTCTCAGGCTAAAGCCAACTCTCTATATTCAGTGGGAAGACAAAAAAAAAAAAAAAAAAGGAAAAAAAAAAAGGAGGATCCAGCTAATCAGGCAGGAGCAAACCTCTTTTTTGGCCTCGGTACCGGACCCCACAGGTCCCATGGGACAGTCACTGAGAATATCTTTGCTCAGCCAGGCAGGCACGGGGATGTCCTGGGGGAGCAGCACAGCCGGTGAGTCTCCGATTACACCAGCTGGTTTTGGGTAGAGGAACACAGCAAAGGAAGCGAAAGCCATTTTTCTGCTCCCCTTTAAAAAAACAGGGCCGCTGACAGTGAGCTTGGCTGTAAAGCACTTTGCTGTCCAAGGATGAAAATTGCTAGATGAAAGCTTTGTATATTATTTTTGCCTCAAGTACGACTGCTATCATTTAAAATGATCTTTAGTGCCCGCTTTTGACATCTTCTTTTCAGCCTCGCAGACTTATTTTCATTGGCCAGAAGAGTAGATCTGGCCATTTCTGAGACAAAACAATTTTTTGTGGTAGAAATTGCGGCGAGGTCAAAATTAAGGCTAATACGATATTGTTTGCAACCCTTAGAGGGAAATGGCGTTCGGATGAAAACAAACATAACGAGGGGCCAAGAAAACAGCCAGAAAGTTACAGCACCAAACCGCTATATTTTTTTCATTTACAGCAGCAGCGCTCCCTTTGAGCTGGCCATAAATTTAGAAGTCTTTAAGAAGAGGAAGGGAGAACAAGTCAAAGAAAAAAATAAAAGGATCAACCGAAACAAGGGAATGAAAAGCAGGAGATAATTACACCTTCATCGCCGTGGCACTGGCAGGGTTTGGGAAACGAACGCCACTCGTTAGCTCCTTGGGATCAAAATGGCGAGATCTAAACCAAAAGTAAAACATGACGGAGTCATTTCGGGCCGATTGACAGAGCCGGCAACCCAAGAGATGACCCCGCCGCAATTAGGAGGTGATGTCCTCAGCCCTGCCTGGAAGAGCGCTCCGGGGAGAGGTGACAGATCTGCTTTTTGATGCTTAGCTGAACCTGGAAAAAAAAAAAAAAAAAAAAAAAATCAGGGCAGAGGGTTTCCGTGGTGCTTTCTTCCAGAAAGCTTCCATGGGCGGAAGGGCAGTGAAATATTGAGCAGTCACTTTCCAGAGCAGTGGCTTCCCTCGGACGAGCATCATCCCTGCCTGGAGGAGGGTGGGCCAGCAGCGATGCTCCTGAAGCAGCCCATGGGCTGCTTCAGGAGCATCGCTGCTGGCCCACCCTCCTCCAGGCAGGGATGCTGCTGCTCACCTGAACCAGCTGGGCTTTCCCCAGGGCACTTTGTCTCTGTAGACCCAAGAGCCTTCTTCATTTACCCCTTGAAGCAGAAGTTGAGCTCAGGTCCAGCGAGTCAACGTCAAGGCCATAAGCTGGTGCCTGAGAGCCCGCACGCCAAGGCTGGGGTGGACTGGGGAGCGGTGGGCACACGGCTGCTGTCGCCACCACCGCGTGTGTCCCCCCCGCCCCCGGGAGAACAGCCCTGCAAAAGCCGTGGGGAGCAGAGGGAAGGAGGGTGGTGGCATCACCATGGCTTGGTCCCCATCCATCCCTGTATGGTGTCAGACCCACAGTTTCCATCCATTTTCAGCCAGGGGAAGGCGGCTCCGGTCTGGTTCAGCTGCTAAACATGGAATCGCCTGGTAGGTCAGCCAATTTTAAAATACGCCTCTTTAGTGCGAATAGAAGAGCGAGCATCCGTCATCTTCAGCCGGTATAAACGCAAGCCCTCCTTCTTTCAATCATTCCCGCCTGCCCCTTCCCCATTGCGAGCCTTTCCTGCCCGCAGGAGGATCCGCTTTCTCTTTTCTAACTCCGTTTAAATTCTCCTCCTTGAAATAGCAGCGTCTGTACCAACACTGAAAGCCTTCTTATTACTTTGCTTCTCGCCCCAATTCCCTGTGCTTCTCGGACACCTTTCCCTTCCTTGTTTGCCAATTATTGTTTTCTTATTTTTAAGAACCGCCAGGCTAAACTTCTGGCAAAATTTTTCCTTCCCTGTTTCTTAAACACTTCCTAAAGAGCTCTTTAACTTTCCCTTCGTAGTTGTTTAATTATTATTTTTTCCGCCCAGTCGGTTTTGCTGGTAATTTCCCCTGATTTATGTTAGCCCTTTTGAAACCCGGTAGCTGTATTACTGGCTGGGGCTGTAATCAGCTCGTGGTCACTACTCCCTAAGCAATTACCACTTCTTCAGCAATTAAATCATTGCGGCAACACGGCATCCTCTTGCTGCCAGGCTTCACAGTATCTCTATCGGGAAATGGCCGTGTGAACCCTTGGAAAACTCACCGTGGTCACCCCCATCCGTGGTGGAGGGAGGTTTCCCCACAGCATCACCCCGCGGGAGGGAGGATGCTGGGACCCAGTCCCCATTTCTGCTTTAACTCAGCAGACCTTTTTTTTTTCCTTCTTTCTTTTTATTTGCCAAAAAAAAAAGAAATAAGAAAAAAAAAAATCCTAAATTGCCTGATGATGCCACGTGAATGGATTTTTTTTTTTTTTTTTTTTTAACAACAACCTTCTCCCGGGGTGCCCCCAGCAGATAGTCCTTGAGGCTTTCAGGCACATTTAATGCCAATTGCGTCTTGTCACGGCACAAGGCAGTAACACAGCGGGGGCAGGAAATACTTCCCGGCTGCTGTATAATTCTCCTACCACTATAAAACAAGCGGACGGGCCCTGTTTGCCCATTTACCCTGGATCAGCTGCAATCCCCGACATCGGCTCCTGCCCTGATACGGCACAGAACGGCTGTTAAGTATTTTTCCTGCAAGAAGAGCGATTTATAGCTCAGGGATTTAGTGACATCTTTGTTCTTGTTAAATCATCTCTTTCTCACCTAAAGGTGTAGGACTTGGTGTCTTTCTGACAAGGAAAAAAAAAAAAATTTGCTTTTTGTCTTTCTTTATTCCACTGACATCTTACAAGGCCCTTTATTTCTGTGGCGTCTTCAGCACAGACTTCTGTGCTGAGCAGCCCAGGGAGGACCTGCTCCTCGGAGCCGAGGGGGACACAAAGTCTGGTCCCTTCAGCCCAGTTTTCCCCGTCGACATGCTCAGACCCCTTCAAGGCTGGGGATGGCAGGGGAAGGACCCAAATTACCTTGGGGTTTTTGTTTGTTTGTTTTTTACAGCATTTCTTCTCCTTTCACGATGGCTGCCATGGCCGGATCCACCAGCTCAGGTCGGAACACGCGGCAGCGTTGGGACGTGGCTGGGAGGGCTGGGGTTCACCTGCAGCCAAGCTCAAGAGGTGAAGTAAAGCCTCACTGTCCTGACTCTGCTTTGGGCAAACCCCTGGGCAGAAGAAATCCTCCCTTTATAGCTAAAGACAGCCTCAGCCAGCCCCGGGGATGCTCCCCTGACAGGTAGCGAGCTGAGCCTGTCTCCAGCCTCTGCAGCCCTCACCTGCAAAACCCCCAAAATTAAAATATAGCCTGCTTTGCCTTCTGTCTCAATTGCAATTGACCTTTAGTGCCAAGAACAATAATAAAACTGTATTTATTTTTTTTCTGCCTTGCCCTCATACCAGCCCCAGACCCTTTGCCCTGGTTTTAGCCCCAACCCTTTGCCCTGGTTCCCCTTGTCCTGCCACCTGTACGTGCCCCTGTGGAGGGCTCACGGTGGCCCTGCGAGAGCGTAGAGGGGTTACTGCTGCTTCCCTCTGCGCTGTGACGGCCGGCAGGATCGCCGTCATATTTCACACGCAGCTCAGTCTGTATTTGCCGGGTTTCGCGCTATATATTTTCATTACTGGAAAGAGCTGAGGGCTAAGGACACTTAAACTGTAATAAATACATAAATTGTTGCTGAAGACTCCCGAACACCGTGATGGAGGCCTGGGGAAGACACAATTACCTTACAGTGTAATTGAGGCCCTCGGAGAGGTCACTTTATTTCCATAGCCCTTAATTTTTTATGAAGAATGGTTCCTAATATGTGCCTGACAAAGGTGCTCGTATAGTGTTGCTAAGTGAGAATATGAGAAAAGGGAGGGAATGCGATTACGGGGCTGCAGAGTGACAGGACATCTTTCACCGCACCGCTGCTGATGCCCCCTTCCCCCGTGCCAAACACACACTGGAGACAAAATTGGGGGAGGGGGAGCAGGCTGGCTGTGGGGAGCTGGATTTCCCTCCCCCCCCCGCGCAAAAGGATGCTGGCAGCATGACCAAACCTTGTATGGCCAACTTTGGGGACCCTAACTCTTCCCTGCTGGCCTGGTGGGGCTGTGAGGAGGAGCGGGTGGACCCATGGCGTTGGGCAGGTGCCCCACGGGGGACACCAGCGGGCGGTGGGTGCCCCTGGGGTGGTGGTGGGGAGGCAGCCTGGCAGAGCCAGCTCCTGGCGGCGGCATATGCTGTCCCAGAGGGTCCCTTCAAACCTTCCAAACTACTAATTACTACAACCTGGAATGCATTTATTGCTAATTTGTGAGCGGGGAGAGAGGGAGGGGAAGAGGACAAGCGAGTGAGTGACAGCCCAGCGTGGGGGAGGGCGAACATGTATTGCCCCAGGCTTGCGGACAAACGCAGTGTTGCCCCACGGAGCCAAGCAATGGCACCTTACATTTTGGTGGGGGCAAAGGCGCTGGCAGGGGTTTGCACCCCTGGAGGGGGACACACGGTGCTGTGGGGACTCCATGCCCAGCTCAACTCCACGGGCACCGGGGGGAAACCTCGTCCCTTGCACCTTCAGAAGCTGCTTTTGCGGTGGCGCCTGATCTGCTGCATTCACTCTTTGCGACCACAAGTTATTTGGCTTTGAAATGGAGCTGGGCATCCGGATGGAAGGGGCTGCCAGCTCAATTTTCAGAAATTTATTGTCCCCAATGAATTATATGGCCCGCTTTGGTTGCAGGCTTTTATCTTCGCCTGCTCCTCGTTTGGCTGTAAATCTCTGTCTGGGAGTTTTGACTCGTGGGGTACCATATAATTTGGTTCTGTGCATTCATTAGCGCTTTCTGATATCACAGGAAAACCTTTTTTTTTTCTTTTTTTTTTTTTTGTGTAAAAAAGTGGCTATTCATTTTCCCGCAGTAAGTGCAAAAGACAACCAACGTTACCCATAAAAATAGCAGTTTATTTCAGCAGCGAGCGTCTCCGTGGGAAGCAAAAGCATCGTTGCCAGGCCAGCTGCTCGCCGTGCTTAGAAAGTGGCCTCTTACAAGGGAAAAGCAAAGTCCTGAGCGGGTGCTGCACTGTCCCTGTGCAAAGGGGACGGCTGGTGTCGGCTCTGAGAGCACCCTTGTGGCCCCCATCCCTGGGGACCCTGGTGGCCCGAGGCCGAGCGGGAGCAGGAGCAGCGGCACGTCGGGAAGCGGCAGCGCAGGAGCCGAGCTCTTCTCAAACCAGCGCGAAAGGACATCTTTTGTTCGTTCTTCCTCTCCTCAGCCTGAATAAACACAATACGGTGTGTCTTCAGGCTTTTCTTCGCACTGTTTGTTGTCATCTCTCCCCCCCCTGCCCCACGGCATAACAAGTGCTTTCCATTTTATCCCCGCTAATAAATGACAGACTCTATTACTGGGCTCATTAGCGGGGCAACTGGCTGATATTCTCCAGCATGGACCGACGCCGCGCTCCTCCTTCGGCGGCACTGTTGGATGCTGCCGGCGCAGGGTCCCGGCGGCTCCCGGGATGCGGGCAGCCCCTCCGCTCCCCAGCCGCAATTAGGCATTCAGAGGAGGTTCATATCGGAGGATGTAATTCCATTCCCACACGTTCCCTGGAGAAATGAGAGTTAAACAATGAAAAGATTGATTTTCCAATGAATGCCAATTTGTTTTCTAACCAGAATATCAAATTACAGAGGGCTGGGAGGAGGGGAGCGTGGCACAGTGCAAGAGGGGACTTGTTTTAAATGGGCAAACAATTAATTCCCAGCTTCATTACAACGATTGTAAGCAAGGGTACATGAAACAGTAAATGCATTTAATTTGGAGCCTAGCATTTCCCCTGATGAGATCAGGAGCTTCAATATGCTCTCGCCATCGGTGAAGCTTCCCTTCCCCTGCAAAATTTAATTACCTCTTCATTACTTCAGGAAATTGATGTGAGGCTGACAGGAGGCTGGAACTTCACATGACGCTCCCCGGATCACTTTCCCCCACCCTGCTCCACGGGGCTGGATGGGACCTGGCAGCCCCCTGGGCTTGTCTCCCTGTCTGCAGGGAGAAGCATACCCTCGTGTTCGTGGCAGCTTCGTGGGGATAGAGACCTTGGCATGGACCAGGGCTGGATGTCCCAGGCTGCTGGCTCCCTGGCTTACCTTGACGTGGTGTCTGGCAGTGCACGGGATGGGGGTCCTGGGGGTAACAGCAGAAGCTGGAGCACAGGACAGGGACCCTACACAGATGCTACCCTGCAAATGGGCACGGGGAAGGTGGTGCCCATCCTGGAGCTGCTCTCTGCTCCACGAGAGCAGCTCGGTGTCTCCTGCTGCAGCTCCTGAGGACGCCGGTCACCTGCGTCACTGCTTGGGAGAAGCTCTTCACGGCTTGTGGGCCTGGGAGAAATCAGCAGGATCGGGGCAGAATAAAGAAATTCATCCAGGCAAATCCAAGTGACTTTCCAGGTAATTACCTAAGGATATTAGGAAAACTTTTTGCACTGAAAGGGTTATTAAGCATTGGAACAGGCTGCCCAGGGAAGTGGTTGAGGCACCATCCCTGGAGGTATTTAAAAGCCGGGCAGACGCAGTGCTTAGAGACATGGTTTAGTGATGGGTTTTGGCAGAGTTAGGTTGATGATTGGACTTGATGATGTGAAAGGATTCTGTGATTCTATGACATGGCTGCCCCATCCCTGGAGGTGTTCAAGGCCAGGCTGGATGGGGCGTTGAGCAGCCTGGTCTGGTGGGAGGTGTCCCGGCCCAGGGCAGGGGGTTGGAACTAGATGATCTTCTAACCTGAACCATTCTATGATTCTATGACTAACTGAGAGGAGAAGAGCAGATATAACCCCACAGTCTCCAGGAGAAGCTTTTTTCTTCCCATGCTGCTCTCCTCTCCTGAGTCCTTGCACATCTCACGTGTCGCGAGGTCAGGTACGACCGTGGCAGGTTTGGACCTGGCTGATAAGACGGGCTCAGAGGGCGATGCTGAGCGGGGATGCCAGCATCATGGTGGCACCAGCCACCTCCAGACACAAAACCCTGCCGATGGCTGGTAAGGATCCAGCTGCCGGGGACTGCTCCCCAGCAGGGAGAACCCAGGTCCTGCTCCCAAAGCTGGCAGCACCCCACGGGGACACACCGACCCCCTGGCACCAGTCAGCAGGAGCCGGTTTCGTCCCAGCAAGGGTAAGGAGAGCGGAGTCCCCATGCTGGGGTGCTGATTAATGGTTTTCAGGGGTGGGCAAAGTGCAGGCAGCTCTGCAATGCCCTCCCTACAAAACCCCGGCACCGCCCCCAGCGCTCCTGAGGTGCTTTCCCTGCAAACCCAGCTCCAAACAGAGCTGTCAGCAGTGCCTGTGCGATAACAGATTTCCTCGGCGGTACCGGTAAACAAGTGCCTTGGAAACTGAAAAACACAGTTGTAGCTGTCTCCTGCTCTCCTAAGGAGAATGGAGCATGGCCCCCCCATCGCCAAACTCCCCCATTCCAACCCGCCCAGCCGCTTTTTCTGAAAAGTCCCCAGACAGCTCAATCCGCTGGTGAAAATGCAGCCGTGATGTGTCCCTGGATGGGGCCGATGGCTGGAATCCTCCCCCTGGGTCCTCCCATGCTCCCCAGCAGGGACCAGCATGTGTGGCACACCTCAGCCCGGCTCGCCGTTACCTGCCCACGTCTTTTAAGACAGATGATGTGTTTTTATGGGCTGCCATAAAAGTGCAACGAAACTCCCACAAATCAGGCAAAACTGCCACTTCCCCGGAATGATCCTTCCTTCTCTCCACAGCGGGGACCTGCGCGGGGGCCATTAGCAGCCCTCCGGGGAGATGCCGGCGATGCTGGGGAAGCTGCCAAAGCAAACAGCCCCCCACGGGGAGCCTCCTGGAGAGGTCCCAGCACAGTGGCTCTCCCAGCAGACGCAGTTTCCCAGGAATGACGAAGCACTGCCGGCAGCCTCGCTGCTCCGCAGGAGCACCCGGGCACCGGGAGACCCTTTGGACAAGGTTTGCTTTCCTACAAACTCATCCTTGTCCTGCAGACTGACCCTCTGGCTTCCAGACTACCCCTCCCATTAAAATATATTTTGGTTATTTAAAGTAAGAGGAAAAAAAGGCACAGTGATTTGGAGAGGGGGGGGTTGGAAATTGCCTGGGGGCAGGGGCCGGGAGGGGGGAAGGGCTGTTGGGGGAAAGGGGATTTTCAAAATTATTTTGTTTTGCTGCAAAGCAAATGGTGAAATTGCAGACCTGCCTCCTGCAATGCTTGCCCTGGCTCCCCCCATCTTTGCTTTTATCTTCCGACCCCCACAGGCATGTCGAAACCCTCAAATCTGAGCCTAGCACGGTATATGATTCAGCAAGAATATCACGGCACCTTTTAGGTATGAAATTAATGGTGTGTAATTAGCATGGCGACAACGAGGAGTTATTTAATAATTCACCTCTTCTTATGAATTATTTGGTGTGTGCTTAACTTGGGGGCTGATTTAGCACAGAACACCCCCCGGAGCTCTCTCGGGGCATCCTCCGGCTGCTGCTTGAGCTGGACCCTGCTCCCCCCGAGCTCCCCGAGGACCAGGGGGGCAGCACCGGGGAGCTCTGAGCTGCTTTTAGGGCTCCCCAAATGTCTCTCCAAACGCAAATCCTTTAAAACATGGGGGAAAAAAAAAAATAATTAAATCTCATTTCAGTCAACATCGCCGCCACAAGAGACTTCTGCTTCTGTGGAGGGAGCAGAGACCTGTCATCCGCTCGCCCGTGTTTATGGCTTGAGCCTCCATTTGCTCTTGTTAACTCTAAGTTACTAAATTTTACCAGGAAGGCAGTAAATCAGCCTCAGGCCTTCAAAGCACGGCACATTGTCTACAGGCTGGGTTCGTTCTCACAGAGGGTCCGTGCTCAGCTCTTGGAATAAATGAGTTTTGGCATAGCCAGGGAGCCATCTGTCCTGCCAAGCTCAAAACCCAGGGGGAAACGTGGCCCTAGAGATTCCCAGGCGCTGCCTGCCAATGCCAGCCATCACCTTGCTCGCAGCCTGGCCACGGCACGTCTTCCCCGCCCAGCCTTCAAGGTGCCTGAGGCTCTACCAGCCACCAGCATCTCCTCTTCATCCCTATTCCTTTTGACATCAGCTTCCCGGTGAGATGCTGACATGAGCAGGCCCATCTCCGATTGTGTTTCTCGCTGTGGGTTTTTTTTTTTCACCTGGCCTGGTTAGAAACCCGTGTCAAGGCTCATCTTCTCTGAAGCAGAGCAGCTTCTCCTGCGGGGCTCGAGCGCACCGTTAAAATCATCACCAATTACCAGCTCAGCAACACCAGGCCTATTTCTACGGCTGACCACGTCCTCTCCCCGTCCCCCATTAGATAGTTGGCTCAAAAGAGTTTGCCTCCATCAGAAACCCTGAGCCCTGGGGTGCCGCAGGCCACGGGCAATCACTGCTTTGCACACCCAGGTCTGGTGTCCTTTGCTGGAGGCCACCATGCCAGGCAGCAGAGGCAGGCGTCCCTCACCCCACCTGCTTTTTCCCATTTTCACTGCGCACACAGAATTTCTGTGCAGGCTGAACCTCAGATTCAAGCTCTTGATGGTGGTCGGAGCCACTGAGACACCGAAGGCAAGTCACTGACACCCATCGATGGCCACCGTTTTGCTCCATCAGCATCACCATCCTCATCGCATTCCCTGCCTCACTTCTAAGCGCTGCTCGTCTAGTTGGAGAGTTACGCCTTCCAGTTGAGTTTTTGGAGGATATTTGTAATGCTTGCTGGCTCCTTCCCTCCTCCCTGGCCCTGGCTCCATGATCATTTCTCCCCACCACTCTCTGTGGTGAGGGAAGGAGGCTGTGCCAGGACGGTGCTACTTGCACGTGCCTTAAGCCGCTTGGTTGCCACATGGCTCATCCTGATCTAGTTAAAGATGTCCCTGCTCACTGCAGGGGGGTGGCACTAGATGGCCTTTAGAGGTCCCTTCCAACCCAACACATTCTATGATTCTACGATTCTATGATCCTCAGCCAGCCCATGAAAACCTCAGCATCTCCAGCCCCTCCAGGACCTGGCTGCAGCTCCACAGAGGTGGCTGAAGCAGTTTCCATCCTCACATCCATCTCCCCCTACACACATCATCTGACTTCAGCCCTGCACGTAAATCCGATGTACTGAGGACTGACTCTGTCATGGTTTTGGAAGCTGCTCCCAGACCCTTCCCTCCTGCAGGACATTCCTCATCCCCGGCCTTTGCTGCTGCCGAAGTAGCGAGGGAGCGTGTCCATCACACTTGTACCTGCCTGAAGATCCAGCCTGGCAGAAGCAGCTCAATGCTTCAATCACAAATAACTTGAAATTCATAGCATTTTTTTTTCCCCTGTGCGCGTGTTATTCAGCAAAACCCCCACGGTTTTTCATTGCATAAGTCTATTGGCACAAAGCAATTGACACGCTTCAGCCTTTGCCCGGCCTGGCTGGACCCCGTGGAGGAGACAAGTTTGGAGCGTGGAAATGCTCTTCTGGCCGGCAGTGGGGTGGCCAGCACCGCACGGCGGATGCGTGCTGGGAATGCACAGCTCTGAAGTCCCCGTGATATCCTGAGCAGCTTCCGTCTCTCACACGGACGTGACTCACCCGCACAGCACACCAAAACCGGCTCAATCTGTTCCCGGGGTTCCCTCATCCAGGTGTCTCTCCATTTTTGGAACTTTTACAGGGATTGCAGGGGGACCATTCACCTCCTGGCCTTGCAGAGAGAGGTGTGTTGGACTTTTACACCTGGATATCATTTCTGACCAATATATTTTCTTTTTCAGCTATGTTTTAATTAAACGAATTTTCCTTTCGTCTCCTTTGGCTGATCAAGAACAGCAGTGAGAATCGAGATAAACGCAAGAGGAAAAGGTCATTTGCAAAGAAATAATTTTATTTTTTCCCCTTCTTTCCCACTGGCAAGGACTCAAGCAACCACCCACAGGCTGGTTTCAATTTGAATTTCACCAAGTGCCAGTGAAGTGCCTCCTCCTCCCCCTGAAGCACTGCTTTTGCCTCTCCAGCCGGCGCCGGTGCGGCGCTAAGCACATCCCAAGGTGGGATGCTGCTTCGGGGTGAGGCACGTGGTCCCAGGCGGGCACCCCGGAGCCGCCGCAGCAAACCTCAACTCTTGTTATATTTTGCTCCGTTATCTGATACAACACCCACACGTAGCACCTGTGAGTAATTCCCTAAATACCCACAGCCGTATTGATTTTCAATATTCTGAAGTACGTCTCCTGTCCATCTCTCTCCGAGGGAGAGCGGAGAGGAATGCGTCCCGCGAGAGTGAAGAGTGGCTAAATCCACTCCGAGGGCAATTAGCTCTTCTCCCCCGCTCGCCCTTTCTCAGCCCGCACTGCTGTACCGTGACGGTCCTGCTCCCCTAATTTCTGCCCCGCCATCCCATTTCTTTCCTTCAGGGCTTCCTCCCAGCAGCATCCCTGCAAACGGCTCTCCAGGCAGGTGTGGCTCCTCGACAGCGTTAAGTTACAATAAGCTTTTCATAGCTAATAAATGGAGACGGTTTTCTTTTCTTCCCCCTCCCTACCCCCCCGCCTTCTGAAAGCCTTTTCCTGTTGTTCCCTTCCTCCTGAATTTATGTCCTGGTGGCTGTAATAAATTGCAATGGAAATATTGCTCCGTATTTCCAGGAACTAATCAAGCGTGATTGTGCGGCAGCAAAAAGCTGCGGCAGCTGCTCGGAGGAGTAAATCCCGAGGGAGGATGGAGCCGTGCTGCCCAGAGCCTGCCCCTGCCCGGCCAGGAAAGCGGGATGGATGGAGGGGGAAGGCCGTCTCGTCCTTCCCCCACCGGTGGGGACTGATGAAAACCAGCACTTTTAAAAGTGAAATTGAGAAATTGAGAAAAAAAAGGCTACCTCTCATTTCACAGAATCACAGAACGGCAGGGTTTGGAAGGGACCTCTGGAGATCACCCAGTCCAAGCCCCTGCCAGAGCAGGGTCACCCAGAGCAGGTGGCACAGGAACGCGTCCAGGCGGGTTTGGAATGTCTCCAGAGACGGAGACTCCAGCACCTCTCTGGGCAGCCTGTGCCAGGGCTCTGCCACCCTCAAAGGTAAGAAGCTCCTCCTCACGTTGAGATGTTTTTTACCCATTTATTTGTTGGAGCTGGTTGCGGTTCAGGCTTGGCATAAGTAGGGGAAGTCGTCCCGTGGAGAGCCTCCCAGCAGAGTTTTCGAGCAGGGAGCTGCTAACATCAGCACCGAGATAAAACGATGTGGGGAGTTACGTACATTGGTGTCAATCAAGTTTCCCTTTGGTGCTTCTCTCTCTGCAGGGGGGTGCAATAAATCACGTGCATTTTCTGAGTGCAGTCCCGTGCTGCCTGGCCTTGGAGGCAGAAGACGAAGCCGGAGCATCACTTCCCTGCAGCTGGAGTAAACCAGCAAATCCAGCCATGTCTGAGCCGACCCAAGGTCCTGTACAGCCGAAAAGAAGCTTTAAAATGTCCTGGGGAAGCAGCAGCGATTCGGCTCGCTGTGTCTAAATCCAGCATCATGTATTATGTATTTCTCACCAGAGTTTGCATGAGATCAGGGAGATCGCATCCATCAGCAGCCCGCTCTTTGAGGAACGCTGCGGTGAAGCCTGAGCGCAGTGGCAACGGCTGGCGGCCGGGTTGGGGCAGGGCATGGCTTGAGGGCAGAAGGAGCAGAGGAAGAGGAGGAAGAGGAGAACCTACCCCAAAGCTCTGGGCCGTCCCCGCTGCGAATCCATTGCAGCCTGGACGCAGAGATGCTTCCCCGGGCTCAAGGCTCAGAGCTGCATCCCTGCGACTTTGGAATTCTTTATACAATCTTCCCTATACACTCGTATTTACACACGCAAATAAAAGCGAGGCAGCGACCCACTGCTTTATGAAAAAAATCAGGCCCACTTTAACTGATTTCGTGCCTGCTAAGTACTTTTCAGGAGACAGACTTAGGACTGCTTCGCAGCTCTCTCTTTGAGAAGTACAGCACTTTCCTGGGCCACAGCAAATTGTCTTCCCTCCAGCTTCCCCTTTGCCAGGGGGGAATGAATTTCACAGCTTTTTTTTTTTTTTCCCTTTCTTCCCAGCTCGTTATTCTAAGCATTTCCCGTTAGGTGTCTGATTAGCGTTTCCCAGGCTGTGTTGTGCTAGAAGATCTGCTTCTGACGTGGGCTGCGGCAGGCAGAAGAGAAATCCATCGCGTTTCAGATTGAGATAACAGTTTAATCTGATCCACGCTTGGGAAAGAAAAATCTGCCAGGGAATGTCTGGGTCCCCAAAGGCAGTGTATGAGACAGAAGCGCTGCTGGCTCCTGTACTCATCCCTGCGGAGAGGTGACCCGTTCTCAAAAGAAAGCACTGGGAGGTCTTACTTGATGGCCATTTTTCAAGCTATCTTTAACCCTGCGATAAGCCCCCCCCGAGCCGGCTCTGTGACATGAAAGAAGACCAAAATCAAAGCTTTCCCTGTCTTTGCGGAGGGCTTGATGCTTGACACAGAGAAACCCCTGGGCATTCACAAAGGCCGCAGGAGGAGCGGCAGGAGCGGCTTGTCCTCGAGAGGAAAATCAGCCTGTGGGTTGGGAGACCACGCATCGAAACAGGGGAAGGACCCATGCCCCCCCAATGCCACACCAACACTCCCTGCTTGTCATAAGCACTACACACCTACGACAGCCTTGAAACCTCCAAGTCAGATTCAATTTAAGGTGAGGTTAGCCTAGAGCAGCCAAAAGATCTGTTCATGGTTGTAGGCGAAAGTTTTTAAGCCTATTCTTTCTTTTTTTTTCTCCTACCGGCTGTAGTTATATAGAAAAACTAAACAAAAAAGAAGCAAGCAAAGTTTCTGATTAATCATTTTTTATGTTTAAGAAGAAACGCTTTAGTTCTGAGTTCTGAAAACAGAGACCTTCCGTGCTGGGCAAACAGAGTCACCCAGCAGCAATGCAGGGAATAATAAAGGGAGAGGAGCAGAGCCTGTTTTCTCCCCGATGTCCTTGACGGGCTCTGCGTCTCCTGGGCCATCAGCCGCTGCTTGGCTGGCCACTGTCCTCCTCCCCGAGACTGCGGCTGGAGGCTGGTGTCCAGTGAGCCAGCTCCTTGGCAAGGTGTGGGGACAGTCCCCGGCCATCCGTGGACGCTCCCTCTGAGAAACCCTGCACTGGGCATTGCTCAGACACCCCCCCCCTCCCGAGCATCGTTTGCTTGTTCCAGGCAGCTTAGCAAGAGGTTTTACCCCTAGCTACACCCTGGTTCTTTAGAGTCGCCAAAACCTGGCTTTGAAATGCTGCGTGATGGAACAGCTTGCCTGTAGTTGTGGTGGAGCGTCTGAGGGTCAATTATGCTCCCTGCATAAAAACATTAGGGTATTCTGTCCTTAATCTTTTTTATGGCTTTGCCTGCTAGATTTAAGAGCCCTGTATATAAACAAGCCCTTAAATAAATAGGCCTGGAAGTATAATCTCCTCACATAGATTCTTACAAAATTGTGTTCAAACCATCTCAATCTTCCGACAAACTAAATGGATTGAGACCATTAGGCTTCTCCCTGTAAAGTGGCTTTTAGAGATGACCCTTCTCCGAGCTCTCCCCGTTTTCTTACATGTGCTTTTAGATGTGTAGGCAAGTCAGTAAGTGCCAATACCAACCCACATCCCTGCTTAGCTTTTTCCTTTTTATTCGTCCAAGGATCTCATCAGTCCATTTGTGCACAGCATTACACTCCTCATGAGCACTCATAATTCCTCTGCGTCCCGACAGTGTCTTCATCCACAACTGCACAGCACTTTGGAAGAATTACGCTGTATTTGCTACCTGGCTGGTCATCGCACTCCTTGGTCATTAATAAAAGCCTGCATGATCAATGCCCCATTGAATCACAAGTGTGATATTTTTAGAGGGATAACCCTCTCAGAGAGGTTTTGGAGCTAACCTACGCTCACCCAAGTACCAGCTAGAAGCCATGAGCTTCTTATTCCTGACCTGGACAAAGTGCTGCTTCCACCCTTGGAGTCTTTTTCGCATTAGAGAAGTTGTAGCTGAGCCATGGTTGGAAGAGGGGTCGGGCACATGATTTATGATATAAGTATAGTCCATTGTAACTCCAGCTGGCAACTTCATAAGCCGGACATAACTCATTTTTCCATCTTGTGGCTGCTGGGAGAGCTATTTAAAGAGGAAGTGATTGCACCGGGAGAAAACAAACGGGAATGTACAAGCAAAAACCCATGTGAGGCACTCTGACTGTTCAGGAGGGGCAGGAGAAAGGCAGCACAGAGTCCTGGGGATGGTGGGAAGCCCTGTGTTTCCTTCGGGTCTGCTCCTCAGGAAGCTTTGCTCTGCATTTCTTTGTGTTGCATTCATCTGTCCTCTCAATAATGACCCAATTTGGTAGTTGCAGACAGCAGATTCACCCCTCCAAGCTGCCTTGTCTAAGCAGAGCTGGTGCTCTTGGCCTTTCCTCATCTATCCCATGCTCTGTCCACCTTGATGTCTTGGTGGCCTCAGATGGACTCACTCCAGTATATCCACAGCCGCCTTCTGCTGCTCGTTTTTCATGTGTGTCCAGGGCAGAAAGGGTTGTTTTCCTCCTCTCTGAGCCTTGCAGCCATGCGGCCAAGCCTGGTTTGAGATGAAAGGCTTTCCTGAGAGCCTGCCTGCGACTGCTGCTCCTTAGATATTGTTGTGCCTCCTTGTGCTTGAGCCAATATCAATATTCAGCCAAGCTTAAGGAGAAGAAAATCATTACAGTGCACCAGTTCCTCCTCTCCTTTACTTAGTGAAGAAAAAAATCGTGCTGGCAACAGATCTGGAAGCAGTGTAACACGTGCTTTTAAGGCAGAGACATCAGCTAAGTCCTTCCCGGGATGAGAACAGCCCTGAGCATCCCAGGACAGACGGCCAAACCCAGGACCTCCAGTCTAGGGTCAGGGTAGCAGCAGCACAGAAACACAGGCTGCCAGGTCACTAACCTGCCCGGAGCAGGCTCCCTGGCCACTATGGCTGGCTGCGCAAGGATGCCAGGGAGCAACCTGGGTTAAACGATCCAGAAACCATCTCGGTGCAGAGCATGTAGCTTCATCACAAGCAGTCTTTGAGCAGGAACAGAAGCCACTACAGCACCTCTCCCCAGCTGCCCCGTCCCAGGCTTTGTCCCATGCATTTATTCTCTTGCTGGTCCCCCTTACTGTTTCTTTCTCCCTCTCCCTCCCATGTTTCCCCGCTTCCTTTGCTCGGCCTCAGCCGCCTTCCTGGGACCCATCCCTCGCAGAGCCCTCGTGGTGAGATGATCGGGTACTCACCAGTGCTGCCTGACGTGGCATCCCATCTCCAACCACTTTCAGTATCTCCGCATCTCCTCCTCTTCCCAGCTTGCCTAATGGCCTGAAAGGAAAGGGAAATCATCTTCTCAGTCCCATGGAGCAGGCTAAGCATTTGTATGTAGGCCTATATGCAACTCAAAAGTCATCATTAGCCTAATTCATTAAGCCGTTAATGATGCTAAAGCATGCAAAGTACATTAAAAAGCTCCTCTTAAGCGGCAAATTCATCCTGTGGCTTTTAGGGTCAGTGCAAATTGATATGCGTGGTATTAGTGCCACCACTGCAGGATTTAAGAGCTCTTGCAGAGCACTGGCCAGCGCTGCCCTCTCCTCCCCGGAGCAGGACACAGGAACCTCCGACCTGCAAAGCTGCCAGAATCGCTCTGAACTTCTACAGCAACCTGCCCTGCGAGGCGTGCCTGGCCAAAGAGATTTATTTTTCCCTTTCTCCAGGTGACAGCAGCTAGATGTAATTTATGGTGCAAGGCCAGCACACGGAAATGCAAGAAGCATCACCCGCAGCACAAATCCAGCTGACCGTGTATCCCAAGGGTCACAGAGCCCTCACGCCTGCCTGGGACACGTGCTCGGGTGCGCATAAGGGCTCAGGGAATGCCCAGGGCGCGAGGAGCACCATTCGGAGCAGGCATGGGTGGGAGGTAATTGCAGGATGCCCACGTTCCCTCGGAAGTGCCAGGCTTGAAGTGGAGCCCAGCAGGTAGGAAGAAGTTTTCCAGAGGGGTCCAGTTTGCGGGTAGTGCATCTCCATCCGCATTCGGTGGTGTTTCTTCTGGACAAAACCATTTGTCTTCTCCTGAGCCAGTGCTGCTCTTTCACTGGACTTGAGGTGGCCAGTACCACTGAGTCCGTGAGCTTTTCTGGAGAAAGCAGATTGCCATCTTTGAAGAACTTGGAAGGCTACCTTTGGCTTTCGAATTACTGCCCAGCTGAGCAGAGGCGCCGAGCAAAACCCCACCTCCATCAGCCAAGAAAATCCAACCACGTCCTGCAGCTTTACTCTTGGTGTAGCATGGGGTATGAGGGCGCAGCAGGTCTTTTTGTAGATGAACTTTAGGGGTCCCGCTGAAGTCCCAAATGACTTGGTGCTCTCCAACGCTTACTCTTTTTCCCCGATGTTTGAAGTTACACAGATCCGGCCACCTCAGTAAACAAATAGGCCTGTATCAGGGGAGCCAACTGATTAAAAAAACCTGAAGAATTAACTTTTATGGGAATAATAAGTATATCATGCCAAGCTTCCTTTGCTGTTCTCTGTCACAAGGACCTGTGACAGGCTCTCCGGTGAGATGCTGAGATATTGAGGCACCTCGTCCCATTTTCTCACCTCCAGGATTTGAAAGGAACATCAAATGACAACTTTTATCCTGCTCGAGAACTTCAAATTAAGATGTCTTCAGCACACGGGGATGCAGCAGAGGGCTGGGCAGGGCCACCAAAGGATTCGGCGTTCACTGTTGCTGCCTTCCGCTTGTCCTGAGGGCACTCCTTCGGAGCACACAATGGCAGGTAAGAGGAGAGTTTTGCCTCTGCCGCTTGTTCCACCCTCAGGTGATGCTGAGACCATTTCTGTAGGGGTGCACAGCACCCCCAGGAGTCGTGACCCCCCCTCAGTTTCAGGCAGAGCATCACCCCCTCCTGGAGGCTCAGCCTTTGGGCAGGATGTTGGGCAGGCGATATCAGCCAGCCCTGAACCCGGTCCCCAGCTCACAAAGTGAGTGCCATCTCGGGGAGGCCACCACGGCTTCTCCCAGCGTGAGATAAAAGTGGTTTATTGCGCAGCACTAACAATGTGATTTGCTAACACATTACCCAGGGGTGGCACAATCTGTACCGGTTAAAGGGAAATGTTAAAACTGTCACTTCAGCGGGAGATGTTCGAACGTGCTAAATGGGTCACGCCGTTAAAGCAAATATTCCCAACCTACATTTATAAAGTACCGTAAAGGGACAGATATGGGGAACACCGCAGCATCTGGAGCCTCTCTCCAGCTGGCAGCCACGGCATCGCTCAGGTGCCAGTGCGTGGCCAAGGCTCCTTTTGAGCAAAAATAGAAATTCCCGCGAAAGACGACACGTGCACTGGCAAGGGCCGGATGGGGTGTTCACAGCCACTTACTGCAGCCCACAGGGAAGGCTGGAGGGGTCTGACAGCAGCGAAGGGCAGAAGCAGGAGTGGGCATTTATGGGGCAGAACTTGGCCAGGGCAGGAGGGGGCCAAGCGGGAGGACAGGGCCCGAGCTGCCTGAAGGTAGGATGGGAAGCAGAGCTGCAGAGCCTCCACCCGGGGCTGGAAATGTATGATTGTGACCCACACAAACTGCCTGCCCTCAACACCTTAGGATTAAGGAGCAGAAAGCTGTACTTGACCCTCAGACTGCATGTTACCCTGGTCTGTGCAGAGGAGCAAGCATCTGATTTTTGCAGGCAGGAGCCTGCGCAAGCAGCTGCCCGCTGCTGCCGGCCAGAGGACAGCTTGGTTCCAGGGCAGGTTTACTGCTCATGCACTAAATCACCCGCCCCAAACTTTCTTTCCAGACACTTAATCTGTGACCCTTGTAGCAATTCCCTTCACACTTCAGATCTAAACCATCCATGGAGGAAGCACCAAAGTGGCACCAGCCTGTAGGTTTGGCAGGACCGCAGGTCCCTCTGCCAGGCAAAGCAGCTGAAAGAGCAGAGGAAGAGCATCAGCCTGTCCTCACAGCTGCCCCAAGCAGGGCATTGCTGCTCAGGACAGGAAGGTGGTGTTCCCCAGAGGTCCTCAGTGGTGGCCAAATAGGCCCATTTAGTTGCCTGTCTGCTGGGGTCTCTGCCACAGCACCTCCAGGATTGCAGGTGCCACCTACCCAATGCTGGGTTGATAAGCACCCGTAAGGGGACACAGGGGACATATCAATGCTTATCAATACTGAAAGGGTGGGTGTCAGGAGGATGGGGCCAGGCTCTTCTCAGTGGTGCCCAGGGACAGGACAAGGGCTAATGGGCACAAACTTGACCATAGGAAGTTCCATCTCAACGTGAGGAGGAACTTCTTTCCTTTGAGGGTGGCAGAGCCCTGGCACAGGCTGCCCAGAGAGGTGGTGGAGTCTCCGTCTCTGGAGACATTCCAAACCCGCCTGGACGCGTTCCTGTGCCACCTGCTCTGGGTGACCCTGCTCTGGCAGGGGCTTGGACGAGATGATCTCCAGAGGTCCCTTCCAACCCTGGCCAGTCTGTCATATCATGGGTCTGGTGCTCCTCTCGCTAGGACACTGCAGCAGAGGTGTGTGGTGACAAGGGGCGGGTTGTTTCGATGCGCTGCACGTTCCTGCTGTAGCTGAGAGATGCTCTGTGAGACAGGGGATGTCTTTGTCTGCATCTCGAAAAAGGCCTGAAGGAGTCTGCCAGCGAAAGGAAGAGCTTCTTATCAACTCTGCCCAAAACATTTTGCAGGGAACTGGGCTTGCAGAAATGACCTTGTTTTCACCAAACACAGGCGCAGGGAGGGGCCGTAGGCGTTCCCAACATTTCCTTTTCTCCCTGAACTATTCCACAGCATTATTCTCAGCCTGGCCACCTCCATGGGAAATAAAACATTTGGACCAAATGCCAGCCATTGCTGCACCTCACCGGGAGGAGAGCAGAGATCCAGCCCAGAGCTGGTGTGAGCCGTGGCTCACCTCTTCTCCTGGCTGCAAGAAGCCCATGGCATGGGGAGATCTGAGCCCACGTGGGATGTTTCGTCCCTCAGGGCTCAGCTCAGCTGAGCTCTCACGTTTAGCCCTCGCTGTCCATCTGTTCGAAAGAGCACAGAGAGCAATCCTGCCAGCCCCGCGACAGCAGCTCCGGCCGGCGGCGCTCCGTAATGGGGTGGGAACAATATGGCACAAGGGGAATCCTGCCGTTCCCATGGATGGGTAATGAGATCAAGGACCCCCCAAGTCTTCCTGCTTACACACGCCCCGCTCCCCTGCATCCAAGCCATGGTCTGCTACCCACTGCAGGTGCCTGCTTTGATTAGATTAAAAAGGAAAAAAACAGCTGCCTTTTGTCCTGGCTGCTCCAGGGACGGCAGCTTTTGGGTGCAGGACTGTCTTCCTTGCAGCCAAGGCGTTCGCCTAACTAACTGCTCCAGGGATAACTGGGAACTTCTCTGATTTCCAGCTCCTTCAGTCCCTGGACCGCAACAAGGTTTGTGCTTTCTGACCCCGGTGAAGGAGGAACTTTGAGCGCTGGATGCCCCTGCGCCAACGAGGGACTTAGGGACATTCCTTGCAGCCTTCACAAGCTGCTACCACATGGCACGGCTGAATTTGCACATCTCCATCATCTTCTCTCCCCTTCATTACAGCTCTATTTGATCTTTTCTTCCTCGGATCCCTGATCAGCCCGTAATGAAAATGCCTCCTGCGCTGTGAGTAGGAGCACAGCGAAACGCACGCAGCAGTTCAGATCTCGCAGAAACTATTTCAGGCTCTCTGCAAATCCTAGCAGCTGTCCCCCATTCAACTACACACATTTCCCATTCTGAAAACATTCTCTCCAAAGCAAGAAGCATCATTTTTTGCTAACGCAGACGGCCGGGAGACAGGGAAGAATTCCCATCTTTGGTGGAAGAGCAAAAAATTACATTCAACATTGCTGTGAACTCCAAAGCTCTAAAATAATGCAGTAGCAAGCCAAGTGAATATACTGCCTCTTAATATAATATGAAGCAATCAACAGCAATAGAAAAGTATCTTAAAACTAGATATTGATTTCCTGTCCAATAAGATATATCTCGGCCATTTCCCAACCTCGCTGAAGTCGCAGTGGTGGGGCTGGAGCCCTGTGCTCAGGCTGGCACGGGCGAGGAGAGCCCCGTCAGCAAGACCCAGCGTCACCCCGTCACCTTCTCGAGAGCTTAGATCAGAACCAAATAGGAAAAATAAGATGAGGTCTGTTTCAAAAGCATCAGGAATCCCACACCAACAGCCTGGAAACATTATTTTAAATGAAGAGCCATTGTCTAGCACAGTCCCCAGCTGCTTTCTCATCTACAGTCCCCTTATCTCTCGGTCTGTAACAGAAGCATCTCCACACACCTGCCTGTCACAGAGTACTGGAAACGCTGCAAATATCATTCCTCTGGACACATCTCCTTTAGCTGTGCAAATCACAGGCAGCTCGCTGCAGGGCAGCAGCTGAACTCGGGCAGAGATGCTCGTGGAACCAGCGGACACCACCAGCTGCGTAGCAGAGGCACGGGCAACACACGGGGCAGGACAAAGCACAGCCATCCAAGAGCAAAACCAGCCCTGCTGCTACATAAAATTGTCCATGACAGGTTTATTTTCAACTAATTGCCTAGAAACTTTTCAAGGCCATGCAGACGCCTATTACCCACCGTACCCTGTGATGTTGGGGTCCACCATGTAAGTGCACATCATGTCAAAAGAAGCAAAGAGGTCCAACGTACAGGGATTATCCTGGTCTTCCAGACCTCACCAGCACAGACCCCTGTGCTGACACTTGGAGCCATGCTGGTACCTGCAGCAGGATGCTTTATTCAGAGGAGTTCAGGACTTCATCTTTGCTCAAGCAGGGCACAGAGCCGCTCACAAACCATTTATTATTGTCATACCAGTACAAAAGAACTACTTATTTTGGTTGCCATTTTGGGAAATCAGGAGAGGGCTAATGGACCAGGAGAAAACACAAAGGGACCCATCTCATTCTTATTCCCAACCAAACCATCCACTTCTGGCTGCTCAGGGTTCCTTTGGGCACCAGTGACTGTGTCAGCGAGCCCCAGAAATATCCAGGGCTGAACAGCAAATAGAGCATTTGGGCTGCTTTGGTCATGGTCTGTTTTTCCTGGGATTTGCTACCAATGCCGTTAACCAAGGGGAGAACCGGGATCCACTGTACTGCCCACCTGCCCATGGGATGTCTGCTGCTGTCACAGATTCACAGGCAAATCAGCAGGGATCTTTATGCAGGCAGAGGGAGAATTTAATTAATCGGCATAATTAAAACCAAGCATCTCTCTTATGCTATATCAGTCCATTGATCAGAAAAGAGTTTCTAACAGATAATCCGTGGCTTGCCAGCACGCTAAAACCAGGAGGGAACAGCCTTTCACATCTTTGCCCTTTCTAGCCTTTCAGATGTCATGCTGAGTCACTAAACACGGATAAAGCTGGGCACTAGTTGGATAGTAGGACCTGGGTGCATAAAACCTGGATTCAGTAAAGCAGAAGCACATCAAGGGATCTCAGAACAGCAGGGGACATTGGAGGGAAGGGTGAGATTTTGCTTTTTTATTTTTTAATCTTGCCTAGGGGTGTTAAACCTTGGGTTGGGGGTGGTGTAGCACACTCAAAACACATTCCCATGGGCAGATGTGCTGTGTCTTACCTTACGCAGCTCTCAGTTGGGTAGCAGCCATTTGTGTATAAGTCAACAAGCGTATGTAAGTCAACACCTAACAGCTAAAGGCAGTCATCTTGTCGCTATTACCTTGTTAACGAACGACCTATGCTATCCTTGCTCCGTATGACACCGTCCTCCGAAACCCCCACGGCGTTACCCTGTCACTGCAGGTCACTGGTGAGACAACAAAAAAGAGGGGGAAAAAAAAGACAAGTCAGTGGAGGTTTTTCCCAGGGCTGGCCCTGCGGTAAGAGAAAGGCAGAGCCCAGGCTGCGCCCCCTCAAAGGGCAGAGACCCCCCTGGGACCTCGGCCAGACCTCAGCCTCTCTGCTAATGAGCAGCCCCCAAGGGAGAATGGAGCTCTTCACCTCTCCTGTGATCCTGGAGGCAAATTACTCAGGCTTCAGAGGCTGCCTGGGGAACTTATTTTTAGAGGATCCTCTGAATTATGCATGAAACCTAGGGAGAGAAGGTGGCATTTTATAGGAAATTGTAGCATGGGGCTGCATCAGCCCCTTCTTAACATGGGCGCTGGGGATTCAATCAGGCACCTGCGCCAAGCATGGGACTGCTCCAGCAGGAGCTGAAAGGAAAGATTTGCTGCAGGTACAACGCTCCAGACCCATGCCAGCCCCAAAGGCAGCTGCAAGCTCAGCTTAAAGCACAGAGAATCTTAGAGGGGAGCTATAAAGGATGACTGGCTTGGGATCTAAGTGCTCAAGGTTCCCCTGGCCCAGTGGCCAGCAGAGCAGGGGTAGTCCTGAGAAGAACGGCACTTGGATCCCACTCATCTGAGCGTGGTTAGCTCCAGGCAGAAAACTGTGCCAAGGAGCAGCCTAACGAAGGCATGGCTCGAAGCAGCGCTGTGCAGGGACCCCAGCTCCGTCCAGCAGCACCCACCTGGGCTCCTCTGGGACCCCGCACGGCTGGATGGAGAGGTCACCTCCCAGCAGCTGTCAGAGAGGGAGCCGGCTGCTGCCCCCCCATCCAACCGCAGGGTGGTCTCCGGCAATTGCCACACAGGCTGCAGGGATGGGGCAGAGGTGGAGACACACAGGGGGAGACCACAGCTGGGAGGTGCTAAAAATCTTTTTTTTTTTCCCCCCTCATCTGCCACTTGCTCATCTGCTCTCCCCGGAAACAGCCAAGCAAATGAGTTTGCTACAACAAGACAGAGGTATTTTTGGAGTGTTTTTTTCCCCTCCCAGCTACACTATTAGGAAAAGTTTGTCCCTGCTGGCTCGCTTTCCTTAGTCCTCCATTCCCTGAGGTTTCCAGGAAGTGACTCCCAGATTCACGCACAGTAATCTGGGCTCTGGCAGCAGCGGAGCAGCCGATCCAGCTCAGGTTAGACAGGAGCATCCACAGGGTAGCACAGACTTTCCCCGAGGTGGCATCAAGCCCACAGGTTTTGCTTTTTGAGGAGAGTTTCATTTCAGAGCTTCAGGCAAACCCTTCCCACCTCCCCCAGCAGAGATAGAGGTAAGGGCTCAGCCATGCTGCGACACCCAGCGCCAGGCGGGGGTGACAAAGGGACATGGGCCAGAGACAACCCATGTGTCCCAGGGACTGGACAGGGATGGTGGTGGAATAAGTCAGCAGGTTGCTAGGAGACACCAAACCCGGGATCAATAATTCATGAGATCTCTGCAACGAAGAGAATAATTCAGGGGTATGGGAGCCAGGGAGAGAAACAGGGCAGAGGCTTTAAAGCCCCCCACCAGGCCCATGACTTGGGGCAGGGAGCCTGGAACCCAAAGAGCCATGATGGGGCTGGGGATGCCTCCCAACCAAAACCAGACACACCTCCTCCCAGCATGAAGCCTACCATAGAATCACAGAATGGTTCGGGTTAGAAGGGACTTCAAAGACCACCTAGTTCCAACCCCCACACCTCCCACTAGACCAACTGGTGTCCAACTGGACACTTCCCACTAGACCAGGCTGCTCAAAGCCCCATCCAGCCTGGTCTTGAACACCTCCAGGGATGGGGCAGCCACAGCTTCTCTGGGGAAACTGGGCAATCACAGGAAAGAATTTCTTCCTAATATCTAATCTAAATTTCCCCTCTTTCAGTTTAAAAACGTTACTCCTTGTCCGATTGCTCCGCTCCCTGACAAAAAGTCCCTCCCCATCCTTCCTGTAGCCCCCTTCAGGTACTGGAAGGGCCTCTAAGGTCTCCCCGGAGCCTTCTCTTCTCCAGGCTGAACACCCCCAACTCTCTCAGCCTGTCCTCACAGCAGAGGGGCTCCAGCCCTCTGAGCATCTTTGTGGCCTCCTCTGGACCCGTTCCAACAGGTCCATGTCCTTCTTGTGCTGCAGGCTCCAGAGCTGGACGCAGTACTCCAGGTGTGGTCTCACCAGAGCAGAGTAGAGGGGCAGAATCACCTCCCTCGCCCTGCTGGCCATATTTTTTTTGATGCAGCCCAGGATGTGGTTGGCTTTCTGGGCTGCAAGCGCACATTGCCGGCTCACGTTGAGCTTCTCATCCACCATCACTCACCCCCAAGTCCTTCTCCTCAGGGCTGCTCTCCATCCATTCTCCACCCAGCCTGTATTTGTGCCTGGGATTGCCATGACGCAGGTGCAGGACCTTGCACTTGGCCTGCTGGAACATCAACTCCAGTCCCCTGTCTGCACATCATGCCAAGAGAGCACCCAGCCTCAGAGGGGACAAAAAGAAAAACCTGGAGCTTTTCCAGGTCTGGAAGGAACACCCGAGACACCAGCTCATCCTGGCCAGCTCGGCATCAGAGGACCCCAAACAAGGCTCAGAAAGCACAGCCATCTGTTTAGAGGCTGTTCGCCATTTCAGACTCACCTAAACAACGGTACATTTGGCAAAGTGTTTTTCCTTCCCCAAAACATTATGGTTTCAAAGTCATAATGTTAAATAGAAACAATCTTGAAAAGCTCCAGTGCTCCATCAGAAATGTTTCATTTAGAAATGAAGCTAAATTTAAATGAGAATGGTAAATACTGCAGAACAAAACCAAAGTGTTTTCTTTTAAGCTGAATCCAGTGCTTCATTCAATGTGAAATAAGGATTTATTTTTTTTTTAAGAAAAAACAAAAAAACCTCTGGTCACTGAACCAGTAAGAAAAAAAAAATAATCAATTTTTTTTGCAGAATGCTGCTCGAAATGCATCTTTGCAAACGAGTTTAGGGAGGTAACTTGTCTGATAATGAGTACACACGCGTGTTTGGATGCTTCCCTGAACACAGTTCAAAGCTTTACCCAGCCTGACATCCAGTTTTCCCCCCATCTGTGCAAATAACCCCTGTCGCACGGGTTCACGTCAGCTTCCCGGTACATCCCTCCCCAGTTTGGAAGTCACACAGCCCACTGGCGAATGGACCAGCTTTCGCCCCCCCTCCCCCCCGGGAAAGCAAAGATGTCTTTGGGGGTCTCAGCACTACATTCAGCAGCATGGAAGGAGCCATCCAATGCTAGGAGGGGAAAAAACATTCCCACACACACACTTTAAGAAAGTCCAGTACATCGAGTCTGCTGGGGAGATCTCCGATAGCTCCATAAACCCCAGTATTCATTAGCATTCAAGAGAAAGAGCATTGTTTGGAACCGTCTCAGCTCCTCACCAGCCAGAAACACAATTGGAAGAAAACAACCAGAGTTTGATTTGCTCTGAAATGAAATGGACTTTGGACGGGGCCTAGTTCCAAAATTGCCTGGTACCACCCAAGCAGTAAAAGCTGAACAAGTGAGCTGTTTGCTGAGCAATGAAGAGGGGATTTATTTTTTCTTTCCAACCCCTCCCTCCCTCCCACATGTATCACTTTGCCACTAGCAAAGCCTTTGTGAGCAAGGAGGGTTAAATGTCACTTCCAAACCCAGTTATACCCTAACGTCACGCTTGGGAGTCCTCTTGAGAGCAAGGCTTTCTGCGCCCCGCTGGGCAGTGGGGGCGCCGAGCATCCCCCCGGGAACTGCTCTGGGAAACAGCAGAAATGGAGAGAGATTGACTACTCCAAGCCTGGCAAACACACCAGCGACCTGAGGGGGGGGGGTCGGTAAGAGAGAAACCAATTCTACTCTAGCTGCAATATTATATCCCTTCGCTACGGGCTTTATAAAGTGCTGGGCCCCAAAGAGCTGACCTTTTCCTCCGCACGTATTTTTGGGGATAGAACTGTAAGAGGCTCCTTGCGGGAGACCGAGCGTAAATTAAACAAAATAAGTACTGATGTGCTTTTGGATCCAAGCAGACTGGGAAATGCTGTGGCAATAACTCCCGTTTGCGCAGCTGATGGGAGGGAGAGGGCTCGGCACGAGGAGCAGAACACGCATCCATCTCCTCCAGCCTCCCCATCCACCGCTGCAGGGGCTCATCAGCATCACTGAGCCAGCAGAAGCCTTCAAACAGGGAAATAGATCAGCTCGCAATTTTTAAAAGGACAAAGCTCAGCTGATCTCAAACATCCCTTTCTTGTGCACGCTGTGGGGTTCTAAGACATAGTCACATTACAATGATCTACAGGGTCTTTTGCTGGAGACTTGCCACATTCTGGCCGCGTTCCCAGAAGAACCTGCATGCCCTGTAGAGGCAAAGGCTTCAATGCTCTGTGGCCACATCTCCCTCTCCCCATTAGACCCCGTAATTCCTCCTCCCAAGATGCATTTGTTGCCACGCTGCAAGCAGACATCCCTTTTTGGTGTTGCATCTTGTGCTGCCAAAGCAGTGCTTCGCAGCGCATTCAGCGGCAAGCGGTGGTGGTTTTACTTTCACAACAATAATTACTCCACGAGGCGCTTGTCAGTTATTGTGCTCCGTGGTAATCAAAACCTCCACTTTGAAAATACGGGGCGTATTCCCGTCTGTTTCTGCTCTGCTCTGCGTGGGAAGATCACTCATTCATGGCCCTCTCTTGCAGCCAAGTCATGACAGATGGGTGGGTTGGAGTGAAATTCAGGACTCGGTGACTCATGAAATTGCTCTGGTGGCTCAGGGGAGTTTCATTCTCCCTCTCAGCACCCAAAATTGTGGCCTGGCTGCTGCCTGCCGTGCAGTGTCCCATCTCCCCAGGAGGGGTGGTTGTCCTTCTTCCAGCTTCTGGGCCAGGCACCCTGTTGCATCATACCCCCACGCACCTCCTGAGCGGGGCTGGGAGCTGCGGGGGAGCCCATCCATCTCCCCCCGGCAGTAAGGAATGGGAAGGCATCGCTGGTGATTCATCCCCATTAAGGGAAAAGCGAGCAATTCTCACCTGTCTAACTCCAGGGCTGGCTTCATTAACTCCCAGCTCCCTCCGTCCCTGGATCGATCATACGATAAAGCTGCACGTCAGCACTTGGCACTCTCCTGGTCTTGACCCCAGCAAGCCCCCATGCATCTGGCCTGACAGAAACAGCCGAGCTCAGCCACTCAAGCCATGCCCTGGAGACCTTTATCCCAGTGGTCCCAGCTTGGGGGAGGTCTGGATGGTCTGCAGGGTCCGATGCAGGATGCTGTAATGGTGTATGTGCCGTGCCAGCATCACACAAGCAGCCACCACTGCAGGTCCTGGGGTCTGCCACCAGAGCTGGAAGGAATCTCTGCACCATACTGGCAGGCAGTGACACAAACCCAAGGGTCTGCACATAGCCACATGGCCATTTTGGCCCAAGCGGGGACCACCCTCCATCCCCAGGACGGTGTATGCAGCATGCATGACTGTAGCCCAGCAGGTACATCACTGCCTGCTCCAGTTCCTTGCAGCCCCAGAGACATCTGAGCGAGCTGAACATTTCCAACAGGGAGCGTGTCCCATGGATCCAACTTTTCCAGCCTCTGATCTTGGGGCTGAGAGTTTTAAAAAGTCAACTTTCCTGAAGTCCATGGCCGCAGCTGTGGCCTGTCTCTGTGCCCATTGAGTGTTGGCTACCAGGACGGTGACATAAGAGGTTTCCTGATCAGCCAAACCTTCACTTTGGCCAAGAGAAGTGCATGCAAAAGGTCAAGCTCATTTTTTTTTTCATGCTGGAAAACTGTTCCCAGAAGCACTGCAGGACATGCCACCCGGACCTGGTGCACCAAGGGCTGTGGCAGGCATGTGCCCCAGGAAGTGACACAACACACCACCTGGGTGACAAGCTTCAGCCTGAGAAGTGGTTTCCCTGAAGGGCAGAGAACGCTGAGCGGAGGACACCACGATGGAGCGGGCAGAGGTAGACACGCATCTATCTCGGCTTTGGGAACATGTAGCAGCCCCCCTGCACCATGACCAAGGGATGCAACACTTTCTCCATCATCCCCAAGAAGGGGACGCAGCACCAGCACCCTGCATCTGACCCGCAAGAGCTGTGCCCGGCATGAAGAAGCCCAAGGAGGCCAGGCAGCCATCTGACACGGTGCCAGGCGAGAGCTGTTGAGTGCGGCAGCAATGTCCCTGCCACAACAGCTAATGCATAATACCGCAGTTGTCTGGCTACAGGTGCCTGAATCTAATTACGTATTTCAGCACAACGCTCATTTTAATTAAGTAAAGCCAACTGCCTCTGCTGGATGTGCTAGTATCTGAAATTCCCAGGCAAATTTCCATTGCTTTCTCCCGCACCCTCCACTTCATTTCCTCTGCTTTGTAAAGAGTTTGAATAAAAAAAACGGTTTTGGTTTGTTTTTTTTTTTTCTCCAGGTACTACACACAACAAAACCAGGCAGGAGGCTCCCAAGGCAGCAGGGATGGGGCATGAAATGCACATCAGGGGCCGTGCAGGGCTTTGGTCCAGGCTGGGCGCCCAGTCCCACTGGCCGGAGGATGGGAACACAAGGGCAATCTTTAACCAGGCTTCAGCCGTGGTGGATTTCCAGCTACAAAGAGGCTGTCAGGAGCCTAAACAAGACCACATCTTTATGTGACAGCAAGAAGAAGCAGGAGTCAGAAGCATGGAACACAGACCAAGAGCACAATTCCCTCCTCCTTTAAAATTGATGAAGAAAAATCAAATAAATTGCTAAAGCAACAGCTTGTAAGGACTCAGAATAGTCCAATTTCATTAGGGGTTAAGCCCTTCTAACCTATGTGATACATCTTATTTAATGTATGTACTTCCACTGCATACAGAGGCCCCCTCCATCACTAGCCAGTAGACTGCAAGGGACTCCGGGAGCTGCCCTGTGTTTTGGAGGGACTAGCAGAATTCCCTGGCTGTCCCACATAGGCCTTCTCCAGGAGCCTCCCCACCTCCAGGCCCACCCCAACAGAGCTCCAAGAGCCTTCATCCTTTGGTTGCTCCCTCCTGGGGAGAGGAGCTGCCCCAGCAGGCTGCTTAACACCCAGGTACTCACCTTTTCTAGATATCATCGGAAGAAGAAAAACACTATTGTCTCAGCCATAAATTCACGGTCTTCTCTCCCTACAGCATCCCGTAAGCTGGTGTCAGGACCTGTCAGCAGCTTCCAATTATTCCTGAGAGCCTGTGCCACATTCCTAGTCCTGATTCCACCTGCAAAACCTCTCTGTGAGCCTGAAGCTGCCTTTTATCCCCCAGCAGCCCTGCCCCAGGCTGATTCCCATCACCTGGAAGCTCCTGCCCACCACTTCCCAGTGCCACCCAGGTGTGCTCAGCAGCCATGGTCCACCCTCAGGAGCAGGGCAAGCTCATGGCAGGGAGGACGGCTTGCATGGCCAGGACCTGTCTTGATCTCCATCGTTCCCAACCGTAGGAATCCGCCAGGAGGAGGCTGGGAGAAGTTTAGATCTGACCACCCCAACCTCACTGGCCAAGTGGCCTCTGGGTTCCTGCCCTGGCTGCTCTGCAGGTGATTTCCCAGGAAAGAGGCATTTTCCCCCTTCAGGGTTGTGCTGAATGGCTCCTCCTGCAAATCCCCACCTCCCTGTGCCAAGAGCAGTGGCAGCTCTGGGAGCTCAAATCTGTCAGCTTCTGGAGGAATAAATGGTCCACAACTAACAGTTTCTTCAAGAAATCAAATAAAACAACAATATATGGAAAGACCACATGCTTAAAAGGAAATCATTGGGTCTGCTTAATTCGTGAATCCAACCCTACTTAACTTTTTTTAATTACTCCCATAAAGCCGGCAGTTTCAAGCACACACGCAATATTGTGAGCAGATTCAAATCTAATTATCTGTGTTCACGTTAATTAGATTCATTGTGTATTTGATGCTCAGCTCTTCCTTCAAGTTTTATCTCGGAGCGCGTGTTCATAATTAACCCAAATTTAGTGTGTAGTTAAGGCCGGTTCTGTGGGAAAGGCTCCGCTCTCGCTTTCCCTACAGACAGTCCCTCACATTCGCTGCGTGGGAAGAGGGTCCTGCAGGGAACGCAGCAGAGCGATGTCTCTTTAAACCCTCAGAGAGGTGTGATTCGGAGCTCCAGAGAGACCTGAAACGCGTGGAGGAAAACTTCAAGCTCAATGAGTTGAGCCAGCAGAGCCCAATGGTAATAATCCCAGGGGAGATGCTGGCACATCGGAGCGATGCATGGGGGCTGAGCAGCAACGCAGACCCCGTTCTGCCCCTGCCCCTGGCCCCGAGGACATGGTGTGCTCTGTCTCTGGCAGCCTTGGAAAGGCTCATGCCTCCCAGGAGTCACCTCTGGCACAGGGGGCTGCTTGGTCCTGCTCTGTGAGCACAAACAGCAAAGCAAAGGCTGAGTGCTGATAAAAAGTGTGAGGTTTCACAGAATCACAGAGTCACGGAATGGCCGGGGTTGGAAGGGACCTCTGGAGATCATCTCGTCCAAGCCCCTGCCAGAGCAGGGTCACCCAGAGCAGGTGGCACAGGAACGCGTCCAGGCGGGTTTGGAATGTCTCCAGAGACGGAGACTCCACCACCTCTCTGGGCAGCCTGTGCCAGGGCTCTGCCACCCTCACAGGAAAGAAGTTCCTCCTCACGTTGAGATGGAACTCCCTGTGGTCAAGTTTGTGCCCGTTACCCCTTGTCCTGTCCCTGGGCACCACTGAAAAGAGTTTCATCGGATGACTGGGGGTTTCTGACTACAAACCTCACATTCACTTCCCAATAAAAATGTCCTAACCAGTTCTTACCAGTAACACCCGTGAGGGTCCTATGCAGGAGCTGCACGTACCTATAGAGAGGGAGAAATGAGGGGTGATGAGGGACACGAGCAGGAGCCAATGCAAGAAAAGTGTCTGGTGAGGAGCCATCCGAACCATGGCCAGGGGGACTGGAGCAAGAGGACTCAGCCCTGCCGGCAGCTGAGCATCCGTGCAAGCTGGACACAAGGCTGCCCTGTGGCAAGGTGGGGGGTCTGCGCGCTCCCCCGGCACTGGCTTGGCCAGGGATGGTGGTATCCGCGGAGGGAGGCGATGCGAAAGCAGGTGATCGCTGGGTTTGGGGCTCAAAGTTAGGTCAAGGTCCCTTGTGCTCAGTCTCCAGCATGCTGAGATACACAGCCAGGCAGAGGTGCCCTGCTGGGGACACAACATCTCTGTGAGCTTGGAGAATGACATTGCTTTTGGGAAGGATGGCATTTGTATGAAGTCTTCTCGGCTCTATTTTAAACTAGCTCTTTTTTCCTTACCTTGATTTCACTAGCTAAATATTTGCTCTTACAGGACACTGGTAATTAGATTAATGTGTATTTCTTGCTTATCTGAGAGCAGGTTTTGGTAGGCACAGAGGTTCCTACAGCATACACGCCTGTGACCTCTGAGAAGCACCGGCATTTCCCCAGGGCTGGCTGGGAGAGGCCACGGAGGGGATGGAGGTGATGGAGGGGATGGAGAGGATGGAGGGGATGGAGAGGATGGAGAGGATGGAGGGGATGGAGGGGATGGAGGGGATGGAGAGGATGGGAACGCACTGGTAGTCAGGGAAGGCACAGCTCTCAGCATCATGTTCCCAGCTAAGGGTTCCCATGCATTGCTGCCCAGAGCCAGGGGAAACCTTCCACCAAATGTCTTGGAGGAGCATTTGGGAAGGTGGATTTGCCTCCTCTCCCCAGAAAAAGAGAAAAAAATGGTGCGGCATTCAGTTACAAAAAAAACCCCAACATATGTAATATTTCCCTTTTCTTTTCTAATTTGAAGCAACAGAATTATTAGTTGCGTTCAAAAGAAAATGTAAAGACTAGTGACAAACTGGTCACATCTGAAAGCTTCCCTCATTTGGGATTCAGGGAAATGGTTCCTTGCATAATGGTAAATGACATTATTAATTTATTTGGTATTTCCGAGCCACCAAAAAGCCTGAAGAAGTGTTATGTCGTGTTGACACTGACACAAAATAATCATGACAGATCACTCCCACTCTTCAGAACTGTCAGAGGAGCAAAAGAGCAGAGAGTTGTTGACTTGCCCAGCTCTGCACCCAGAAAAACCAGGGTGGTGCTGAGGCAGAGCCTGGCCCTGAGAACCGCTGCTGGGTTGGCGCAAAGACCCTCTCTGAAAAGCAATTTTTAAAAACAGCTTTATACAGAACAAAGCAAAAAGCACTGACTTTTAAACTCTTTAAAAAAAAAAAAAATCCAACATAAAAAACAGGATAAAGGCTTATGGCTTTCTTTTCTTTTTAAGAAAAAATGTTTTTTGAAAGGACACCTCCTTTTTTTTTTTTTCTTTACTATCTACAGCGATACCTTCTGGAGTTCAAGGTATTCGGCTGCTGACAGATATGGGCTGTCAAAGTGAACTCCTGCCAGCTGGCACCGCGCAAGCAACTGTGGTTCAAAGAGAGAGGAACCGTACTGCGGGCAGCACCCGGAGCTCCAAGAGCAGGGAAGAAACCCTTAAGACACCAAGTCAACCATCTGCAAGGTGAGGATTGGGATTTCTGGCGTCACTGATATTCTGCGCCTTCTGCCCATGTTTTAGGGGGCTGCCCTTAGCTAACTGGTGGGATCTGTTGTCCGGAACTGGAGCCCCGCCATGCACCGTGAGCAGCCATGAAGCCACCAACTGGTGGGTGGGAGGTCTCCTTGGCCAGGGAGCAACACCTCACCTCCTGTGGACCCTGGGCAAGTACAGTGATTGTGGTTGGTCCTCAAGATTTGCAGAAGCCATTGAGACCGAACAGAAAATCCAGGAATGGATGGTTCTGAAGCGCTTCCGAGACATCCGCCAGCATGGGATTGATGGAGCGTGTGGGCTCCTTATCCACCGCTACAAACGTCTGGGGTCTGCAGCCGTAATCAGCATTGTGGTTCCAGCAGCACTAATGAGGGCATCTAATGGGGGGTGGTGGGGCAGAGATGGGGTTGTGTGGTGGGAGGGGACAGTGGGGGGACCCAACGCCACTGGAGTCACCTCGGTCCCCACTCAATGCTCTGCTCTGGGCTGTTGTGGGCTGAACCGTCCCTTCCCCCAGCCCTTCACTCATCCGGCCACTCAGCCACGTCTCGCTGCCTCCCCACCCCTGATGACATATGCCAAGTCCAATACAGCTTCTTCTACGAAGTTCAAACAAACTCTATGAATTTGACCTTTTCTAGGCCAAAAAAACCACCAACCCCGGAATAGACAGTCCCTGGTCTGTTGAGAGAAGCAGTATTCACAGACAAAATAGATGTGGTAAAGCAGAATAGAGTTGGCTGGACACCTTTTGACACAGTGATTTCATCCAAAAAAAATGCTATTCTGTGAAAATCTTCCAGAGGAAGATGTGAATTTGGGTATAATCTCACTCCAGAAGAAAGAAACACGTACCCTACAAAGCTCCCCATCTCCCTGTTTGTCCCTTTTAGAGCAGAGTGTTTTCCTCCTTCTCAGTGGCGTTCCCTTTATACTTTAGCAAACCCCGGTACAAGCAGGCAAAAAACCCCATTGTGCAAACTGGTGGGGGCTGGAGGGGGAGCGGGTGTGCCTGCGAAGGAGGCAGGATAAAGCAGGGCAGGAGAATCCGCAGAGGGCTCGGGAAGAAATGGAGGTCTGGGGTCCAGAGCATCCCCCAGCCATGCCCAGAAGCCCTCATGGGCTCTCCACAATCCCCAAATTTCCCAAGCAGGGAACATTCAGGCACATCCCAGCCTCTTGTCTCCTTCATTCTTGGGTGGGATGGCGCGGAGGATGGATGGGTGGTGCGATCTGGACTTCCCCAAGGCTAAAATTGAGCTTTGGGGGCCTGAGCTTAGGTGGGACACTGTCAAATATCTAATTAGGGTCAAAATTCAGATTTCTGCTTTCTAAATGAAATCTATCTCTGTGTACTTTGCCAAATCTTTGACTCATTTTTTTTTTCCCCAGAGGCTTTTCTGGGGGGAAACCATGTAAAAATACAAACTATATTCTGTTTCATTCCAGTTTCACAAAGTCTGACCGATGCAAAATGACTTTTTTTTGGGGGGTGGAGGAGGGAAGGGCAATGATTTGCTTCATTCCCCCATATTGCTGACAAAATCCAAGTTATTTCTATCGGATGCGGACCAAAATGAGTTTCGCCTGGATTTTTCAGAAAACCCCTCTGCAGGTCAAGCCTTCCTTGCTTGAGTTTCCCATCACCGTGTGCTGCTCAGCTCCCTGATAAAGAATTGCAGGAGGCTGGGCATCTAGCTGTAGAAATCGATAGGAAATTCATCTTTGCAGGCAACTCTTCCCCGACACGGAGAGCACAACCTCTGCAACACCATCCCACCTCCCGACCCCACGGGGGCAAAATAAACCTGAAAGAAGCCTCACCCAGGACTGTCCTGCCCCAAAATAGCCCACGTCGGCTATTTTGCTGCAGATTATTTTGTCAGAAATCACCCGGTGCTGGGGTCGGATGGCCATGACACCAGGGGGATGGGCTGGGGGCGGGGGTGAGGTGACCAGCAGCCCAGCAGCCAGCCTGAGCACCCCATCCAGCACACCCGCTTTGGAGGTTTTTATAGTTTTTCCCCTTTCTGATGGATTGCTGGGTGATTTTTCTTTCCTTTGGAACGAGATGCAGAAAGCTTGACAAATGGCGAGGAGAAAAATTTCTCCCGCCAGAATAATTCCATTTTATTGTAATTCTTTGCCTCTTGCCACATTCCCCCGAACTTGCTGGGATGAAAATCACTTGACGGAGAGTATAACATGCGGAAAGCCTCTGAAAGCTCTCTGGAGGTGGCTGTGCTCTCATCCTCCCCTGCTCCCAGCTCCGACTGCACCCTCATGGTGGGAAACGCAAAGGCAAAGGGGCTCTGGGTGGCGTGAGGTTGGTGTCTGCTCCCTAAAATCCTGGGCTGGGTGCTGGACCCCAAAGGGAGCCCCACACCTTTCCGACACGTGTGTGGTTTCCTGGGCAAACTCCTCACTCTACAGCTCCAGCCATGGAGCTTCTGTGCAACAGCATTTTCTTCTTCAAATTTCTGCTGGAATTTCTGGCAAAGGAAAAAATTTCCCAGTCCTCACAGTTTGGGCTCTAGCATTTTTTTTTTTTATTTTATTTTTTTTACCTTGGGCAGTTTATCACTAGAACATCCCAGGGAACGCTCCAGGCAATCAGAGAAGGATAAAAACTGCTTGGAAAGAGAAGCCAGCCCACCGTTTACCTCCTGTGATTATTTTCAGCCCTTCGGACCTAAAAATCAATGCTGGAGTGCGGAGGGCGATGGCGTGTGCACTGAGCAGAGGCACCCCCAGTTCGTGGGGATGCTGTGTCCCCCCAAGGGCTCCTGGTGTTGGGGACAGCAGACCACCTCTGGGGTGCCCCACAACCCATCCCGGCTCTCCAGGGCCAGCTGGCATCGCCCGCGCGTAGCTCTGCCCCACGGGGCTTCTCCTTTCGGAAGGGATTTGGCATCTCTCACTTTTTTTTTTGGAAAGAAGAGGCGCCGGTGCCCGCTTGCTGCAGGGGACTTGTCTCTTTGAAGGTCTCTCGGTGCCGCTGCGCTTTTAAGAGCCTTATGGGTTTATGCCGCTGGAGAGGAGGAGAAGGAGCGGGGAGGATAAATTAGAGCCGTGAAATTGGAAGCACCTGGGAGAGCTTCGTTAGCAGGACTTGCACAAAGACGGGCAGGAGGGACGGGTGGTGGGACGGGCAGCAAGGAACAGGAGAGCACGAGAACTCTCCTTCAGTGCCCTGGAGCGAAGACGTGGCCCCGTCCACTCGAGCATCCCTGCGTGTGTGTGCCAGGGCCCGTGCGTGCCTGCAGGACTGCTCCTGGCCGCCCGGCATCGCTGCCTGCCCACGCCGTGGGACAGCCCGGAGGCCTCCCCGGTCGATGGCGGCAGCCGTGGGTGATGGCAATTCCCAGCCCAGCCAATTTTTCTGCCTTTTAACTTACGCTTTATTGATGTTAGGCAGTGCTACTTTTTTTAAAATCGAAATGTCACGTAATGCTCAAATCAAGTGCCTTACAAAAACTTGAAAGGCTAAATACAGTTGATTTGCACAGTAACCTTCACCCGCCAAGGCAACGTAAGCCGGCAGGAGAGCCACAGCCACAACTTCGCTTGACAGGCAAGATGGATTTTTGGCTCCTTGATGTATAAAGGCATTCACAGAGCTGGGAGCGGCCGGAGAAACCAGGGGGCAGTTTGGCAGGAGGTGGCCAGTACGGGCAGTCCCCGGCTGGGACAGTGGGTACCACTGATGCTGCGCAGTTTTGGAAGGATGCAGGCTGCATCGGGTCAGCTGGCCGGGGGGAGAAGAGACCATCAGGCTTGCTGGTGTGCCGAGGTGTGCGGGAAGGTGATGCTGCCCTTCCCTGGCTGTCACAGCTGGATGCTGTCTTGCCTCAGGCCATTCGCAGCAGTCCCTTCCCTTTCCACTAATAGGATTTGGGAGCTTAGCTACTTTTGTGCGATAATGACAGCTCACCCCAGAGCCTTTCAGGCATGGCTGCTTGGCTGCCTAAAAGCCTGGAAAAGTGCTAATGAAAACTAATTCCTGCCTGGAACCGTGGCACCCGGCGCACCTTGGGAGGGTGGTTTGGCTGGGGGTGCCGTCACCCCTTCTGCTGCCCGGGGAACATGGGGTCCTTTGGGGACATCCCCCTTCCCACTCCACCTGTCCTGCTCCTCAAGGCTCTCCAGCGCAGCCCTCCAGGGAGCCGCAGAAGAGCAGGAGCACCCGTTACTGCTGCAGAACCCTGGCAAGGAGGGCATTTCTAGCAGCGGGGTGTGGTGTGTGGGTCTCTTAATCTCACAGAAAAGGCTTAACAAAATCCAGAGGCCAGGACGTTAGCTGGACTCAGTACTGGAGTGCTGCATCCAGTTCTGGGCTCCCCAGTTCAAGGACAGGGAACTGCTGGAGAGGGGACAGCAAAGGGCTACCAAGATGATGAGGGGACTGGAACACCTCTCTCATGAGGAAAGGCTGAGGGATTTGGGTCTCTTCAGTCTGGAAAAAAGACGACTGAGGGGGGATCTTATCAATGCTTATCAATACTGAAAGGGTGGGTGTCAGGGGGATGGGGCCAGGCTCTTCTCAGTGGTGCCCAGGGACAGGACAAGGGCTAATGGGCACAAACTTGACCATAGGAAGTTCCATCTCAACGTGAGGAGGAACGTTGTTCCTGTGAGGGTGGCAGAGCCCTGGCACAGGCTGCCCAGAGAGGTGGTGGAGTCTCCGTCTCTGGGGACATTCCAAACCCGCCTGGACGCGTTCCTGTGCCACCTGCTCTGGGTGACCCTGCTCTGGCAGGGGCTTGGACTGGGTGATCTCCAGAGGTCCCTTCCAACCCCCACCATTCAGTGATTCTGTGATATTTCTGTCTGGAAATGAGGAAGATGTGTGGGTGAAAAAGCCTTTGGCTTTCCTACACCCAGGGCCTGGCATCCATCCTGACCTCCTTGCAGATGCCCACAGAAAAGCTCATGTTTTGTTTAGCCTTCTTGGCTGGCTGAAGCAGTACATCCTCCCCCCATCCCCAGCTCCCTTCCCACCTGGCTCTTTCCCATCCCTCCACACAGCCTGGCGCTTCCCCCAGCCCCTGCCCTCAGTACACAGTCCCTCTGCCACAGGGACGCAGTGCTACGGACAGCCTGCCTCTGCCCTGCAAGTGCTGCTGAGTCTAGAGAACAGGGTGGGTTTTTTTTTATTTTTTTGCCAAAAGAGAAGATGAACTACGCAATTATTATCCTAATGGATGCGACATGTTCTCCACGTACTGACACATAACATATGGCGCAAGATTACATCCCTCTGAATGATTCATGCAGTTCATCACCACCGCGATTATCTGCTCCTTTCCAGAGCACTGTCTTCCGTTGCAGCTACAATTCACGACCCTCCCCTCCTTTGGCTCCAGCTGCTGGGGGATTTGGGGAGGAATACAAAATTCTCCAGCTGCTGTGGCATTTTCAGTCTCAGGTGGATGCTGGGCAGCTTTTCCCGTCCTACAGGTTGTCTCCAGCCCGGCTATTTGTGCGATGCAGCCATCCCGCAGAGCATGGACAGCTTGTTTTCATTCCTCACCTTTTAATAGCATCCCTTCGGCCAGGCCAGAGTTTCCCTGCCAGCCCCTTCGCGATGAGGCCGTGAGGGTCGGGGACGCACATCCCGCCGGTGAGACAGTTGGAGCAGTTTACCCAGGGGAAGACTTTATTACTCCTACAGTGGAAAAATTCCTGCGAGGGAAAAGCATTCACGGAGATGCAAATTCACCATCCTCTCCGCCGAAAATAAACCCGTTTTCCCTGCACAAAGCTCCAGCAACCTATTTGTAAGAGCACCGCTCGACAGCGATATCTCCAGCTCCCCGGGAAAATTAGCACACATTAGCACGGAGCGGTGTGTGGGAACAGAGAGCAGCATCCTGGGCTTGCTCATCCTTGGGACATTCGCGAAAGGATTAATACAATCTAACTTTTCTAATTCAGGCGTTTTGCTGGGGAGCTTTAAATGGGTTTTTAATATAGAAGCCTGGTCTGCGGCATGTGAATCGAGAGAATCCTCTTGGGGCATTTACCAACCAACCCGCTCTTAATAGAAAAACCGAACCACGGCGACAGGCAAAGCCTTGCGTTAGGGGAGGCAAGGTAATGATGCTATATGCTTCTCACTTATAACCAAGAGCTAATTATCCAAAGAATTCTGTGGGAATGGAACTGATACCGAATTATTTAAGATACTACGGACAAAAAGCCCTGTTAAAAAAAAAAAAAAAAACATTGCTCAGGCGGCAAGTTAAGTACTCAAATGTCGGGAAAGGCCAGATTTGTGGCTCCTGCGCAACTTTAATTTTGCTCCATGTGCACTGGAATGAGAGAAAAGCCCCAGGAGGAAGGAGTAAGTGATCGTTTAACTAAACACTGCATCGTAATGTAAATGGGGGCAGAAGGAAGGTCAAACCACCTACCATAAAGCTAGCCTTGCCTAATTTCTGAAGCTGGGGCTTGCAGCCTTTTAACGGAGACTTTGGCTTTTTCTTTTTGGTTTGTTTTTTTTTTTTAAGATTTTCCAATGGCTAAAATAAAACCCCCAGGGAATGATGTGCAGAGCCTTCCTGTGCCTTCACCTCGCCAAGCTGGCTGACTGGCGGGGCGAGAAGCAAGGCCAGCAGCTCTGGTCCTTGATGGACTTGACAGTTTTCAGCTGGGGTTTTGGATTAATAAACCTCAGTTGATAGATCTACCTCATCAGACACAAGTTCTTGTTATCCAAATTGCTCCTCTGCAGCTCTGGGCCCGAATTATTTGTCTCTTTCTAAAACGCATTGAAAGGCCATCTGTTGCCTCCAAAGCCGTTTCTGGGCGGTTCATCCTCCTGGGGCCGTGCTGCTGCCTGCCCACTGCCCTGCCTCCGAAGGAGTACTGGAATCTTTACGGGCTGTGCAAGTCCCCCTTGCCCTGCCCTTCCTCCCACCTTGGGACCTCTCCTCTTCACTGAGCAAAGCAACCAGCATGACCCCAACTTCTCCTGAAAGGCCCAACAAGAGCCCTGCAAAGAGCCCTAGATGTACCCTTTGTTCAGCCTTTGTTCAGTTGGGGTTGTTCAGCCTGGAGAAGAGAAAGCTCCGGGGAGACCTTAGAGCCCCTTCCAGTACCTGAAGGGGCTACAGGAGAGATGGGGAGGGGCTGTTTGCAAAGGCTTGTAGCGATGGGACAAGGGGCAATGGATTGAAACTAGAGCAGGGTTGGTTTAAATGAGACATTAGGAAGAAGTTCTTTACACTGAGGGTGGTGAGACACTGGCCCAGGTTGCCCAGAGAGGTGGTGGAGGCCCCATCCCTGGAGACATTCAAGGCCAGGCTTGATGAGGCTCTGAGCAACCTGATCTAGTTGAAGACGTCCCTGCTCACTGCAGGGGGGTTGGACTGGATGGCCTTTAGAGGTCCCTTCCAACCCAACACAGTCTATGATTCTGTGATTCTACCTCAACTGTACCCTTGTTAGCTCTCGGTCTGAAATCCTCCCAGAAATCAAACAGGAACCTTCAAAGCATTTGAAATTAAATATAAGCCAACTTTGCAGCTGCCTGGGCTTCTGCGGGAGCTGTTATCTCACCCGCGTGGCCTCCAGCTGGGCATTCCCTGTACAGCCATTCCGTCCCCAACCATAAATTGCACAGTGAGACCATGGCCTCGTCTCAGCTTCGGGTCTGAGGGAGTATTTCAGGGTATCACCAGCCTCTGGCAAGCCAAAGCACTCACCAGAAGCCTGTCCAGGCCCCCTCATTTAAAAATATTTATCCCTAGTAAATATTGTTTAACATCCTTAACATCAGTTAAAAATGAACTGGGAAGTATTTCTCCCCCCCTGCCCCGCCCCACGGAGGAGCAAGAAGAGTAATTGGCAATAAAAAGCAAAACCGACCAACAGCCAGAGTGGGAAAACAGACAGCAATCAATGTGAAACGCGGCAAATTGATCTGGGAAGCAAAAGCGATGAGCAGAACAAATCCCTGGTCCAAGGGGGCAAGAAAACAGCACAGGGGATTTTTCAAGCTCTGTGGGAAGCGGAGTGATGGGGAGCTGGGGACCGCAACACAGAGCCATGCTGATGCGGAAAAGGCAGATTCCTGGTTTTCCTATGGAGCCTAGCCAGCCAGGCACTCAGGCATGCCCTGGCCCCGGCAGGAGCAGCCTTGCCCCCCCAGCCCCCCATGAGCTCCCAGACCCCCATCCCACCACTTCCCACGGGTGACCATTCCTGCGCAGCCAGCAGCCTGCCAGCTCCTCTACACCAGCTCCCTATAATTGCTCTTGCAGCTATAAATAATCTTTATCTCCCTCTCCGCTCTTCCCGTGACGTTCCCTGGGATGCAGAGGCATCGCTTCCCTGTGACTCAGCCCCTCGGCGATGCTTAGCCCCTGCCACCGGGACTCTGCCTGTCCCTGGGGTGCTGGCACGTCTCTGGCAGGTGGCCGAGTGGCCAGGACAGGCTGGGGACGACAGGGAGGTGGCTTTACCCTGTCTCTGCAGCTGTGCAGAGCTGTGTATGGGCCACACGCCACATCTGCAGGGATGCATTTGGAGGAGGGGGAAGGAATTTCAGGGGGAGGGAGGCTCTTTTTTTTAACTGAGTTTTGTTTGCAAAGGGAAGAAAAGAAAGAAATAAAGGAGAAAAAGAAGACCAATGAGCATTTTCTTTTCCCTCCTACTGATGGAAGCCAGGAGGGCTGGCGGTGATTTGTCTCCACGTTTTGCTTGTCTGGAAGGCAAGAGCTAAGGAACTGCTGTGTTTTCACCAAATGCTTCCCTCTGCCCCCGCTCCCTTTCCCGTAAGAAGACGCCACTTGACTCAAATAGCTAGTGTCCCTCTGAGGGCAGTGCCTGCCCTCCCCTGTCACCAGCAGCAGCAGGAGACACCGTGGTGGGGGGTGTCCGGGGGGGCGAGCAGAGGAAGGTGCCCGGCGAGGGGGGCAGCAAGCGGTGCCTCCTGGCAGCAGGAGCTGGGCACCATCCCTGCACTCCTTTTCCCAAGGCATGCCAGGTCTTGGCATCTCGGGGGCATTTCTCGGCCATGGCCAGGAGGAAGGTGTGTCACCATCATGAGCTCGGCCACCTCCTCGCCCCAGCCCTCGCCTGGGGCAGATTTGGGCAGGGATGCACCCCAGGAAGCCCGCAGGGACAGGCAGCTGCTCGCAGGCATGAAGAAACCTCTCAGTGGAAACATTGCCCTCTGGAGAACCACTTTTTTCGGCAGCAGCTGTGAGCTTCAGAGTCATTTTTTTCCCCTTCCATTTAAGGAGATACCAATAAAACACAGGCACAAAACCACACTGTGGTCCCATTTTTCAGTTTATAGGAAGGAGGGAATTACACCATTTTCTAGGAAAGTCACAATCCAAATGCCCAGGCTTTGAAAAAGAATTTTTGCCCTGAAAACAACCACTTTCGTCTTTATCAACTGGGGAAAAAAACCCACAAGGCTTTCCACAGGCAATTTCCTGGCTCTTTGGGAGCATCAGCCCCCGTTGGCTGCCCAAAGGTGCTCGGTGTCACCCCACTCGAGGACACTGCCCGGTGTGCCCTCTCCCTGGGCACCCAGCCCTGGCCACCGCCCACCCACCAAGAGCAGCCCAAAACGTTTGGTAATTGGGAGCTAATTGAATCCGTTCGCAATTACCTTTTCCCTGCTTCTGCTTCCACCCTGGAAGGCTGTGCTGCTTCGGGTTGAGAGCAGCATCTGAAATGATCAGCGCTAATTCCCTATGGCTCTGTTTATTAGGCCAGAGGACTTCCCCAGGGTAATCAAACCCAGCCAGAAATCGCATTAAACCCACAAAACAAACACTGGTGTTTGCAGCACAAAGCCCTTCCTGTCTCATTAAGATCAATTAGGTTGTCTTGAGCAAACTTTCCCCCTTCTTTCTTCTAAGCCTGGACCATTAAGCCCATCCTCCACCTAAACAAGCTCAACAGCAAACCTGAAGGTGAAAAAATACCCGTGCATCGCGGCTGTGCATCACCACCACTGCTTCCAGGCAGGCTGTCTCCAAAGCTGGTTGCAAAGATAATGGCACGGAGGTAAGGTGGGTATCTGGGATGTCCCTCTCACTGCCCGTTTTTCCCCATGAAGGGATGTGCGCACATGAGACATCTCCTCTCCGTTGCTCCGAGGACCATCCTGGCTCACCCAAGCCAGGCACAGGCTGCAGGAGCCCCGTGGGCTGGCAGGCAGCTCTGCCTGGGCTAACGCCATGCCGCCCTGGGCTAGCGCCATGCCGCCCTGGGCTAGCGCCGCATGGTATTTATTGGAGGCTGTTATGGTTTGAGAAAACCTGTAACCGTTTATTGTCATTTAGACAATTATTCTGTCACCCCATGACCCCCTCCCCACCTGGAAAGGGGAATCAGGGAAAGCAGGGAAACACGAGGGTTGAAATATAAATAGATTTAGTAGGATAAGACTAATTAACAAAAATACTAAAGAACCAGTATTAATCCCGATTACTAATATAAGATATACAAGAACTATACTCAGCCGATTATATCAGTAGGAAGCCGTGCACTCCCAGCAGGGGACAGCAAATGTGGGACACTGCGAGCCCTGCGGCTTCGGGAGGAAGGGGAGGGCTCAGGGGTCCGGCACCGGGGCAAGGAGTTCTCTGGACCGCCACCATCAACGGAGAGAGAGACTACGCAGCAAACTTCCCCATTTATATCGAATGTGACGTTCACGATATGAAATAATCCTGTTGGCCAGCCTGGGTCAAATGCCCAGGCCTCGCTCCTCCTCATCCCTGCACCTGGCAAGGCTCGGAAACACTGAGACCTTGAATCCCACACAGCCCAGCTGGCTATAAAGTAAATATTTTCACAAATTCAGACACTAGAGTCTCACAAAAGTGGAGTTTTCCCCAGCATTAGAAGGGAAATTAGTCCTGTGTCACTCAGCCCAGGACATAGGCCATGATGGAGCCTTCCAGGGCCAAAAGCCCCAGCTGGTGTAGAGCAGCACGGCTCATCTGCGGCGCTGATTTAAACGGAGCATCTGCTACAAGGAGAAGGGAGGAATACATTAAAGCACCGTAAATTCAGGTGGCGGAGCAGTGCTGGCAGCCCCAGCTCCCCAGCAGCCAGGGTTAGCCCTCCCTGGCGGCGTGCAGAGTCCTGGAGAGAGGGACAGAAGGAAGAAGAAGGGGTGTCGGATGGCCGCCCGGCACCAGCTGTGAGTGGCCTGGAAGAGCTGCCATCCCGGGCTGCATCCTGACCCTCATGGGCCGCACGCACCAACAGCGATGCCGCAGCCCGGGGCGGGGGGATGCTCCGAGGCACCGGGGGGTCCCAGACCCAGAGGACCGCTCATATTCCCTCACTCTGGGCCGTAAGGACCCCGTGCAAATTCCCAGCCTGGCGTCAGTGACCGGCAGCCAGAGGTAAGCACCCAAAGCGGGGAATGCCACTGCAAACCCTTGGATCTGCAGCCTCCCGTCCCCCACCTCCCCGCTGTGCGACAAGCCCCCTTTCTCGCAGGCGTGAGCATCACGCAGAGCAGAGCAGAGCAGAGCAGAGCGGAGCAGAGGTGGCTTTCGCTGAGAGCCAGCTAGAAGAGGAAAGACATAATTAAACTCCTGACTCTGGCAACGAACATTGCATAATGAAATTAGCCCTCTGGTCCCAGGCTGCGAACTTCCTGCAGAGCCGGGGAGCGCAGAAAGCGGCGGCGGCAGCTCTCCCAGGCTACAGCAGCAGCGCCAGCTCACATTCGGGGGCATTCACTGGCTCCACACAAGGCTGGGCACCCTCTGAGATCTCCGCAAAATCACTCGAGGCTTGCGGATGCCGGCACAAACTCGTGGGGTTCCCACAGGGAGGGAGTTCTCTGCACTCGAACAGGGACATCAGGCTCATGCGCTCAGACAAGTGTCCTATTTCCATTAAACTTAAACACAGTAGGACTTCCATAGGGGTTTCTGAATCACCTCAGGTTCAACTGGAAGAGGATATTCTCATTCCCAAATGAGAGCAGCCTGACACGTGCCAGGCAGCTCCTGGATCCTGCTGCTCCGTGTCCCCAGCCACAAAGAGAACAAATTTGCAACTGCCTGTGAGCCCGGGAAGTCACTCAGAGGATGCTGCAGGGCAAAGATGTTGTTAATTCAAGGGGGGGAGGGTGCCTGTGTGTTGCTTGGGGGTGGAAAAGGAGGAGGGAGGGGAGCTGCCCCTGTCAGATCGGGGAACCACAGGAGAATCTGACAGGATTTCTGCTAGAAGGCAAACATCAACCAGCCTCCAGAGATTGTTTGTTTTCTCAGAAATCTTAACATGCAAGAACTGGAAAATAAATAGCAGTCCTATAGAAACCCCAAGGTATCTTTTTTCCTTTTCTTTTTTTTTTTTTTTTTGGGAACCCAGAGGAGGTGGCTGTGCTTTCTGCATGAGGTGCTGCAAGGGATGCCTGCGAAGGGAGGACCAGGAGTCGTACAGATGCACGAAAAAACAGACAGGCTTATGCAGCCTGCTTAAAGGTTTAAACTTAAAAACAGAATCGGAGCCTGGTTCTTGGCATGTCTGGAAGCTGGCGTGGGATATTCCTCCTCCGCTGTGCTCTGCTCCGTCCCTTCACCAGCCCCGCCATGCAGAAAGGGGCAGCATCTCCACCCTGAAGGCTGGATGCACAGGTGCCTTTATGGGACTAAACAAACATAGCAAAGCTGTCACCTGAAAATAGTCAGGAGCAGATGGTGTCCCGCACATACGCGCTTGCATTTTGCCCTTCCACCAGCAAACCGCTAAACACCTTGGTGCCTCATGGAGGATCTGTGCGGAATCCTACTTGGAAAGTTCGGTGCAACCCAGAGGGCTGCAAGGACATGGGGAGGAAGGGGAAGCTTTGCGATGCGAGGATGAAGGAGAAAAGAGCTCCTGCCAGCGGCACATGGAGCCATGGATGGTGCAGAAGAGCCATGGTGAAGGGCTCAGGCCCCTGCGCCGGGACCAGGAGAAATCCGTGGGGAGCCACGCTGGGAGGCGAGAAGCATGAGGCACATTTGCAAACGGACAAAGCCACCGGATGAAAAATGGAGTGTTTGCAACTAATTATTTTCAGTAACTGACCAGCTTTATGGATGGTTGAGTAATATTCGTCAGATAAATTATTCATGATTTCTTTCCACTGATCAGCAAATCAATTAGCCACAAACCCCTCTTCAATTATTCATCCAGCTCCGGCAGGATAAATGGGGAGATTTATGACACAGACAACCAACTAACATGTATTTCCAAACAGGGACCCTTAAAATCCTTAAACCTTGTTCTGAACTGGCTCAAATGACCCAGTGCTTCGACTCACAGTTAACCTCTCCCAGCTCGTGTCCTGTATGCTGCCCGCTCCGTAATGTCTCCTGCCCCCCAGCACACCTGGGAGGTAAGGCAGCGTGGACCTGCAGGCACAGGACATGGGGAGACACTGTTTCAGGAGGTTCAGGAGGGCTCACGAGTGATCTGGAAACACAGACGTGCTCCAACGCTGGAGAAAGGGGTAGATACAGCCAAGGCAAATATGAGGTCTGGTGCCAAAGTAGCTGGGTAAGCAGCCTGCGGTGTGCGTGAGGCCAGGTGTGATGGCGTACAAATCTCTGCAGCGATAAACTCCATGGATACGGGCCTGTTGGAGAGTTGCGTTTCTGCAAATTAACCTCTACTGTTATAATTCACTGTAAAAGCACTCTCACACCGAAATTAAGGAGTGTTGACGATATTAAGCTGCACAGTAAATGCAAGGAACAGTTATTAAACTAACAAATAGTCACATTAGCATAAGAGCTGGCTTTGCCTCACTGGAGTAGCAACCTTAGAGGTTGTGTAAGTGAAGCATAATTCAGCATAAATGTGATAAGTGACCAGGAGTACACAGAGAGATCTCTAAATCGCCCTGCTTTTCAAGGCTTCACATCCCAACTATGTTATTGGTGGTCCGACTCCAAGCGAGGCCATCCTGCCGTACCTGGCACGGCCACAGGTCCCTCATAGCAATCTACGGTATTGCTCGTTAATATAGTTGGAAATTAGGGTCATGGCTGGCCTGCATAGATAAAGCAGGTCCAGATGCAGGAGGGCAGCTGCTGAGCTTCTCTTCCTGCAGCCATGTAGAACAGGCACAGGAGCAGCAAGGCACTCCAGGGGAAAAGCATCACTTGCAGCTTTGATTGATCTGGTGAGTGGATTAAGCTCATATTCATATAAACACACTCACTGCCTTAATCTGCTTCCATTCAGCTGCCAGAGAGGGCCCCCCTCTCACGCAGTCCCATCCGTAATTGCGGAGTGTTCGTTCATTTGGAGCGGCTTTGGCTAAAGGCAAGGGGCTGTGAAGACACCCCGCCTCTGCTGGCACTCACAGCCCCCCCCGGGGATGCATGCCCAGCCCGGCGTTCCAGAGCAGCCTCCAGCCTTTTCCTTGAGAAGCTGTTGGCCACGGGTTCGATAATTTTCCAGTAGTTAGCATCCCAGTGTGGAGGAATGGTAGCCACATCAGGGAGCTGAGCCAGTCAGCCCTGTCAGGGATAACTGCTGCTTGGGAGGCAGCGGGAGACTCTGGGCAAGCCAACTGGGCATCTCACAAGGGTCCCCCATTCATGCCACAAAGGGACAGCAATTTCCTTTGCAAAGAGTGCGATGGTTCCCTCTTGGCAAAGCGCTGCGAGCCTGTGGGTAGGAGGGGTGTGAGCAGGGCTGCAGGCTGGCCTCCCTCTGCCCTTCACCTTTCGGTGCTGAACATCCTCAGTGACAAACTCACCGAGGAGCCGCTTCTCCTGGGCCACTGGTTCTGCAGCCCAGGAAACACGCAAACTGAGGCTGGATTTCTAGGAAAGGGCTCAGCGCACCTAAGCCGCTGCTGTTAAAAGTCTGTGGAGTGAGAGAGATTTCTTGTGTCATCGGTTCCCATCCCTGTCACCCACCCACGAACACAAAGCCCACCTATGGCAGGGTGCCGTTGGGGTCAGAACTGCCACAGCAATGCCCCCGCTGAAGCATCGTGTCCGTGGCTGGGCAGGGCTGGAGAGGTAGGAAGGCATGGCAGGGGCAGGAGTGGGACTGGGAAAGTGATACTGAGGGCACACGCCTGGGCTGGGCTCCCCATGGCATGGTGTAGGACCTCTGCTATGGGGGACAGGCCATAGGGTGGGGGAAAAGACTGGACAGCCCCCTCCCCATTTTCCAGGGGAGCAGGTGAGCCACCTTGGGCTCACAGCCAGAAGAAGGGCTTGAGGACAGTGTTCTGGACTCTGGGACTCGTCACAGCTCCCCAGGATGGTCACAGGGAGTCCTGGGCTCTGGCACTGAGACCAGATCCAAGGGCTGGGGCTGAGGACTCCTAGGACCCCAGGCTCCAGGACCTCCTAGGCTGGGGACCACAACCCCCAGGGATGGGGATGGAGATGGGGCGGGGGGGCGATGGAGGCAGAGGTTCTGGTGGACTCTGGTGTTGCTCTTAGGTCCCAGGGCCGGGGACAGGCGTCCCGAGCTCTGCGAGCAGTCCCAGCCCCCCGCGGCATATAGGGACGGGATCCCGGATGACGGGTCGCTCTCGGCTGCCAGGAACGGAGATGGGGGTCCCGCACCGCAGGATGGCGGTGGAGGAAACCCCAGCCCCGGAGAAGGGGGGTCCCGGGGGACGGGACTGCGCCCGGCTCCTGCAGAGAGGGTGGCGGGCTCGGGGGAGGGGGGGGGTCGCAGATGTCCCCCTCCCGGCGGCGCGGGGCGGAGGGGGCGGTGGGCACGGCCCCCCCTCCTCTCCCCGCCGCACCGTCGCGCCGCCCCGCCGCCCGCCCCCAGCGCGCCTCCCGCGGACGGCGGAGCGCGGCGCGGGGCCGCGGGGCCGGCGGCGAGCGGCGGCGGCGGCGAGCGGCGAGCGGCGGCGGTGGCGGGGCGGCCCGCAGCCCCCGACGGCAGCGGCGGCGATGCGGACAGGCGGGGCGGCGGGCGGGCAGGAGGGGCGGCGGGGGCGCCGGGCGCCGCGGGGCTGAGCGGCGGGGGCGGACGGGGCTCCGCGGCCCCGGGGCGGCGGCGGCGGGGCGGGGGGGTGCGGGGGTGGGGGGGGTGGGGGGCACCCGCCCGCCTGCCCGCCCGCCCGGCGCCGCTCCCGGCACACGGATTTACGGCGCGGACTGCAGCCCCCGGAGAGCCCCCCGCAGGTAAGGCATCGCCGGCAGCACCGGGAGTCCCTCGCCGCCCCGGCGGCGCCTCTCCGAGCATCCCCCCCTCCCCCCCCCCCCCGCCTCCTGCCGGGCTCCGGACGCGGCACAAGTTTACCCCGTTGCGATCCCACCGGGCACCGTCTTCCCCTCCCTCCCCCCTCCCCCGCCACGCCGCTCCGCCATCGGATGCTGCAGGGATGGGGCTGCCCCCCCTCACCCCCCCTTCGCCCAGCCGCTCGCCCTCCGCTCCCCGCTGTGCCGCCGGCTCCCCCGAGCCCCCTCCCCGGCGGGGGAAAGGCATGGGCCGGGGTCCCCTCGGGCAGCGCCGCGCAGCGTCCGTCCGCAGCGGGGGGGTGCCGGGGGGCTGCGGCCAACGCGCGTCCCCCCCCCCCCCCCAGAAGGAGGGTCGGCGGGGGGAGAGCGGAGCCGGCTGCTTGGGCTGACGCGGGAGAAGCCTCTGTTGCTTTTGAACCAAAGTTGGCTGCGGGAAAACGAAGGCTCAGCCCGGGAGCCCCGGGGTGGGACCCGCGGGACGGGGGGGGGTCCTCGCAGGGCTGGGGGCGCCGGGTGCCTCGCCTCGGCGGGTGGCCATCCCGGTCTCAGGGATGCTCTCCGGGATGCTCTCCGGTTAGGCCTCAGCTGGAGGATGCGAGAGCCGCGGTTGATCTCCGTCCTCTCCAGGGAACGTGAACTCCCCCCAGCCCTCCTCGCAGCGGGGCTGAGTGCCGGGGGGGGCCTCACCTTGCGGGTAGGGGATGCTCCCGGTGTCCGCACTAGCCCTTCCCCTTTGTGGTAGACCTCGGAAAGCCAGCGTGGGAGAGGTGGCAGAGTCCGTGGGAGAGGTGGCAGAGTCCGTGGGAGAGGTGACACAGCCCGGGGGAGAGGTGGCACAGCCCGGCATGTCACCCCAGGGCACGGGGAGGGGGGTCAACCCTCCTCTGGGGTGGTGAACGCGTTCTGAGTGGGACCTTCCCCTCTCCTACCCGGCTAGCAGAGGTGCTGCCCACCCGCAGACCTGATGTGCACGGGAGGACGTGGGTGCTGCCGGGGCTCCTGCCTTGCTGGCACTGTGGGGCGTGGATTTTACTTGGTGGGTGGGTGGGGGGAAGCTTTCCCGTGCCTGGAAGATCCCCGTTTGCAGCCTTTCCCCCCTCTTTCCTGCGCGGTGGCAGACTGTCACCATCCAGCGGGCAGACGGGCTGTGCAGCTGAGCCGTGACTTCCCGTGGGTGCGGGGTATCGATCCCCGCGGAAGTTGTGCTCAGCCCGGCGTGTCGTCTGGGGAGCCTCATCTGATGCTCCTGAGCCAGAGTTGGGGTCAGATCCAGAGTCCTCACTCCAGACACTCCGCTGTCATGCTACTCGTCAGGCAGCAGGGCCGCTGGCACGAGGGTTTAGGTGTCCCATGGTGGTTTTTGCTAGGAATCTGGATGCCTCTTTAGCTGTGAGCCGCCATCACCTGAGCCCACCCTAATGCCCAGTCCCACTACCATCCCCTCCCCATCTCCCCAGCCTGCTGAGCCCTGAGGGTCCTGGGTAGCTGCTTGATCCACCGTTGTGCCAGGCTCCATTCAGGCTGCGGGATATCCACCCCCCGCAGCCGCACATCGCAGGTGGCACTCGCCCTCTCCCCCAGGTGCCTGTCGGGTGCAGAGGTTCACCTGCAGGACTGGAAGTGAGTGCAAAGAGTCTGATCGCTGCATGCGGAATCCTGCTCCAGAAATCCCCTTCTCCTGAGCATCACCAATGTAAGGTGAAATAAGCACGGATCCTGCAGTTTTAGGGCTCTCTACAGGTTTTGCTGCAACCAACAGTAGCCCAGGCTGAATATAAAATGGTTTTTTTCTCTGGTTCCCGATGCAAAGCTTTTGCTGTCAGAATGAAAACAGATGCTTGGCTGCCTGTTTAAGCCAGTTTTACAGAAAATCGCCTCTGGTTAAGACACTAGCAGTACTAGGAGCTCCAGCCCCGTCCCGTTTACCTCTGTGGCTTCAAAGGCTGCCTGAGCATAACTGTTCTTAAACTCCCCTGGACCTGGCAGAGCCAGGGTTGATGCCAGAGAGCAGTATCCCCCGGCTCCCTTTAAAAAAATAATATGGGAAATAAATACAAAGCACCGTGCAAATGCTGGAGGAGGGTTTCAGAGTGGCAGGCTGGGGAAGCCAGCATGGTTTGGCACAGCGTTGCAGTTTGGAGCTCCAGTCTGGAGCTGGAGTCCCTGCTGCCGCGTCCCCGTGTCCCCACCTGGCTGCAGGCGCCCTGCTGCGTGCTGCAGGCACTCCGAGCAGCTCTTCAAAGAAAACCCAGTGGAGCATCTGGGCCCTGGCTCCTCTGCCGCCTCGCCGTGGAAAGGCGGCGGCATCAGTGGGATGTCCCCCAGGAGTGCCGTGTACAGGCACACACCAACCCAGGAGACAGCCCTGCGTATTTAGCACAGAGATCCAGAGAGAGAGGGTTTTCCTGCGCCTGTTTTGCCGCTTTAACAAATTCATAGGTTGCCACTGGTATTTCACTATGGGCCACATAAAAAGCACAGCCCAGGCGCTGTGGTGGAGCTCATCGTCTGGCTGGGTTTCATTTGGTGACTGGGAGGGCGGCAGGAGGGAGGTGTGGGTCCTGCCGCAGGCTCGGGGTGTCCCCCTTTGTGCACAGCGGGGACCGGAGCTCGCTCGTGCTGGCCCCGAAAGCCACAGCTGGGCTCTGCTGGACCACGGCTACCTGGGGGGCTACCTCTGCCTCTCACTTTGCTGGTGCTGTGAGAAGTAGCTTTGTGTATAAATAGGGATTTCTTCAAACTCCTGGGAGGAGCAGCTGGCAACGGAATAGCTCTGTGGCAAAAATGTGTGTGTGTGTGTGAACTCCAGTCTAAAAGGGAGAGGGAAAACATCCAGAGTTACGGAACTAATGCAAATGGAGTTGGCTTTCATCTCTCCCTGCAGCATCCTTTGTGGAAGGCATTTGCATTTCCCCTAAGTCAGTTCCTCCCTACCTGTCCCTCAAGCAAATCCAGAGCTGTAGAGCAGAGGGAAGCCTTTTCACAAGGTGAGGGGTGGCTCCCCAGATCTGGAGAGGGAGGTGAACTCAAAATATTTGGGAAGGAAAGCTCTTCTTTTAAGGCAGCAACTCTAGCCACGGCAAGGGATTGCACCGTTCCTGAGCTCCCACCAGGCACCACATGCGGGTGACCCATCTTGGGCGGTAGGGGGGGGACAGGGTGGGTTACACATACCACTGTCCTCACCCTGGCACAACTCCGGGATGCCATCAGGACGTGCTCCTGCGAGCGGGTGCTCGGAGCGGTCCGGCATCCCCCCCATTTAGATGTGCTGGGAGATCCCTGTGGCTCCCATCTAACAACCACCACCCTGGGGGACCCAGGTGTCCTCTTCCCCCACCCCCGGTGGGGGCTGCTGGGGCTGGGGGCGGCAGGCAGCTCCAGGTTGGACTGCTGCCTCCAGCTCAGCAGAGACACAAACAAACCAGGATTTCCTGAGCACTCTAGCAACAGCTATTAGCTATGCTAAAAGGATTAACAGCTCTGCAGGACTCATCAAGTGTTTAAAACATAACTCGAGCATCAAAGGCGGCTCTTATGGGCTCGCATTTTCACATCAAGTAATTCTGAAAATTCCTATCCAACTTAATTAAAACATCCGCTAGGCTCGTTAAAAGCGAAAAAAAAAAAAAACCAACACAAAGGCCTTTTTTTCCTTAAGCACCAAGCCATTTTGAAGAGAGGAGTTTACAGAAAAGTATGCAGACTTCTTTGTTAAAGAATCACCTTTGTGAAAGTCTCCTTTCCCCAGACCACTGTGTCTGATTAATTTCGAGCTTTCCAAAAAGGAAATAAATATGGGTTTTTGTTGTTGTTTTTTTTTTTTTTTTTTCCCTCTGGCTAGGGACCACAGAAGAAAGATGAAAAAGTGAGAAGAGCTTTGTAGAGAAAGTTAGATAAGAGGGTGGGGGAGTGTCAAAACCAGACCTATAATAGGAAACAAGCCACTGAAGTGCTGGTGAAAGTACCTTTCATCTTTAAGGCTCCAAAGTGCTGTGCGGCGCATGAATACACCCAAGGGCTGGAAGATAATTGGTGACAACTAGCGTCATGAGATGAAGTCACCACCTTGGCTGGCGGCAGAGTCATCACAGGCAGGTTCGCCGGCCATCAGTCCCTGACTGCCTCTCTGCCCGCTGGGTTTGTCACCGGTGGTGTGAGCTGGCTCACCCAGCCAAGCTGTTCTGCAAGAGCCCAGGCCAAAGTTTTAGGTGCCACACTTGTGTGACGCTTACACGAGGACGCGTGGTCACGAGCTGGCCCGGCATGGCCAAGGCGTGATGGTACTAATGAGCCCCTTCCCAAGCTCCTTCCCCCCTTCGGGTGCTTGGTCCTGGGCAGCATCGCCATCATCTCCCGTAGGGCTGTGATTTAATTCTCCTTCCCTGTGGTATGCCCAGTCGCGGTGACGTTGGGTCATCCCCAGGCTTCAGCGTTATGTCCTCCCCGACCGGTCTCACCATCATCTGTCTGTCTCAGAGGCCTTAGTTATTTCGCGTGCCCTGGAGGGACTTAAATTGGGAAGAGAGGCTCCCGCTGTACGAGGTACAGCTGGGGTGGTGCCAGTGGAGCGATGGCTGCATTGAACACAATATTTAAACTTTTTTGACGTCCGTAGAGGCCTTGAACGTTTTAGGATTTCATCCCATTATGTTAATTTTGTTGGTTTTGATCAATAACAAATTAGCGTCCCCCAAAAAGAAAAAAGGATTAAATAGCTCCTCTCTTTCCTCTTGTTTACGGGTGAGTTTGATTTCTTCCTCTTCACGCTGCCCTGTGTGGTCAGAGGGTGCCTGGCAGGGCAGTGCTGAGAAATGCCACCCGGAGCAGAGCTGCTCCTGCTGCATCTCCTGGAGAAGGTTTGCAGCACGCTCTTTGCTTCCCACGTGGCAGTTTTCTTGAGGCAGATTGCAGGACTTGAGCGAACGGCCCCCTGCCCCTGGGGACCCCCTGGGCTGCCCCTGGGGACCTGCCATGCTCCGATGCCGGGGACAACAGGCTGCAGTTCTGGTGGCACAGGAACCAGTCTGCGAGCACAGACTTTACACCCCTGCACTTGGTGCACGGTCGGGATGTGAAATGCAGGAATTAGGAGGTAGACAGGGTTTTAACGTCAAGTGTTTATAGCGCCTTCCTCGCTTTGTGTCTAGACATAGCTATAAATGAGGGAGAGGGCTATTACCTAGGAATAAAACTACCGAAACCAGCCCTGGAGAGCTTGTTGCTGTATTTCCAAGGAATGGGGAGATTCCTTATGATTAATGTAACAATATCGAAGGCTATAAACTCGCCGCAGTTGGGTACTGAGTCCGGGGACACACTTACAACGTACCTGCCACTTGCAGCTCAGACTAAGCATTAACTATGGGCTCTCACCAGCCCGTGGCCATTCCTGGGGCTGCCGCTTGCTTACAGATCCTGGGTTCGGTTCGACGGACTCCACCAACTGCAATGGCCTCATAAAACAGCCCAGCGATCGCTGAGGTGTAATTTCTCATTGCGGTGTGGACCGGCGGTGGAGTGGAGCCGAGCAGGGGTTGCGGGCAGAGCCCGGACTGCGCAGCTCACTGGGAAGCTCTGCTTTCACGCCAGGGAAAAGGCAGGGAAAAGCAGGAGCACATGTGTGGACAGCCCGTGCCACCGCTGAGCGCTCTGAGCGGTGCCGCGGTAGCGTGGTTGGGGGCATCAAGCGCCGGCGCGGATGGGGAACGCCTGGGATCTAAACCCAGAAACCCATCCCAGGCCTGACTTGCAAGATCATGCCCGGTAAATACTGGTGGGAGAAGTTAGGCTGCAGGGATCTCATTTTCTTGAATGCAAATTCTTCTCTCTGATCTCTGCTTCTGCCACGTCCAGCACAGTGGGGTCTCGGTCTCTGCCTAAGGCTTTTTGCAATACTATTACAGCATCAGCAAAAGTAATGAAGAGGAGAATGGATTCCCTGGAAAAATACCATGAAGCAAACCACTGACGTGCTCTTGACAATCTCCACAGCTGGAGCACAAAGATTTATTTTTTCATGTAAGAGGAACCTACCTACGCTGGGTCTGAATGATGGAACCGAGTGGCAGGGGATGTCTCTTCTGAGACCTGGGTCAATGGGCTGTCATTAGAGGGTGAAAAAGGGGATGGAAAGGGTCACGCGGCAGTTGGGACCTGCCGTCTGCGGGGGGAAGGATGGGAAGGAGCAGCAGCGTGAGCGGTGGGGAATTTGGGTCAGCACCTTTTGTGCCTGCAGGAGATGCTCCCCAAATTAGGTTTCCTCCCCCAGGTTACATTTCCTCCTCCAAATTAGGTTTCCTTCCCAGACTGTGGGACCGAGTCCAGGCTTTGTCATCCCCAGGAGTTTTCTTGTGCCACGCATTCAAGATTAGGAGGCGCTTGGGTAATACAGGCCTCCTAAGTACCCAAAATCGATTAAAAGCTGCTCTCATTTGCCTCCATAAAGGATGCCATTGGGAATACAGCGACGCTTCTTGGATGTGAGTAAATATTGGCCTTGAATGAAGTCGCTGATAATGGGAGATAAGTTATCAACAGCTGTTTAACCTAATATTACTTCCATACAAGATAACAGTGAGCTTTTGCAAGAGGTTAATAACTAGATGCAGAATCCATCACCGCATACAAAACCACCTGACAAACTGCAGCCTTAATTTTCCCCCTGGAGCTTTATTAGAGCTGAAGGAACACGTAGCAGGGAAACGTGCTGGTGGGTCAGGCCCAGCTCCGGCAGCAGCCGAAGGTGAAACTGTTGAGTACGTGGCTCTGTGCAGTGACCAGGGGAATAAACGTGTTTCCCTGGGGGTGTAGCTCCTCCGGATCAGAGGGGCCGGGATGGCATCGTTATAAGGTTATTTTAGCAGAGGTTTTGCTGCTGCTCATCAGGCTTGATTCCTTGTGCCGGGCGATGCCTGCATCACACATGGAGCACAGTGGCCATGGAGCAAAGAGTGAAGGAAGGCAGGTTATACCTGGCATTGATACAAATACTTGGGAAGCAGTGTTGAAACACAAAGCGATGGGGCCAGGCTCTTCTCAGTGGTGCCCAGGGACAGGACAAGGGGTAACGGGCACAAACTTGACCATAGGGAGCTCCATCTCAACGTGAGGAGGAACTTCTTTCCTTTGAGGGTGGCAAAGCCTTGGCACAGGCTGCCCAGAGAGGTGGTGGAGTCTCCGCCTCTGGAGACATTCCAAACCCACCTGGACGCGTTCCTGTGCCACCTGCTCTGGGTGACCCTGCTCTGGCAGGGGGGTTGGACGAGGTGATCTCCAGAGGTCCCTTCCAATCCTATGGTTCCATGATTCTATGATCCCCACAAAAGGGAATGTGGCTGATCCTAGATAAGATTTTCGCCCACAGTTACACGTATATTTTCCACATTGTCTTAGACAGCTACTGGTATGTCTGTTACAGCCTGCTGTTGAACCTGCAATTCCACCAGGTTTTTAGAAAGAAGAGGTTGGCAAGGGCCAGGAGCACTCGTGGAGATGGGGAGGGCTCTGCTAGCGAGTGGTGCTGGGCTCTGCAGCCAGCGGCACACACTGGACTTCCCCAGAGAGGGGCTTCTCCCCCAGCGTTACCCAAAGCCCAGAGCTGAAGCTGAGGAGATCTTTCCAGACACCTCCCCAGCGCCGCAATGTAGGACTACGCCGGCTATTTTAATTAGGTTCCTCTCACTCGATCCTGGCCACAGGTACTGTAGCCTTTCGGCGTTCAGCTTCACAAGTCCGAGCCATCTGCTAAGGGAAGGTCCAGGGGTGGGATGCGGAGGGTGCAGACCACCACCTGGCCTCCTCCCCCTGCAGGCTTCTCCATGCTTTCCCTGAGCATCAGACAGAGACGAGGTCACCGGTGTTAATGCCCGGCTGGGACATGCCTTGGATGTCTCCAAAGACACTGCTCAGCTCAACCGAGCCCTTGGCGGAGGCTCCCGGTAGGAGCTGGGCCGGCTTTCAGTGCTCCTGGCTCCCAGCCCCTGCTTTCTCCAGCAGACCACACTGCTGCTCAGCAAAGCTGGCTGCAGATGCTAGGACGGCAGCTGCAGTCCTATTGATCCCTGTGGGGATGATGAGCCCAAATGAAGACCCTTGGGAAATCAGCAGAGAATATAAAAATCTGGCTGCAAAGCAGCGGCTGGGGCTGTGACAGCTCTGCGGATAAACCCGTGTGAGAGCCCAGCTGTGTGGAGCATCCAAGAGAGCCTGCTTTGAAAGGCGGGTTTGGTGCTCAAGGATACGTAGGGAAATCTTCATCCCTTCCCATGAGCCTATCGCACCTCTCCCTTCTCCCGTAGGAAGCGGATCCAGGTCCCTGCAGCCACAGAGGGGACGAGTCCTCGGTTCCCCTGGGGCCAAGCGGTTCTTCCTCAGGTTGTGAGGCTGAAGGGAGCAAACAGACGAGCGCCATGGAAACATGCTCTCTCCAAACCTCCCATGCTCTCAGGGCTGGGAGGGTCTGAGAAACACTGCGGCCCCCCCAGATGAAAGGAATCTCCATTTCCTACCACTGCAGCAGCTGTTGCACAATTGTCGGGGGGGGGGAGATGTGCATTTGCAGGCCCTGCTGCACTCCTGGCATTTAAATCTTGTCTCCTGAAGTAGCTGGGCACGCGTGGGGTGCTGTGTGTGCCTGAGGGCGCTTTGGCCTTGCTCAGGTGGGTGGTAGAAAGCTGCTACGCTGCCCCAGCACGTTGGCAGCTCTGGGCAGTCGTTGTTGGGCTAGCCCCATTAAACGGCTCGTAGCGCTACCCGTGTAGGCAAGCGCATCTCTGGGGACTTGCTAGTGACTCCGGTTAAGAAGAAAACCGCTGTTAATCCCTGTGTGTGGCTGCTTTTTCCCCAACTCAGGTATTTCAGCTGAGCTTTCCTATAGCCACCCCCTGCCCTCGCCCGCCATTTACACTGCGAGGTTGAAGCGTAGTCTGGTGGAAATGTAATTATTAAAGATCCCAAGTTCTTGTGTTACTAAAGCCGGGACAGCCCGGGTTGACCCCTGTGGACTTGTATTGCCTGTGTTTAAAAAGGACAGGAAATTCCTGTCGATCTGCTGGCAGCACGTAAGCGAGTTCCTCGCGCAGAGGCTCAGCAGGTTCTGCATCCAAGCAGCTGCTGCTGTTTGCAACCTTGCCATTCTCTTCCAGAGCTGGATTTTAAGCTCCTGCTGCCGATTCCCTCTGCGAGCAAGATGCTGGCTGGCGGTGGCTCTCCTGCATTTCCAGAAGAACCTGCTACACAGAAGTTCTGCCCATCAACACCTCCCCTTGCTCCACGCATTTCGGCTTCCCAATGTGCTGGTACCGCACACCAGTGGGGCTAATGAAGCTTTCATTGCGGCCACACATCCTTTTCCTGGGCAGCTTCCACGTAATTAATTTACCTGTGGAGCCATTGGCTCCTATTCTAAAGCTTTCTTTTAATCCCTGTGCAAAATACCCAGCTTCTGGTTTGCTGCTGTTGGAATTCCCCTGATGGATCTTAAATTCCAGTGAGCGTGACCGTACGGCTCCACGGGAAGGGGACCCTCTTCCTTCCGCCCTTCCCCATCCCTTCTGCAGTTACAGCAGTACACTCACTGCTTTCTTCAGTTCTTATTTCCCTGGTAGAACTCAATCTCGTGTTTTCTTTGGTTTCTCCTTCGGTTTCGTAGCTTTTCCAATCTTCCCGCATTTTCTGTGGCTACGCAGCTCATCCCACCTCATAGCCAGCAGGATTTTTTCGCCTCGCGTCACATCGCGTGCCCTTAGACTTTGGGCAGTGCTTGTGCCTCCGGTGGAGGTCATGGTGGGGCTTAATCACCACTTAATTAATTCCGCTCTGCCCTCCTGTGTAACCAGGCTTTGGCAGCAAAGCCTCACGGTCCCACACGGATCTTGCCTCAAATTCACAGGAAGCAAGGAGCGTGGCTTTGAACCCCCTCTTCCCACCCAAACCTAGCAAGGGGAGCATAGGACATTTATAGTTGCGAAAGATCTTTGGGAAGCTGTTGCCGCGCTCGATTTTCTTTGGCAAAAGGCAAAATAAAGCCATCCGGGGGAGAGGGAAGAAAGAGTAGAGGAAAACGCAGCAGACGTCAAAGGAGAAAACGCTGAAGGGGAAGGGAGAACCAGCACCCTTAATGTGAATTTGGGGGGAATTTATAAAGCTGAAGTCAAATACTCGCAGAGCTCGCGTAGTTTAGATCGCATTATTGAGACTCATTGCTTTTCATTAACTTTCCAGCCACCCGGGTTCAGGTGTCAGCTCAACATCAAACCCGCAGCCGATCAAAACTTTTCTCCGTTTGAAAAATTGCTGGAAAAATCGGGTTCTCAGGTGAATGACTGATTTTATGAGGCACCTGCCTTCCTCGATGCTGTTAAATCATTCAAGATCAAAAAATCTGAAAACGGATATTTGGGCCTGAAATCCAGTACTGAGCTGCAGCTGGAAAAAGCAGAAAAAATGGTGTTGCATTTATTTATAAGTGAGGGACCTGTATTTCCCCCCCCAGGTGCTATGGGGGCTTCCTTCTCCCTGCCTCTCCGAAGAGGTGGGGCAGGATCCAGGGCACTGCCTTCCCCGGAGAACAACACAGAAAGCGATTTTGATTATTTCCACAATGAATAACATCATTTCTCAGCTCTCCCTGCCAAGGATGCTCTCCCCTGGCTTGGCAGGACAGGAAAAGATGCTGTCGAGCTGGGAAGGACAGCTGGCTCAAGCAGCTCCAGGATGAGGGTTGTCCATCACTGCTGTTGATTTTGTCGGGAGGAAAAGTGGAAGTGGGTCTAGTGGGAGTGAAAGAGGCTTTCCCAGAATAGCTAGGATTTACCGGGGGCTGAGACACACACGTCGCGGAAGCTCCAGGTCTGCTGTTTTATTTCTGCCTCACCCCTCTGAAATATAGGGATTACTGCCGGAATGACAGAGATATCGGGTGAAAACGGCCAAGTGAGATGTTACTTATGGTGGGTGCTGTGTGAGGAGTGCACGTCTTGGAAGATGTGGTGGAAGCCCAGGTGAGCAGCCCGGCTGCAGGCAAAGGGACCGAATTTGGATCGGCAGTGGGTACCGATGCCACCGAGGCACCCCCGATCAAGGGTTTTTAGTTCCACAGGGGCCTCCTACAAAATTCAAAGCCGCTGTAAAGCTCGGGGTGTCTGACCACACTTTTGCACGACATTCACAGCAGAGCGACCTCCTCAGCTTGAGTTGTAGCCAAAACGTCTGCAATCCGGTGTGGGATGTTATTGTAGCATCCCAGAAACTCTCTGGGACCCTGTAACGGAACGCATGCCCCACGCACCCAGCGGGGAAGTTCAGGATCCCTCATAAAACTTACTTGGGAGTTCAGGATCCCTCATAAAAACACAGCCTGGTGCTTCTCGGCGTGGAACATGGTGAGCTCTGCCTGCCTCCTGCAGCATGGTGGTCCTTTAGTTGCTGTCTCCAGTGGTATCAGCAAGCACATTGCGAAACCCCACTGGTAGCTTCTACTGGTCTTCTGCATCACGTCGTCAGGTTTAATGCAAAGTGTCTGCAAGCCGTCGCTGGGCAGGAATTCATCGTCAGCCGGCTGTCAAGCTTAATTGGGTTGTCCTGTAAAATATCTTGCATATAAGTAAATCAAAAAGAGTGGGGCCCATGAAAGGGCCAGCGTGTGGCACATTCATGTTATTTATAGGCTCCTCTGTGATGCTCATCACCATGAAAGCTATGAAGGTCAATGCTGACAGTTGTAAAGAAATGCCATGTGTGTTTAAAAAAAATAATAAAAAAGCAGCACATGTATGAAATAAAGCGGGGTTAACAGGTTCCAGTGGAGCTGGGAGGGAAGAGTGCAGTGTCCTGCAGGGAGCCCTTGGCCCCACAACAGCAAGATGCATGGGGAAGGCAATAGTAGGTCTGTAGGACTTCTAAGGCTATAGAGACCAGAGCCCTGGTGCCCCAGGTCCTGCCATCTCCTTGGAAAAATTGGGAATAAACCCCGACTCCCATTCTCGGTGTCCTCTGCACCAGGGCTGGCCCAAAGCTCCATACTTCCTTCTTCCAGCCCAAGTTGGTCCATCGCCAGTTTATCCTCTTCTGTTCCTGCGACAACCCAGTCCTTTGGCTTAAATAGCAGCCATCCTGGTGCTTGCGGCCCCGCTGCATTCATCTGCACTGCCTCTGCCTTGCCAGGCTGGTTGGGAGGGTTTGTGCCAGGTGGGCACCCCGTGCAGCATGTCACGGCATGGGACAGTGGCTCTGCAAGCCCAGCCAGGTCCATTCCTGACCTGGATGGGGCTGCCAACAGCCCCTGCTGAAGCTGAGGCCAAACAACCCAAAAGTACCCACATGGAGGAGGCTGGAGATCCCTTCAACCAGTTTCTCCTCTTCAGGATGGAGCCCTCATTTACCAGCCCATTTTTCATACCTTTCTGTTTTAATTACACTGAAGCCAGTGGCAATTGCTCACCCCAAGCTTACTTTCTCTAGCTGGCTCTTTTATAGTGTTCTTTCTACTTACAAAGCCAACAAAAGCAACATCTCCTCATGTCGGTTCTGTAATTGGCAGGTAAAAGGCCTGCTCCAGCCACATCCAAACAGAATTGGTTTGAGCACCTGCACCTCAGTCTCTGCCTGGAAAGTATTTTCTTGCAAAACAGTATCAGACCCAGCAGCACTACTCCAAAATGACTCCCAGGGAGAGGTATAGCAAACCCTCGCCGTGTTCCTTTTAATTCTAAAACTACCTGGCCTCTCAGCAGGTGCCAATGATCCTAATTCCTCCATGTAGCTCGGTCAGGTTCTTTCTCTCAGTGGATACACCTGCATCTTCTTGCTTGTGTCAGGTTGTGTCTTTCCCTCAGAGTGTCACATCTCAGTTTTGACCCTAGAAACCCAGGTCCTTCATGCATCTCTCTCTCTCTCCTTGTGAGAAAACCTTTCCATAAACCCAAATCTTCCTTCTTAGCTAGCTGTGGCTCTTCCATCTCTTGTCAGGAGTTTTTTTCTCTAAGGACCGGTGGAGGTGTCTTGAACAAGGCTGTTTCTCAGCAGCTTCCCTGGTGCGTGCAGTGCCTTTCCCGTCATCCTTGCTTCTCTGCAGCAGAAATCAACCCCTGCCTGTTTTTCCCTCACATGGGGATAAGTGGGTGCTTTTTCCCCTTGTGTTTGTGTCTCCTCTCCTCACTCTCCGCGGGCAGTCTTAGTTCCTTGGCTCCTGTTGATGACAGGCCTTTTGTTTCCATGAAATAAATGCCATATTCCCATGACAGCCACCCCTGGACTCAAGTAACTGCTCCCAGCCCTGCACCTGAGCCGCAGCGAGGACACGTTCCTCACCGTGTCGGGAAAGCTCCAGGGGACATAAAAGTCGTTATTAAAATCACTATTTCTGCCTGTTGATGGTAACCATATTTCCATTCCTGCATGAGCGTGGGGGTTCACACATATATGTTCGTAAGGGTTCAATTTATGCTTTCTTAATAACAGTGAAGCGCCTTTGCCAAAGGCATTTGGTTAAAGAACTGAAGTAAATAAATGAACTGGGAATTTGGTCTGGGGAAAGGGAAGTCAGGGGCTGTCCCAGAGTTTATACGCGTGCTCCACTAACATTTACTGCCCTGTCACCCACTGTTAGTCCCATGGACACGATGGGTCCTGCTCTTAGAAACGAGCCCACGTGGGTAATGAATGCTGCGCCGCTGGTGTAACGCTTCCTATGGCTCCTGCAGCTCCGTTCAAGAGCTCTTCTTGCAGAGCAAATACACAGGGGCTTTTTTTGCTCTAAGACTTACATGCTTATTAAGCTTTTTGCGGCAGAAAGGATTGCAAGGCAATTCAGCTTGCGAGATCCGTCATGAATCCACGTATATGTTATGAGTGGCAACGATATGCATGTGCCCTGGGCTTTACCCAATCATATCAAGCAGTAATACAAGTCAGGGTGAAAATAAATCTTAACACTAACTGCCCTACATGAGGCAAATACTTGCTTTACATAAAACCTAATTTTAGAACGGCAAGACTGCGTCCGATCCACTTTGTCTCACCATGACTTAGCATAATGACATACATATAGATAAGCATATATATAAAAATATATATATATGTAAATGCGCTCTTTTTTTCCCCTATTTTTGTGATGAATGTACGTGCCCCAAGAGCTGGCACTTGCTCTCCCGGTGGGGAATCTCTTGCACGCTGGCAATCCTTCTGGTCCTGGCCTGGGCACGGGGAAGGCAGCGCGGGCTCCCAGCCCTGCTGTGTTAACACGCAGTCAGCGTGATTTCTTTGGGCAGCAGCAGCTGGGGAATGCCAAAGCGTGGCTTGAACGCTGACTTCCAGCATCGCTGGGCTCAACACATCACCCTGGGGAAAAGGAAACGCTGACGGCAAGGGGGGGTGTCAGGCCCTGGGGATGCTGGCAGGGGATGCTGCCTGCGGCCCTGCCTCCCTTGCCTGCCGCAGCTGGCCTCCGCCGTGGTGGTTTCAGCGCCGGCAAAACAGCGGTGTCAAAACGCGCTGTAGTGTGGGATTAAATGGTTTGCATGCCCTTTGCCTGATAGCCATGGAGGGCGTTGAGGGAATGCCAGAGGTTTCCAGGGAATGCCCCGAGGGAGTCAGGATGTGCTCAGGTTTTCAAGTGCTCTGGAAAAAGCAGAGAGCTTTGCTTTTCAGAAAAAAAAAAAAAAAAAGCACTTTTCAGCATTATGCTTTCCTGCCTCCTCCCTGTGCCGAGTGTCTGAGTTCATTTATGCAGCTATATTAACTTTCACTTCACCTTTCAGTCATCTTTCCTTCCCCTGTGCGCTTTTTCCCTACGCACAGCCCAGCCACCTCCAACAGGGCTGGGTTTATAGGAAAGGTTTGGATGTTTCCGTTCTGGTGAGACCCCACCTGGAGTACTGCATCCAGCTCTGGAGCCCTCAGCACAAGAAGGACATGGACCTGTTGGAGCGGGGCCAGAGGAGGCCATGAAGATGCTCTGAGGGCTGGAGCCCCTCTGCCGTGAGGACAGGCTGAGAGAGTTGGGGGTGTTCAGCCTGGAGAAGAGAAGGCTCCGGGGAGACCTTAGAGCCCCTTCCAGGGGGGCTACAGGAAGGACGGGGGAAGGTGCCGTCCTATGTCTCCGCTGGAGGAGCAGAGCAGGTACAGGAGATTAAATGACCTGCCGCTCTCTGCTCCTTAAAAGAAAATGGTGTTTCCTGGCAGCACTACAGACCTGCCATCGTGATCCATTGAAACGCCCTCAAGATATCAATCAGGAGGCAGTGATCGGAGCCTCCGGGCACTGGGAGAAGTTCTCCTCCCTCCCGCTGCCCTCCCCCAGGGTGGGAGAGCCCCGGTGCCCCGCGTTGGGGTGGGTGAGGACAGGGGCTCCCACCACGGCATCAGTTTGTGGGGAGGTTTGGCTGGGCGATGCATCGCTGAGCCCGTCCCTCCTGGCTCAGCCCGGGCAGGTCTGGAAGGAGAAACTGATTGTGATTTAAAGATGTCAGAACGAGGGAATCCATCATGTCCCTCGCTCATCTGCTGCTGTGATTAATTACCCTCACCATTAATGGCCCATTGCAAATAATACACCTTATTTTGAGCTGAGATTAGTCCCTGGGCATGGCAGCGCCGCACGATGATGCATGGAGGAGCGTGGAGGGGCTGAGAGCGCCACGGACACCCACTGCCACCCGTGCACGGCCACTGCCAGCACACGCGGGCCAGCAGCAGGGGGGACAGGAGTCCCACCCCCGTGACAGGCACCCCCAGAGTGGCTCTTCGAGGGGGATGGGAGCCTGCCGAAGGGCTCAGGGGTGTTGCAGGGGAGGAGGGGGACGGGGAGTGGTACCCTGCCCCAGCCCCCCACGGGAGCATCCTTGGGACCCGCTCATGGGGTAGTATATCACGTCCCTGTCCCCTTCCCTCGCAGAAGGATCCTCCAGCAAAGGCGCAGGAAGAGCCTTGTTCTGGTTCTGAACTAAATTTTGCAGTAAATTAAGCCTGATCGGCATGAAGTTTCCCCTGCACGTACGTTGCAGGGTGAACCTGGAAACAGGTTCTATCCAAATTCTCCTGTCTTTTGTGTTTAATTTAAAAAGTTTGAATCTCCTGTAATTGCCTCTGTGCTCGTGGAGAATTGGGGAATACTAAGAAACCCTCCTGTGGCTAATTGAATGCCTTATAAATGTTCCGACTGTAAGCAAAGTTCTCTGTCTTACATTATAAAGATATTTAGGTCCAATTCTGGGCTAGGGTGATAATTTTATGAGGGATTTTCATATCTTTTGGACGCAATATGGAATGGATCATTACCTTTTTTTTTTACACTTAATTGCTTTTATCATCCAAGAAGTATTCCGCATTTAATGATAATAAAGCACTTCTGCTAAGGAGGCCAAACACCGTATGCATTATTGCTTCATGGCGCTATAGTGCGCAGCTCCTGGGGACAGCATTTCTGTGTGGCATCCTGCCCCCTTGGAGGAGGGGGATGCTGAGGCCAGGGGAGCAGCAGCTCACCCCAAATCACCCTTTGGCCGGCAGGGAAGAACATTTTGACGTCCAGAGGCATCATAAAATTGGGAATTTTCTCCTTGGTTTTCCTAGCATCCGTGTTTCCTGGCTTCCTGGTGCCTGCCTCGTGGCTGCCAGCGTGTGGAGGATGCTCCTGCAGCTGCTGGGGACGAGGTGGCATCCCGCTGCCCAGCTCAAAGAGGGGATCAGGGCTGGTCTGCCTTGCTCCAGCCCATGGCGGGCACAGAGTTTCTCTTGAGTCAGCTGGATTGCCTTGAACGAAGGAGATTTGCTGCTTTTTGGGGAGCTGGGTTGCCCACCCGGCTGGGCTGACAGCTCTCCGCCAGCTTTGCTGCTCGGAGGCAGGGATTCAAACCCAAGTACGGATGTTTGCTCACTGTGTCGCCCGTAGCTTTCCAAGAATGCGTTTTTCCAGTGGCCTTCTACGGCTCTTAATTAAGAGCACTCGCATCATTTATTAATTATTTATTAACTCTTTATAGATGCGACCAGCCCGTTGCAGACATCAGTGGAGTCCTACCGCTGCTTATAAGCTCATCAGCAGACGTTGTAATTGATGGCTATAAGCAGTCTGCTGACCTGTTGGGCCCTGCAACAATTGATTAACTCTTCATGAAAACATCTAGAAATCACTTATGAACCTTTTATAAACTATTTATAAGTGAGCAGGGACAGATTTATTCGTTACTGTTCATGGGCTTAGAGCGGAGGGACGAAGGGAGCGGCGAGCCGAGGCTCTGGACTGCACTATGTCCGCAGGAAACATGCCCAATGTCACACGAAGGCCTTCATCTCTCCATCCACTTTGCCAAATTACACTGGCTTCCTGTGAGCCCAAAGGGTCAAGTTCCCTGATGAATGTGGGTCATTCTCCCAAGGATCAGAAATGGCACAGAACGGAGAATTTTGTGCTATTTTGCAGAGTCAGGTAGTTTAGCTAAGTAGGGGCTGGCGAGAATCCAGCAGCAGCTCTTTAATACGCTGTTGGGCTAAACGTAGAGAAGAGGACGAGCGGGCTGGTGCGTTGCTTTGCTTCTAGCGGGATGGGATTAAATTACCCATCCCGTTTTCCTTCCTGTTAGTCTGCAGGGGTGAAGTGAGCCAAAGGCAGCAGCTGCCAGCAAAACCCCGCTGGCTGCTGGGCGCGCTCAGGCGATGAGCTGATTCCTGGTTAAATTGGGGATGGAGCACGAGGCTCAGGATCAGGGCTGGCGTTCAAGCATGAGCCTAGCATGGATAATTCAGTTTCGGGTTTTTTGTTGGTTTTTTTTTTTCCCCAACTAGATGAATTTCTAAGTGGATAACGAAAAAAAAAAAAAAAATACCTGCTTTCTACTACGTTCAGTGCAGTAGGGGAAGGGAAGGTGGAATGGCCTCGCTCAGCTTAGGCTTCACAAATCTTTTCCATGTTCCTGATATGTCGTATTTGCACCCCAAAAATGTAGATTTTCCCAGGGATTTTCCCTGGTGAGCACTGCCCAAACCAAACAGTGCTAACCCAAAACACTTACTGCCGCGATGGCTTGTCTCCAGCCCATGGAAACGTGTATCACCTGACACCGAGGAGCCTCCTCGTCTCTGGGAGCTCACCATCACCGACCAGAAGTTGCAGTTATAAACTCCCCATGTGTTGACAGAAGAAATGACGCCTGTAATGGGATCTTAGCATCTACTATCACTTCCAACAGTCCATCTATAATCTCGCCTGCAGTGGATGCTGTCTGGCAAGACAGGGGGATAAGTGATGACTTCCTAGGAGCTGCTGTTCGGTGTAGCGTGTCTGTCCGCTAGCAGAGAGGGGACAGATGTGCCCTGTGTTTGTTTGAAGAGGTTCGTTCTTTTCCTTCCTCCTTACCCGCGTTGTTTTCTTACCGAAGATGCTCAGCCGAGCACTGTAGGCCAAACTGCGCGTGAACCGGAGGGATGGCTCCTTGCTCAACGGAGAAGGGGACGCCAGCATCAGCGGCAGATTTGTATGGCGACGAATTGTTAATTGTGTTTCAAGACCTTGTTTAAATTTCCAAAAGGGGTGTGTATGTACATGTACATATGTACATGTAACTCATTCACTGGAAAGCAGTGTGTAGTTATTATTTAGTCATAAATCGTACCAATTCAGGATTTGCACTGGGTGTGCCCTAATTCGTTTCAAGCTGACCTGAGGTCAAATTAGTGCGAGCCTGAATCCAGCTGGGCTCTCCCAGTCCTGCCCCTGCTCAGGGCCAGCGGCTCATAGGGTGTGCTGGAGGCTGTAGCTCACACAACCATGGTGCAGAATGGCACTCGTATTCCAGCTCAGGGGAAAGAAAAGCCAGCTCTCCACAGTCTCTCCCACAAGTACACTCGAGCTATTTTGGAGTACGGCGCAAAGAAATCAGCTTTCCATGGGAAGGGAACACAAAGACGCACCCGAAAAGCCACAGATGGCTCAGCAGACGCTCAGATTGGTGTGCTCCTCATCCAGCTCTGTCCCAGGACCAGGGGAGGTTTGGAGGGTGAGAGGACCTGCCACCCCAGCCGGGAGGCAGGGCTGAGCACACAGGAGGTGTTGCAACCCCCCAGCTCACACTGCCGCCTGGAGATGCCCTTATTTCGGGGGGATGGTGGGGGGGAGGGGGCAAAGAAGTACAGGAGTTGAGGAGCATGTCCTGCCCGGGCCAACTCGCTCCATTCCTGCAACAGGACATCAGGGTTTAGCTGCGTGGTTAGAAACACCTGACTGTCACTAAAGGCGAGGTGGCCAGCCCCAGCATGTCACACAGGATTAGGGTGATGGCTGTGACACACCAAAGGGGTCTGGGAAGAGGGGTTTGCAGAGAAGGGAGGTCACAGAAGGGCTGTGGGGCTCCCAAGGTGGGAAGAACCCGCCCCCCCCAAAATTGACCTAAAGTAAGATGCTGGGGGAAACAGCCCAAAGAGCATCTCACAGAAGCAGGGATACATCCCTGCTGGCCAAGAGCTCCTGTGAGTGATGTGATGTCCCCTCCCTGGGCCAGCACTCATCAGGGAGAGCAGCAGAGCGGGACGGAGCTAATGGCGCTAATGGCTGTCCCCAGGGAAGGAAGCACGAGTGCTGTGGTGTCAGCCAAGAGCAGCCAGTCCCTCCTTTGGCAGGAGCCCACAGCTGAGTAAGCAGAAAGCTGAGCTAAGTGATGAACAGCTCAAGCCATGCTCTTACCCGCTGTGGGTCGAGGCTCTGTAGGACACAGCACAAGGTGAACGGAGGGTCCCACCATCTCCTGTGTCCTACAACAACGTGCTGGTGGTGGGTGCTGCTTGTCTGGGCGGCTCCATCCCAAAAGCACAGCTCCCCTTGGCAGAGCACCCAAGCCCCAGCCGTGGCGGGGAAGGTGGCTCCCCCCAGCACCCCAGAAGGGAGCACCGTCACCCCCAGACCAGCATGCCCTCCCAGTGCGCTGCAGGAGCAAACGCAGCCCAGCGTCTTGCACTCACTTCGTTCACCAAAGCCTGAAATAGCAGAAATGGGATTGAAATCAGCCCCCAGAGTGCTAGAGGTGCTCCATGCCTAGAGAGAGTGGGAAGCTGCTGCTGTTTCCCCTGGAAAAGCTCAGCTGCAGTGGCTTTTATGTCTGAAAGCCATCCCCAGCTGCACAGACTCGGGTCCTTAGTGCCTTATATTTTCATAGGATCATAGAATGTGTTGGGTTGGAAGGGACCTCTAAAGGCCATCTAGTCCAACCCCCCTGCAGTGAGCAGGGACATCTTCAACTAGATCAGGTCCCTCAGAACCTCATCCAGCCTGGCCTTGAATGTCTCCAGGGATGGGGCCTCCACCACCTCTCTGGGCAACCTGGGCCAGTGTCTCACCACCCTCACTGTAAAGAGCTTCTTCCTAATGTCTAAATCTCCCCTCTTTCAGTTTAAAACTGTTACCCCTTGTCCTATCGCTTCACTTCCTGATAAAGAGTCTCTCCCATCTTTCCTGTAGCCCCCTTTAGGGACTGGAAGGGGCTCTAAGGTCTCCCTGGAGCCTTCTCTTCTCCAGGCTGTTTACAGCCCCAGCTCTCTCAGCCTGTCCTCATAGGAGAGATGCTCCAGCCCTCTGAGCATCTTCATGGCCTCCTCTGGACCTGTTCCAACAGGTCCATGTCCTTCTTGTGCTGAGGGCTTCAGAGCTGGACACATTTTCAGGGTGGGAAGGCTTTGCCACTGGTTTTGTGCTGAGCTAAGTCTTTGCCTGGTGCTCTGATCCCTTCCACCCTGCCTTGGGTTGCAGTGGCAGAGGGTCCCCTCAGTCCCCCTGCACTGGGCTGCCAGGAATCTTAATGAGAAATGGCTGCCTAACGAGGCAAATCAGGCAGGAGGGGTCCTCAGGGGACCCTGTGGGAGGGTGGTGGTGTGCCCAGCTGGAGGGTGGCCAAGGGTAAAGCTGAGCAAAGGTGGGAGAGGGAAAATGGTGGTGCAAAAATCAGTGCGAAGTGTTCACGCAGGGCTTAGGGAGGCAGGGAGGGCCTCCAGAAGCAGGTTTCAGAATGCAAATTAAAACAAAAGCTGATGCCAAGTACAGCCACAGCAACCCCCCCCAGTCTCAGGTCTTCATCGTCGCCTCTTTTGTACCAGAAGGATGCCTGTTGCTCTGCGAACACCAATTTCCCCATGCCTCTTACAGTTGAAAATTCAGTGAGAAATACCTGCCAGAAAGACATTTACTACATTTTACGTACTTTCTCTGAAAAACTGGGAAACATCTGATCCATTTCACACTTTATTACCGCTTCCCCAGGGATGAGCTTCCCTCCCGCCGGGTGGAAGAGGGAGGCAAAGATGCGTCAGTGATGGCTCTGTGGCCATTAGCGGATAGAAAGAGGTTTTATTGCTCTTCCTTTGACAAACTTGCGAATGGGGTTTGAATCCTCTTCCCCTGGAACTGTGTTTTCAAGCAAACCACACAACGTGGTGTTTATCTGCCTGAAAAATCCAGAGAGTTTGCTACTTTAAAGTCAATCTAAAGTTAGAGGAGGGGAGGAGGAAGAGAAGGGTAAAATAACCCCAGAGAGAAAGGACATCTTTCTGGGGCTGAACAAAGCATCTCACGTTGGCTCCTAACCATTCTTTGCACTTTTTCTTATTTTTCTCAAAAACCCAAGTGAAAAATAATTAAATGGCGGTCAGACAGAAATAATTTATATTGGGTTTTCAGCCTGTCCGCTGCACCAAAACCGACTTGTCATTCAGACACCCTTAACGGAGATGTGGCCCCGAGGAGGAGAGCTGCTCTCCCTGCCCTGGGGATGCCCCGCATCCCACCCACGCTCCCCTGCCTCCATCTTCCCCGGTGGGACACCACCATCTGCAGCTGCCACAGTTTTTGGGTGCTTTGGGACTGCGTGGGATGGGGAGAGCCACGCTCCCGAGCACGGCAAGCCTGGCAGTGATTGCGTGATGGTAACTCACGGCTGTGACCCTCTGAGGTCAATGTTGTGACGTGGAGCTGCTCGACGGAGTCCCTGCCATGGGCGGATGTGGTTGTCCCTGTGGCCCACGGACGAGATGTGGCGTTAGCCGCCGCATGTTCGCTTGGCCGCGACCAGCAGCCAGAGAGCCCTCCGTACGCATTGTGATTTAAAGTGTGAGAAAAGAGAATGAAAAATTAGTCGGGTCTGAGCACAGTTAGAAAGAAACGACTGCTGGCAAGCCCTAGCCCACGGCCAGCTGGCCCGTGGGACAGCACTGACACTCTCAGGTGGGGGTTACTTAAGCCCTAGCAAGGTGTAAGGGCAATGCAGGGGCTGCTTCCAGGGATGCTGCGTCCGAGTGCTTCAGCCTGCTTTCTTCCCATGTCCAAGCACAGGCTTTTAAGCCTACCAGCCCCCCCCCCGACCCCACTTCTGCAGGGGACCCAACCCGGCCGTGTTCCTCCTGGCAGGAGCTAAATTGCTCGTTTTACGATAGCGATTAACTCCAGTCGCCTCCTCTGGTTGCCCTGTCCCATGCGTGGCGTGGCTGGGAATGCCAGCCCCATGGATGGCACCCTCCACCGCTGGGCAAGCCACGGCCTCAGCCTGGGGGCCTTTAATGCCAGCGCAGATGTCGGCCACACAGGCCACGCGGACCCAGCAAGTCATTTCTGTGGCCAAAGCACATTCATCGTGTACCCTCTCCCCTCCTTCCCTCCCTCCGCGGAGATGCCCGAATACCAAGAGGCTGCTTTTGAGGTTGGAAGTCAGGTTTAGAATTTTAATGATATCCTGTATCCCACAGCCTTTCATTTGGGGACAAACTGCTCTAAATGACCCATTTTTCTTAGTATAATGATAATCATTACCAAGAGGAAAATGAGCGCTGAAGCTGGGGACAAATGCAGGCACACAGTAGATGGGGTGGCTGATTCCGACTGGCAAAACGTTACATGGAGAAATAAACCTTTTGTAGTTAGAAGGAATGTAAAGATGTCTTTAAACATGCATGTGAATTTGTAACAAAGAAGTCACCGTGGCTTGAAACGGGAAGCAAGAGAGAGCAGCCATAAATATTTTATCTCCTTGGCAATGAGCTCCAGCACAGCAAATTGCCACATCCTCCTGGGGGAGAGGGCGCCTGCTCGCTCGCTCCCCCAGACGGGGAAGCCACAGCCTCTCCTGATTTCCCTGCAGCCTCCGCGCCGTGCACCCTCCTCACCTGGAACCCGGCAGCCGGGAGCTTCCCACCGCCAGGGATGGGGCTCCTGCCCCTTCCCCGCTCACACTGCTCCATGGGCCAGTGTGACACACGTGTCTTTCCGAGCATGGATCCTCAACAAGGATCAACGACTCGGCTATTTTTTCTTCTTTCTTTTTTTTTCATGAATTTTTTTTTTTCAGGGGTGGAAGAATTTCATTAGTGAAGAAAGCCTGAAAAACCAATGGCTTGTGCAAACGAACTGCTCAATCCAAACAGGCCCCCGGCCAAACAAGCAGCATGGACCTCCTGCATGATGGGGTGCTGCCTGACCTGCAGCTTGGACCCCCGCAGGGGCACCACGCGGGTGTTTTGGCTGGGACACTGGTGGTCTGAGGTGGACAAGGCATATGGAAGTGTCCCCAGATGGCTGAGGTCGCAGGAGGGATGCAAAGGCGAGGGTACCGGAGACCCTGACCAAGAGATACAGGTTATTACTTCAGTTCCCCCGGTACCTGTCTGTCCTGGCCACCCCGACCCCTTCCCGGCTGATGTCCGTGCACGGGGCTGCAGCAGTTCCCAGCACATCGCGGGTCTGGCTCCCGGGTGGCTTGGAGCGATGGAGCATCGCTGTGTTGCTGCCTGTGAGGCAGGTGGAGGACCTTTGGCGGGGCAGCACTGCGGAAACACAAATCCTTCCCACTGGGAGCTGTGCAGTAGGTCATTAGCAGTATGTGACCCAGCACAGGTGATCCTCCTTGTGAAGATGATGAGACGAAAAGCCTTTGTGGGTCACGTTCCTGGGAGCTCAGGAGAGTGCAGATGGGTCTGTCTGAGCATTGGCTGCCTCTGTGCTCATTGTCCCAGGAGCAGAAAGTGCCTCTCTCAGAGGAGGCAAAGCCTCCAAAGATCAGGTCAGGGCATTTGCAGCTCTGGCTCTGTGAACCTCCCAAGTTCTCCTGGAATGTGAGCCTGTGGCCACCGGGGCCATGGACCAGAAGATGCTCCATGGAGCAGAGCCACCTTCCTGCCCCCATGCTTCCAGATGCTGGAGCAAGTCTGGGGAACTAGGCTTGTTCGTGGCTCTCCATGTGACCTTGGAAGCCCTTTGCCTTTAGAGCAGGAGTCAAAGCCCAGCTGCTCGCTGGAGGTGGCATTAGGCTGAACACACTGCAGATTGCCGAGTGCTGCGTGAGGGTATCAACAGGAGGTGCTGTGGAGAGTTGTCCTCGAGGTGAAAGGCAAGGCTCCTCACTTAGTGCCCAGGCTTCAGTCTAGAAGTCTCCAGCTGCTTCTGGCCATTGTGTTCAAGCATCTAAATAATTCAATTAGGTGTGACCCAAGGAAAACCTATAAACATGTTATTGATTGGGAGAGCGAGCTCTGATCCCAGGTAATTGCTCTCTTCTGGAGAAGCCTGTAGCAGCCCCTTGGCCTGGCTCATATGCCAAGGATGTAGCCGGTTATGTCTGTGAGTGATATAAGAAGTCTGGTCTCTGGATGCTGGAATTGAATTAGACACCAGCAAGACGGATTTTATTAGATGGCTGGTAGAAGGAAGGCTGGAAACCAGAGGAAGAGAAATGTCTCCCTGGCGACCTCTGGGCTGGCATTATTTTTCTTGCAGTGCCCGGAGATGGGTGCAATGTTTATCTCCCAGGTGATGTCAGAGCAGCAGACGCCAGCATTGCCCCAACCCCAGAGGCTGGGGCATGCAAGCACAGGGAGGGTGACCCTGAGGCTTGGTGTCTATGTGGGGGGCCAACAGTATCTGCCTTGCTGTCCTCCCGAGCCTGACAAGCATCACAACCCACCAGCACGCTGTCCTGCAGAGCGCCTGTTCCAGGGTGATCTGGCAGTGGCACGGAGCTAAATGATGGAGTACAAGCATAGAGCAGAATCCACTGAGGCCCATCTCCAGCTCTGTGGCACCACCAGCCCCCTACCATGACTCAACCGTGATTTAAGAGCAGACAAGTTAATAGCTGTCTGCCAGAGGATGTGCCACTGGGAATTCTCGTCCTGCTAAGATTTCACGACAACCAGTGGTGAGCTATTGCCATCAATAATTAATGTTGGACCAGCCTTGCCAAAATAAATCCACCAAGTGTGTGGCAAGGCAAAGGTCCCTTGATTTTGTAAGCCACCCACCCGTTGTCTCTTGCTTGCGGTCCCTGCGTCGCTGAGGCCTGAGGTGAGCTTTGCTGTACTTGAACTCAGCAAAGACATGATGTTCTTGGTGAAGCTTTTTACTGGGGTGCACCCATGCCACGCTCCTTGCTCCCAAGTCACTGGTGAGCGAAAGTAGCTGAGGTGCCTTCTTGTCTTGTGGTTAACAGGCTCAGCTGCAAATGCAAGAGGCTGAGCAGCTTCACGCCTGTTCCTCAGGAGAGCCTGTCCCCCTGCGCAGGGCAGGTGGCTGCCATAGACCTGGGTGAGCAGCAGCATGCCAGGTGTCACCGGAGGACAAGACCTGTTGTCACAGGAGAGGCTCTGTCTCGGGAGGGCCTCCTCTGAGGAGCAGATGGAGAATAAACCCTGTGGAAGCCAGCCAGGCATTGTCAGCAACACCATCTCAGGGGGGTTTGGGAGAGCAGACAGTGGCAAAATCACCCCGAGGATTAACTGAAGCCCCCATCTCTGCCAGCAGTTCACACAGCGGCTGAATCCCAGCATCGCAGGAGAGGGAGAGGTCCCTGGCGAGGTTCAGAGAGGGCATCGCACGCAGCCCGCATGTGCGGCAGAGGAGAGGGCAGCTTTGCCAGGCTCAGCAGGAGCCAGCAGACACGCTCGCCTTTTATCCCCATCACTGGGCTCCGCTTCTCCATCCCACCAGAGTGGCCAGCAGCTGCCTCGTGTTAATTAACAGGAGCACAATCACTCTTAATCAAAGGCCAGACTGATGGCGGCAGCAGCAGACTGCCCGGCTCATGCTCTGCATACTGCTCATCCCACCTCCACTAACCCCGTGCTCCGGGCAGAGAGGGAATAACAGCGGCATAATTCTTTCTCTCCGATTGCTGCCCGGCTGCAACGTGCCACCACAGCAGGGATGATCCCAAGGCAGGTCCCAGGGAGGGCAGAGATGCCCCCTTGCTTTGTCCAGGAGGCTAGTGGGTGGGCTGGTTGGCCTCCAGAGGTGCCTCCCCACCTACACGACACTGAAGCGAACTCCTCTCCTTGAGCACCCAGGCCCTCTGCTCACTTGGGGAGACAAGGGGGAAGCTTTCTCCTGGCAGCACGACACACACTGTCATTCTTGCTGTCCTTGCACTCTAGCACAGAGCTTTCTATGGGAGCTGGCAGTCCAGAAGGTGCTCAGTACCTTCAGCATGAAATAGCAGGGGTCTCCAGGACTGCAGTTTGAGACTCAGACCCTTCTGCTCTCCTAGCTCGTCCCTTTTGAGCTTGCCCTGGCTTAAATGCATCAGGCACTCGCTGCCCGCAACCTTCCCTTGCGTTGTGTGGGCAAGGGACAAGGTAAGAGGATAACCCCCTGCTTCATCTGGCTTCAGGTCAGAGAAACCGTCGGGTGCCTCCCTGCCTGTGTCTCTAGAAGGGGAGAGACTGCAAGCCAGCCCCTCACACCTTCAGCCATCTTCTGCAAAACCATCCTCACCTAAACGCTGTCTCGTGTAGGCAGGAGATGCCTGTTGAGCTCAGATTCATCTTCCCTGGGAGCTTTCTGGAGTTCTGCCCCCAAGCCCAGAGCTCCCAGCAGCCGCCCCCCCCCACAAGCACACTTCCAGCAGCCGGAAACTCCCCGCGCGCTCCTATTTATAGCTTCACACACCACCTTCCATTTGCTGTTAATTAGCTCACTCCCTCTCAATCATGCCTAGATGAGATGAGGGGCGGCCAGGGCCGCTTGGCTTTCGGGTACCTGACGCTGCCGAGAGCAGTGCTGGGAGCATCCTGGTGTGTTGGGTGAGCATGCTGGGAGCATCCCAGGAAAATCTGTGCCTCCCTGCCAGCGCCCAGGAGAGTGAGGACAAGGCTGAGCTAAGAGCAGGGAGCTTTACCATCCTCCATCAATGGAGGTTTATAGCAGGTAGTGAGGAAAGCCTCTGTGTGAGGGCTGCGTGCTGGCTCTGTATTTTCCTTTCCCCTAATACTGACAATGTGAGGTTATTTGAGGACTTGGCAGTGATTCACACAGCAAAGTACAGCCTCAAGCTACTGAAATCGGATCCAAGTTTTACGCTCCTGGGCTAGCTTGGTCCCCGGTGTTTGCATTTATGCCTAGTTGTAGCACAGAGAAAATCAAAGCTCCGGGCTTTGCTTGCAGGTGGAACGTGGTGACCAGTTGGGGTAGGTCCATCTATCCAGGAAAGTACCAGCAGAGGCCAAAATTGGTGGCGTATCGCTGTATTTTAGTTAGGTGACTTGTGCAAATGCAAGTTGCTGGGGCACTGTTGACCCTGTGGCACCTGTGTGACGTGCTTCATCCCCCAGTGTTGCACCAAAACTCGTGGGATTGTTTACCCAAGCATGCAAGCCAATACCACGCAGTCGAGGTGTTAGCTATTTATTAGCGGTTGTGCACAGAAATGGGTGCTAGGGGGTATCTCTGCAAAGCTAGCACACACAGCATTGAAACAGCCGTTCATTTGTACATCGTAACTTAACGTAATTAACATATTCATTGTTTATCAGCATTTTACTGGTGCTCATAATTCCTTATCTTGAAGGTGAGTGCTGTAAAATGTCCTCGTCTCCAATTAAAGGTACAGCGTCTCTCAATTTTACTGTGCAGGCTCAGCGGGTGAGGGTCTTCAAGTGGAGATGCGCATCCTAACTTCTAGAGGAGGGGTTTTCATATTATAATTAGTCATGTTCACCTGAAGGGCACATTTCCTGCAGGTATAGCCCAGTTTCTTGGGCAATCAGCCCACTAAAGTTTCCGCTACCTGGTTTTAGGTCCGGTTGTTCCTTCTATCCCATCGTCTTGTCAAGAATCGTTTACCCAAATGAGTTACACTTATAGAGGTTTTGAGATCACCAGCACAAAGATGGCATGGCTCCTTCAGCCGAAAGCAAAAGATTTTCCCAGGCAGGGGAGGGGTCCTGCTTGGGGAACTGGTGCTGTCACCCGTGACCTGGCTGAGGGGACCAGCAAAGGTGGTGGTTACATCTAACTGGCGGCACACTGTGGGATGGGCTGGGATTGTGCTGGAGAAAAACGCTTAAAAGCCAACAGCATCTCGAAAAAGTGGAGAAACAGCCTGGAAAACAAACAAAAAAAAAGAGAGGCAGGGGTATAGTTGGGTCATATTCCCCCGGCAGGGGCAGGTTGTGTCCCGGCTGGGAGAGCCAATGCCGGGCGCGGTGTTTGCAGCATCTCCAGGGCAGGAGGGAAGCTGGCAGGACAGGGGGACAGGGAAGATGCTGATGGGAGCAGAGTGAGGGTGAGGCAGGCTCCGAGGGACCCCTGCGGTAGCGGAGAGAGGAAAAGCCCCAGGAGCAGTGGGGAAAGCTCTGCTAAGGAGCGAGCAGAGGATGCAGGGAGCCTGCAGGAGGGAGAAGAGGATGGGGACACCTCCATGAGCAGGACCGGCACGCCGCGGGCACCGAGCCCCACGTGCATCTCCCACAGCGGCAAACGCACGCGCAGCCAGAGGTTTGCCTGACGCCCGCCCTGGTTTGCGTGCCCAAAGCAACAAACCATGGGGGGTTTTGACACTCAAGTCTGGGGTTTGGTCCAGATCGGAATGAAACCTTGATGATCCACCCGCCTTGGAAACACCAAGCAATTCCTCTACAGAAACGGCATGTTTTTCTGGGAAAACGGTAAATTGTTTTGGTAGTGTCAAAACATAGCATTATAATTTAACGTTTTATGTACAAGTCAAAATGAATCACTTACCTTCTCTAAACACTATGTTTAAACACCCAAAAATATCTGAAAAGCCTTTTCTTCTTTTTTTTTTTTTTTTTTGACACGACTGTCAAATCTCATCAAACCCAGCATGTTTGTGAATGGGGAGGTGTTCCCAGCAGCTCCGGCCACCCACATCGACGGGAGAGCCCCGGCCAGGACGGCCACAGGGGGACAGGGCTGCCGACACAAAAGGCCATCCGTCCCGCACAGGGCTCTGTTCCCCACCCCATCGCAAAGATGATGGGATCCAAGAGGGTGGTTTTATTTTTTTCCTACTCAGGCAGCAGGTCTGATGCTTTCCCCTTGGGTGTCTTTTTGGGAAAGGGGGGAGAAATGAAACCCCCCCTGAGGGAATCAAAAGCAGTGTGGCCAGCAGGTCGAGGAAGGTGGTTCTGCCCCTCTACTCTGATCTGGTGAGACCCCCACCTGCAGTACTGCGTGCAGCTCTGCAGTCCTCAGCACAAGAAGGACATGGACCTGTTGGAGTGGGTCCAGAGGAGGCCACGAAGATGATCCGAGGGCTGGAGCCCCTCTGCTGTGAGGACAGGCTGGGAGAGTTGGGGTTGTTCAGCCGGGAGAAGAGAAGGCTCCGGGGAGACCTTAGAGCCCCTTCCAGTCCCTAAAGGGGGCTACAGGAAGGATGGGGAGGGGCTGTTTGCAAGGGCAGGTAGCGATGGGATGAGGGGCAATGGTTTGAAACTAGAGCAGGGCAGGTTTAGATGAGACGTTAGGAAGAAGTTCTTTACACTGAGGGTGGTGAGACACTCGCCCAGGTTGCCAAGAGAAGTTGTAGATGCTCTGTCCCTAGAAGTGTTCAAGGCCAGGCTTGATGAGGCTCTGAGCAATCGGATCTAGTTAAAGATGTCCCTCCTTACTGCAGGGGGGTTGGACTAGATGGCCTTTAGATGTCCCTTCCAACCCAAGACACTCGATGACTCTCTGAATCGAGGGGTTTGCAGCGGGGGAGCGCAGTGGCTGCCCTCACTGGTGTAAGCAGGAGCTGGTTTGCTCTGCCAGCCCTGCTGCACTGTTTATTTTGGGCAGGTTCTGGGAACAGTTTGCAGCTCTTTCCCTATTTCTCGATGTGCCTACGTGGTAAATTATCTGTAATCATTAGCAAGTGGGCTGTTTCCTCCTTCAGACACAATTAGTGGGCAGGGTCCGGAAAAAATCTTCCTCAGTCTCATTTCCTTCACAGGATGCACTTGAGATGCCAGTACTGCCTGGGAGGAGGCAGGGCGCAGCGCTGCCCGGGAGCGATTTTCCCCATTCCCCGGGGTACGAGTATCCCCACCTCTGTCAATCCCCAGGGATTGCCCTGGCGAGGGCAGGGGGGCAGGTGAAATCCCAGCCTGCAGCTCGGTGAGGCTGAATGAGACCCCCACCAGCACCGATTTTCAGTGCGGTGACACGGGGCATTGTCACTGCCAGCCGGGGAGAGGGCTTTGTGGGGCAGCAGCTCTTCGGAGGGCTGAAGGACTAAGTGAAGGGGAGCTTTGGATTTGCACCCGGAAAAGCTGGAATAAATCAAAGCAATTAAAGTGCAAATGAAGCTTTAAGCAATGCGGCATCCTAACTACCTGGGAAGCACGTTGTGTATGCTTTCGCCTCGCTCGCTCCCTCTTTTATTTATAGACAGAGTTCAAATCGCTTAAATAATTTAAACTAATTTGCCAGGTAGAGCCGGGGTTTGGGAAACACCCGCTGGCATTAATGAGGCTGTGTTTTGACAGTGGCTCCACAAGCCCTCTAGGCTTGCCTGTGCCCGCTTGCTCTCTCACAGACTCACAGAATGGCGGGGGTTGGAAGGGACCTCTGGAGATCACCCAGTCCAACCCCCTGCCAGAGCAGGGTCACCCAGAGCAGGTGGCACAGGAACGCGTCCAGGCGGGTTTGGAATGCCTCCAGAGACGGAGACTCCAGCACCTCTCTGGGCAGCCTGTGCCAGGGCTCTGCCACCCTCAGAGGAAAGAAGTTCCTCCTCACATTGAGATGGAGCTCCCTGTGGTCAAGTTTGTGCCCGTTACCCCTTGTCCTGTCGCTGGGCACCACTGAGAAGAGCCTGGCCCCATCCTCCTGACACCCACCCTTTCAGTATTGATAAGCATTGATAAGATCCCCCCTCAGTCGTCTTTTTTCCAGACTGAAAAGACCCAAATCCCTCAGTCTTTCTTCATGAGAGAGTTGTTCCAGTCCCCTCATCATCTTGGTAGCCCTTTGCTGTCCCCTCTCCATCAGTTCCCTGTCCTTCTTGAACTGGGGAGCCCAGAACTGGACCCAGCACTCCAGATGTGGCCTCACAGGGCAGAGTAGAGGGGGAGGATGACCTCCCTCCACCTGCTGGCCATATTCTTCTTGATGCACCCCAGGAGACCATTGCCCTTCTTGGCCACAAGGGCACATTGCTGGCTCATGGGCATCCTGTTGTCCACCTGGGAGATGGGGTTTGCGTGGGTGCGCAGGGTGCTGGCAGCTCCCTGCACCCACATGGCGCTTGGATGCGGTGCCTGGTGCTATCCCAGGTGATGCTGGGCTCAAGCAGCAAGCGGAGGCGGGAGAGGATGCAGGAGGGCACTGCTGATGGGTGGCCGCGGGTTGCAGATGCTGGTAATGGCAGAGCAGGCGGTAATTAATCACACTGCAATGAGCCGCCAGCGTCACGGTGGAAAGCACAGTTTAATTTTCTTCCAAACTGCCTGGTGTAGCAAGGCTGTGACCGCACGTCCTCGGGTAACCACAGGTGCTTTATAGCAGCCGGCAGAGCTGGGAAAAACAGGTACAAGACCGCGAAATAACTCCACAGCCAGCACAGAGGCACCAGGGCAATAAGGGCAGGGGCTGGCTGCATCTCTGCCGCTTGTTTTCCCTTGGTGCCGGGGGAATTAGGACAGAGATGAGAGTGCGAACCCTGCACTTCAGTTGGGTCTGGACCCACCTGCAGGACCACTGAGCCTCTCCAGGAAATCACAGCCCCCCGCCCCCCCCATTCCCACTGCGGCCTCTCCCACCCTGCAGGAACACTGGGAAAGGCAACTGGGAAACGGGGTGTCCCCAGGGAAGCCCCGGTGATGGAGAGGGGACAGGGTGCTGCTGCGTGTCCCCGGGCCGTGCTGCCAGCCTTCACTGGTGTCTCGCCAGGTGACCACCAGCTGCTGCTGTGGGTGTCGTCGAGCGCGCTCGCCCGCCCCGGTGCAAGCCAGGGAGCTGTTTGCGTAGGATAGGGGGTGGAAGAGAATATGCGATTATGGATTGAATTTTATCCCAGTAAGGAGCCCCGTAGTTGCCAAGACCGAGGCATCGCTGCAATTTCTGCTGTGGGAGCCCTGGCACTGAGCGGGATGCGAAGGCTGCTAGATCCCTTCCCGTAGGAAGCCGCCAGCCCAGCTCGCTGGCATCCCTAACACCGTGAGCTCATTATGTTCAGGTGAGCTGCCTTTTATTTACAAGAATCCCTGCAGGACGAGGAATTTTGTGAATACTCGCCAAAACAAATATTTGCCTCAGATATGCTCTCGTGGCTATCTGATGCGCTCATTTTCTTGTTTATCCAGCGCATTTCTCAAGCGATTGCTGAAAGCACTGTCAAATGCAGTCATTTAAAAATTATGAATCAGGATTTCCCAGAGTAATGGGTGTTTAAAAACTACCTGCTTTTTTTTTAATAGTCCTCTGAGGAGAGTTTTACATCCCCCCCCTCCTTGGTAGGATGGTCACACATCACTCCAGCTGCCAGGCTCTGCTCCACGCATCGGCAGAGACCTCCCGGTTTCCATGTAACACCGGGGCTGCAAGAGGTGGGGAAAATACCAGCTATTGCACAGCTGGAAAATAAGAAGAAGAGCTTCCACTGCAGCAAACGCTTGGAAACTATTTGCAAAAGGCAAGAGAAGGGCTCACCCTGGGTAATATCAGATTTAACTCGAAAGAAAGCAGCGCTCGAACCCCGTGATTCAGCTCGGCCCCGCAATCCCCTTTCTCCGCTCTGAAAGGTCACCGTAACGAATGAACATGTTTATCAATCCCATCCCGAGCTGCTGCAAATTGTTCAGGGGCAGATGGGAGGGAAGAATCCACTGTTCGAGCATATTTATTTTTTTTTTCTGAAAACAACCTGCTGGGCACCGGTGGCGAAAGGCTTGTTTGCTGCTGTTGTAAATGCCGTGAATTAATATTGCCCGGTGCCCTGGGTATTCGCCAGGAGGCAGGGGAGGGTTTTTCTGGGTGTTTTCGTGTAGGGATGAGGGTAGCTTGGGCTGGGAGCCTTCCCCCAGCTTCCCAGACCACAAAGGGACATGATTTACCAGCGAGCTGCTTCCTAACCTTAACGTGCTGGGATGCACCCACCGCCCTTTAAATAACCGCTGTCTTTTGAAGGCGTAAATACTCAAGGGGGAAAGAAGAAAGCCCACCATTCTCTCCTGAAAGACCTAATTTATCTGGAATTATCCATCCTCGGCTGTAAATCCCCTGTAAAACTTGGCACGATTTTAAAAGCAGTTACAGCAATGACTGTATATTTTCATCCGAAACCTCAAGAAAGAACAAATTGAAGCGCTAAACGGCAGCTACAAGGCGTCACGGAGAGCTGAGAGCGGGGCTGCGGTGAGTGCCTTGCCTGGGGAGCACCATTTAGGGACACTCACGAATCCCCCCGGGCTCTTTGGCTTCTTTCTGAGCAATTCCCGCCTGAGAAATGATTTTAATGTGCCAGTTTTCTCAACTTTGCACGTGCGGGTCCCGGCGGGAGCAGCAGGTTTTAAGTCCCCTGCTAACATTTGCTGAGTGTCACGTCCTCGCCTGCCATGTCCTTTGGGAAGCAGGGCACAGGTACACGCGTCCCTGGTGTCTGTCTACTCGGGCACACGGCAGGGCTGGCTCTGACTCATCTGGCTTCCCACTTTTTCTTTGTTCTTCTCTCCCTGAAGCAGGAGAAAATCCAGCTTTTATTTAAATGAGGCCCCATAAACATAAGCAGCTGCAGTGTTCTTCCCCGTGCGAAGTAGGGCAGGTGTTTAATGGTTTCCTTTCCTAATTCCTTAGGCTTGGCTTCTTCCCTTCAGCCTCCACCCCCGCCTCACTCCCTGAAAGATGAGGGAGCCCAGGTTTGCGCGCGTCCTTGTTGAGCCAGCTGATGGGGAACAGAAGCGGTGCCAGCAAGTCCTGGCGCTGAGTCCCTCTGACAGCTCCCAGGGCTCTCATCGGGTCCTGGTCCCCCTTCTGCAAGCAGGGGTGTGCCCCAGCCCCAAGGGACGGGCAGCCAGGCTGCATGCACTGCAGGGGTTCAGCTCAGCCCTCCACATCCAGGTCTAGGCTCAGCCTAAGCCCGGCGGGATGGGGAAGGAGTGTTCCCCGACCCCAGCAGCCTGGCTGCATCACCCTGGAGATAGCATCCAGGGTGGATGTTGGAGGTCATTCTTCTGCTCTACTCTGCTCTGGTGAGGCCGCATCTGGAGTACTGTGTCCAGTTCTGGGCTCCCCGGTTCAAGAAGGACAGGGAACTGCTGGAGAGGGGACAGCAAAGGGCTACCAAGATGACGAGGGAACTGGAACATCTCTCTTATGAAGAAAGGCTGAGGGATTTGGGTCTCTTCAGTCTGGAGAAAAGACGACTGAGGGGGGATCTTATCAACGCTTATCAATACTGAAAGGGTGGGTGTCAGGAGGATGGGGCCAGGCTCTTCTCAGTGGTGCCCAGGGACAGGACAAGGGGTAACGGGCACAAACTTGACCATAGGAAGTTCCATCTCAACATGAGGAGGAACTTCTTTCCTTTGAGGGTGGCAGAGCCCTGGCACAGGCTGCCCAGAGAGGTGGTGGAGTCTCCGCCTCTGGAGACATTCCAAACCCGCCTGGACGCGTTCCTGTGCCACCTGCTCTGGGTGACCCTGCTCTGGCAGGGGCTTGGATGAGATGATCTCCAGAGGTCCCTTCCAACCCCCACTGTTCTGTGATTTTGTGGATAACATACAGATAATATCTACAGGGTGGTCTTTTCCACCGCAGCAGGGTGGTGGGTGCCCTGGCAGTGGGACAGTACCTGGCGGGAGCCCAGCTCTTGCTGCAGTGTGGTGGGAGCTGAGGGGGGCTGTCGTTCTTGCCATCCCATGGCTGGCGTGTGGAGGGACCCTAACGCTCATCCTCTGCTTTCTTTACAGGGATGGAGGGATGCGGGTACAGCTGGGAGCGGCAGGAGCATGGCACAGCCCCACAGGGATAGGTGTGAAGGTGGTTCCTTGTGAGGACACAGCGGGACCCCTCCAGACCCCGGAGGAGCGTGGGGTCTCACTAGGAAGAGCAGAGCTCCCCTTCCTACCCTGCCGGCCAGGCCTGCCTCTGCGTTTCCAGAGATCTGTACCAGGATTTGGGGCTTGGAACCCGGAGGTGCATTAGTGCTGTAGGATCGCTGGAAAAGCCTGTCAATGATGGGGAACCCACCACGGAGGAGGGACGTCCCTCCAGGAGGCCCTGCACCTCTGTGAGCCCTGGCTGCTGGTGGCGGAGGGTGGCTGGGGCTGGGGACAGAGCTGCAGTCCTTGCAGGGCACGGCCACTGAACGGCGAAGACCTGGGGACAGGGTCTGCAGGGACAGCCTGGAGCCCCGGGAGAGTGGGGCTGCCAGCTGAGCCGCTGCTCCTCCAGGGACCTCTTCCTGGGGCTGGGGGACAGAGCAGCCCTTGGTCCCTGGGCTCACTGCGGATGCCACCCTGTGCCCCACCGGTGGGACGGCTGCCCTAGCGCCAGCGCAGAAGGAGGACTGCTCATCTCACCATGGTGCTGCCGCCGCCTGACAAGCGCCATGTCTGTCTGACCACCATCGTCATCATGACCAGCATGGCCTTCATGGATGCCTACCTGGTGGAGCAGAACCAGGGGCCCCGCAAGATCGGTGTCTGCATCATCGTCCTGGTGGGGGACATCTGCTTCCTCATTGTGCTGCGCTACGTGGCGGTGTGGGTGGGTGCGGAGGTGAAGACAGCCAAGAGGGGCTACGCCATGATCCTGTGGTTCCTCTACATCTTTGTGCTGGAAATCAAGCTGTATTTCATCTTTCAGAATTACAAAGCGGACAAAAAGAACCTGGAGACAGTGGCCAGGAAAGCCCTGACCCTGCTCCTCTCCATCTGCGTGCCGGGGCTCTACCTGGTGCTGGTGGCCTTGGACAGCATGGAGTACATACGGACCTTTCGTAAGAAAGAGGACTTGCGGGGACGCCTCTTCTGGGTGGCCCTCGACCTGCTGGATATCTTGGACATCCAGGCCAACCTGTGGGAGCCACACAGGACTGGCCTGCCCATCTGGGCAGAGGGGCTCATGTTCTTCTACTGCTACATACTCCTCCTGATCCTGCCTTGCGTGTCCCTCAGTGAGATCAGCATGCAAGGGGAGCACATTGCCCCACAGAAAATGATGCTCTACCCTGTCCTCAGCCTGGTCACCATTAACATCGTCACCATCTTCATCCGGGCCATCAACATGGTCTTGTTCCAGGACAGCAGGGTCTCCACCATCTTTATTGGCAAGAACATCATCGCGATAGCTACCAAGGCGTGCACCTTCCTTGAGTACAAGCGGCAGGTGAAGGAGTTCCCCCAGAACGCCATTGCCCTGGAGCTCCAGCAGAACTCCCTCTCCCACAATCAGACCATCCACAGCGTACAGGGCATCCCCCACGAGCCATCGCCCACCAGCGAGATCCTCGACACATGAGGGTTCACCCCCAGCCGAGCGTTGGTTCAGACAGTCCCGTGCCGAGCAGAGGAGGGATGCTGCGCTCTTGCTGCGTGGGGCGAGCGCAACGGACAAATCCCAGCAGCGAGGGCTCTTCTAGGCACAAAACACCAACCATGTTTTAATTGAGCTATGGAGTGTCCCCTAGATATCTTCATCTCAGGTATAACCCTAGGAGTCCTCCAGACAAACCAAATGAACTTGCGAAGGACCTGAACCAGCTAACACCCCCCCCCGCCGCCAACTACTCCCCTCCCCAGCAAAGACCACTGAGGTTGCAATGTCCCTTTTAACTCCTCGAGCACCGCACCTTTACTCCAAGCCTGGAACGAAGATTTTGTTACCGGAGACCTTTTTATGGAGTGGGGACAGGGGCATAGGTGTAGGGGTTGGGGGGGGGCGGGGGGAGGGTGGGATGTTTGAAGCAGTAAACCCTGTGATCGTAGATGTCTCTTATCTCCAGTGGTTGTGTTTACAGTTTCCTATTTATAACGGCTCCCGGGCTGCACCGGAGGCCGGTGTCCTTGCGGTCAGCGGTGGGTGAGAGCAGCAAGCCCTGTGGCGGGGAGCGGGGCCGGCATGGTCCCCCCACCCCAGGAGGAGGAGGACTGTGCCTCGACCAGCGCACTATGCCAACTCTGCTGGGAGCAATATTTGATGAGCTAAAACTAACCCGATGCCGGTGTTTTACGCATTTCATTCGCTCCAAACAACTCAGCACAATATTTCTATTTTTAGGAGGGTCTCTCCCTGTCTGTCTCCCCACCGTTGCAAGCCTCCCTGCCTGCAGCGGCCCCCCCGGCACTGCTGCAGGCAGGCACAGGCCCCCAGGAGGGCTTAAGTAATAAGGATGGCGACGATGCATTTCACTCCGGCATCGAGCGTTTATAAAGAGGGCTGCTTTCCACAGCTACTATATTTTTAAAATAAAAGATTTCGGAAAAAAATAAATATATATAAAAAATCCCAACCCAAAAAATAAAGAGCCAGGAAGGATGTGCTGCCCCGGGCAGGGGGGGCGGGCTCAGGGCTGGGCATGGGTCTCCTCCGCCAATGTAGGTGGTGGCGAGGGGCTTGGCTGGCCGTGGGCAGCAGGGTGGGAGACGAGGGCCAGCTGGACAATAAAAGCCCCATGAGAGCAATGGCTTCTGGTGGTCTGTTTTCTGGAGGGGGGCAGCTTGGGGAGCAGCTCCTGTATGGTCCGAATCATTTGTCTCCTCCTATGTCCACCTCCCTAGAAGTCCGTCCCGAGGCGCTGTGCCCTTTACTCATCGAGCGGTGGGCGCAGAAAGCAAATACATCATTTTTCCAGCTGAAATGCTGCCCCAGGGGTTGGGCACCTCTCAGCTGCCTTCACCTGGCAGGAGGCACAAGGGAGAAAAGCAGAAAAGCTGCATCTCAAACATCCTGAAATAGGGCATCTTTTGCATTTTCTAAACCAAACATTTCATTTTGAGGAGATAGAATAAAATGCCTGATGCCGCTTACATTTCTCTTCCACCTTTTCCTCCTGGCTCCGCTTACCAAATTTGACCTAAATCCGCAAATCATTTTAGTCTCCCATCTTTTCAGCCCATCATGATCTGTCCAAAGCATTCCACTCAGTGCCGAGCCAGCCTTCCAAATTTAGGAGCGGCCCATTGTCACAGCCCTGCCAAACTCTCCTTGCCCCCGCTGTCACCCAGGGATGACTTTGGGTGGGGGTGGGAGGGGGGGCCGGGTAGGGGGATGGTTCTCTACCAGGAATAAATCCGCTGAGAAACACAGTATCTTTGCCAACAAAAGTGAGTTTGCACTAGATTTTGCCAACTGGAAAAGTTTCTTCCTCCTTTCCCCTCAGAGAACGGGAGAGGAAGAGGGCAGGTGATTTAGAAGGTATTAGCAGAAATTATAATTAAATTGCTAAATTGTTCTGGAATACCTATGGAATTACATATTACATCTCTACTGGTCCCATTAAAATACATGCGATTAACATCAGTACGATTAACTCCCAAGTATCTAATAATGTTCTGCCGCTCTTTCAGGTAATTAATTTATGAGCCTTTGTTTTACAGCTCTTCCCCAGAAGGGAGCCGAGGGAAACCTGCAGGTGCGGGAAGCGCGGTGCGGGGCTGGGATGCGCCAGACCCCAGCATCAGGCTCCATCTCCACAGGGGTATTTTATCCTGGGGATAAAATAAATTCCCCAGGTCTTACTCTGATGGGTTGTTTTGTGTACTTTTTGTTCTCTCTCAGCCTGCTGCCCAGCTCTCCAGCCATGCCTTATATTGGAATGAGTTAATATTCTCTTGAGCCTTATCTGCTGCTAAGGTCGCCTGGGGGGATGGCTGTGCTCCCTGGATGGAGGGGAGGTCCCGGAGGTCTGGCTGTGCTCCCTGGATGGAGGGGAGGTCCCGGAGGTGATGCTCACCTGGCATGCGGTGCACTGCGTCGCTCCTGCACGGCACCTGAGCTCGCTGCTGCTCAAAGCCTGTTTTGTGGCAAAGGGAGGGAGGAGAGGCTTTTCTCGTCCTCTGCTGCTCAACATTCCCCAGGGGCTCTGTCTGCATCATGTTTCTCGCTCGGCAACACAACCCTTTCTTTTCAAAGCCACCTTGAAAGCAAGTGTTAGGAGCTGGCCCCTCCACCGCAGCTGCCGGAGGAAGGCTGGGAAGCAGGGGGAGAGGAGGAATAGCCGGGAAAGGCGGCTCAGCAAGTGTCTGAGCAGAGGGGAGAGACAGCACAGCAATGGGAGCACTGCAACTGTTCCTCACCCCGTGCTCGCTGAGGGCAGCGCAAGCTGCCGCATCCTCCCCAAAACCCAGCCCTGCCCAGCAGAGACAAGACCCCTGGAAGCCATGGGACCAGCAGGAGGGACAGCACAGTGGTCGTGGTGGCAGTGGCTGGGCAGGGTGACCAGCTCCCAGCCCGGCTGTTTGTTAGGGGAAGGTGATATTTAGCTGCGGGCAATGAGAACTAAAGGAAACAATTAAAACTAAATAGGCTGGAACAGAGCCATTTTTCAGCTCTCCGCTGAGAAGGTGTGTGGGCAAAAGGCTGCTCTGTGCAACATGAAGTTGTCCTGGCAAGCTATAGACTCCTACCTGCTGAAGCGACAGCAGCACGAAAATAATGCAGAAGAAGGGATGCAAATTCCCAGCCCTCCAGTGGAAAACCCACTCGCTGCCATTCGAAAGAGGGCCACGGGCACAAGGGAGCCTTCGGCAGGGAGAGGCTGGTGGTGCTTTGTGAGCCCAACTGGTGCTGTCCTACCAGTTACCGACTCGCTGGGCAGCACTGAGGTGAACACCTCCTCCCAAACCAAGCGACAGCCTCTGGAGGAGCCAGGTCCACCCTGTAGCTTGCAGGGGACACCAGAGCAATGGCACCTTCTGGAGATGCAAAACCCAAACCTCTCTTGAGCCTTCCTCTCAGGCTGGTCCTGAAGGGCAGCAAGTTGTCCCAGCTCTGGACATCCACAGACGATCTGTGATCACCCCCCAGGGCAGCGGGGGTGGGCTGACCGAACCTATCTACTTCCCAAGCGTTGCGGACCAGCAAAACAAGAGCTCACAAGTAAGCGAAGCAAAGCAAGCCATGCCAGGCTGTGGCGAAGCATCAAGCCCAGACAAATCCATCTGGGTCCTGTCCCCCTGCCAAACATTTGGATGGAGAGGCAGCGATGGGCTGGAGCTGCTGCCCACCTGACACTGCAAGAAGAGCCTGGGCCCCAGCTCTTGCATCCCAACAGCCTCATGGTACCTGAGGTACCTCCACCCTTCTCGCCACCTCAAGCTGAATTTTACCCTCCTAGGAGCTCGCATCCAGCGAGCAGCAGCATGGTAACCCGGGCTCCGGCATGCTCTGCCACCAAGGGCGTCAGGAAGGCGAGTGGGGTGCGAGCTGTAGCTTTTTTTTTTTCCCCCCCAGAGTCCTGGCAGCTCTTACGTGTCCTGCTTGTCCTCTAATGGTCTCCTTTTGGCAGGTGAAAATGTCTGATGCTGCAGCGGCTGTGCACGGCTGGGAGGAGGGCAGCTGGTATCAGGCATCGACCCGAAAGCATCTTGCAGTCCTGCAGCCAGATTCTCCGCACGATGATGCCTTTCAGGGTCCGAAAGTGTTTGGGCGAGTTTGGGAGAAGACAGACACCCACCTGGGTGTCCCTGTGGTGGGAGACTTTGCAAACCAAGAGCAGGGGACGGGTTGCTCTCCCAACCCAGCATCTGCCTCTTTTTCCTGGGTACCCAAGAGCATCACATCCTAAAGTAACTCCAGGAAGGCGCCGGGGGCAGATGCCACGGTGGGCTGCAGGGAGATGCTGTCCCGCAGACAGTGTCCTCCCCGTATGGCGGTGAGGGATCGAGGCTGTCAGGTCCTATTTAACCAAGCAGGGTAAAATGACTCTCTGTTCCCTCCTTTGCAAAACCTGTACACCCTCCCCACGGGGTGCCGTGCATCCCGGTGCCACCCAGCACAGCCCCGTGCCATCACAATGCCGTATGCAAACACATAAATTTTTTTGTTTGTTTGTTTTCTTTTGTTCAACCTGGGTTGATTCGTTGAGCAGAAGGAGACTGGATCGTCATGCCAATAACTATTTTCCTCTCGCCTGCCCCAGATTCACAGCATTTCTTTAGCTCAGGCCAACGCTGCGATAATTACAACGATGGAGAGATGTCCAGAGCACCGTAACAGCAATTCCCCTCCACCTAAATTCCTCCTGCCCAGGCTCTGTGGCAAAAGTCCGAGTTTCTTATTAATTTAATCCTAACTTTGAGTGCCCTGGATTTTTCAGCTGTGTCTGTCTTTTAGGTCTGGCATCCTTGAGGGATAATATCTGTTTGAGGGATAATATCAGGCTTCCTCGTTTAATTTCACCCTAATAAAGATTTTATGTGGTTTTGACATGTTCAGTGTCTCAAATGTATTGACACGACAGCCTGAAGAAACATTATGACCATAATGGCTCAGGAAAGCATTAAAAAGACCCTGGCAAGGTGTATTGATTGCCCTCTTTTACAGTTGCTTGAAGACAAAGACCAGTCAAAGGGAAGAGTGAGTCCTGCAGTTCATTTTTATGTGAGCTTCCCTGATGTTACAGCATTTCACGTGTGCTAAAGACATTTGCAAACATACCTCTGCAAGTTCTTCGTCAGGATGTGAAGAAGCGGCGATCCTTTTGCTGGGATGCTGTAAAGAGGGGGATTTTGAAGGAGCAACACTGCAGGTAGCAGAAAAGTCACCTCCAAGGAATAAATAAGTGAAGAAGATGCCCAGATCCTTCTCACTGGTGTATCCCAGTGGAAAAGGCCTCAGGCTGCCCATGGCTTATGGGGGACTCCCTGTACCATGCCGAGGGAAATGGTAAGTCTTCTGAAATCTGTCCTTACAGCTGCAGGCTTCCCCATCCACTCTTCCCAGCTAATGTACCTTCAACATCTGTGTTAAATGCCAAAGCCATTATGGGCACAGTACAGAGTGCAACAGAGAGAAAAATTAGTAGAATGGTCCATGGGCATGGGTGCTTGAGATGGGAGAGGAGCATAATTAGCACCTCATGGCCAGTATTTGCATACAGAGACCCCTCTGCAGCCAGCTGCCCAATTGCTAATGGAAGGATTTTTTGAAAAGACAATTTACTAATTGCCACCTCCAACTAATTTTCCTCCAACCCAGTCACCATCAATGGTGACTTCTGTTCAGAGGAGCCATGCACCAAGGAAGAAAATGGTCTGCAGCAAAACAGCATCCTCTCTAATGGTACAGCCATGCTTTATTTTGTCAGGCTGCGCTGGCGCGGGCTCTTCCCAGCCTGAGTGTGCAGGAGTCAGTCATGGGCTCCTGCCTGGGTTTTGGGTAGGGGGTTGTCCCAAAAAGCTGGGCAACAAGACATATGCAATGAGGGGACTGGCTGAGCTGAACCTCCATCCTTCACCCTTAAAGCATAACATGGCAAAAGAGATGTTACCGTGAAACCAGACCGACGTTTCGGGCCATGAGTCAGCAGACATGAGGTCTGCAGGGCACTGTAGCCACAAACCCATTTCCTAGTGCCGTTACATTGCCTTAGCTGAGTGATCACCCTTGCCTTGGTCTCCAGGGCTCCCTCGCTTCTCCAGATCTGCCGTGAAATAATAACCTGTGGCTGACGGGGCTGAGGATGCCGAGAAGCAGAACATGGGGCCTTGAGCATGCCAGGCACATCCTCCCACACCCCGGGTGGCCCATGCCAGCAGGCTTCTAACAACCCGGCATCCCAGCTCCCAGGGCTTTGCGCACAAAGCCTGCTCTGCCCAGCAGAATAAATACCTCCAGCAGAAAAAGGCACTGTTTCCCCCTTTTTTTTTTGCGCTACTGCCAGGGAGAACTTAGTATTCAAAAACTGTTTTGAGATGTTTCACTTCACAGCTGGTGAATGAACTCAGAGAACTCAATAAACCTCTTTGTAAGAAATTATCTCTCATTAATCTCTCTGGTGAGGCTGGCACCTGGAATAGCATAAATCTTTACCTGCAGATACTAGGAGACAGGGGAATGGGCCATAGGCAGTAAGCGTGTTATACTGGGAGAGTCCCAGACACCAAATAAAGCATAAATCCTCATAAAATTTTCCTCCTGGGAAGAAGACATCAGCACCTGGAGGAGATGGATCCTTGGTGGAAGGACTTCCAGTGGGATAGGGTAGCACAAGAGCCTCCAGCAATCTGCAGGCGTTCTGGGGGAAACCTCCACCTCCTTTCCATCAGACATTTCAGGACATGTCCAAAAGTTGTCCAAATGGTGCTGCTTGCTCAGGAACAAACTGCTCCACGAGTACTGCCAGCTCAAAGACCATCTGTTTTGGAGACCGTGTGGTTTCTGCACAATAAGCTGGGCTGGCTGCGCTGGAGCACACCGTGCACCTCCGTCGCGTACAATCACACTCCTACAAGCCTCACAGCTACCAAACCCACCTCCCCGAGGCAGGACACCTCTGAAAAACGCTACGTTTGGAAAGGAGAAAGATGACTCCAGCAAGCCTTGAACAGCTCGCCATAGAAGTAGCATCCAGAGTTTTCTCCCTCGCAGGGGATTTTGAAGTTTATTTCGGTGTCCTTTGCTTTGGTGCAACAGATGGCTGTGAGACATGGTGGCCCAGAATATTAATGCTTCCCTCCTGCATCCGTGTCCTCAGAGCAATTGGCATCTCCATGCTCTCGCCGAGCATCATGAAGCCTCATCTCCTGTCTCAGTGCTGTACTCTTCCCACGTCAGCTAGGAATTAAAATGTCAGGCTCTGTTGGCAGTGGCTCCCTCGGGGATGGGGCATCTTGCATCAGGAAAGCTGGAGGGCAGAGGCCGGGGCTGAGAAGCAGGGACATGGTGATGGCAGAGGTATTGGCCACTTTGCTCAAAATAGAAACAAATGAAAAAATAAAAAGGCAGTGAAGCAGATCTCTTCTGCGACCATAACCACCACACTGCACTGGAAAAAGTACTCGGCCCATATTTTAAGAATGGTCTTTTATTGATGCCTAATGTCCCATGACCAGTGTCCAACGAGGAGCAATTAAGCATTTGCTTAGATAAAATGTATGTCTTCAAGCCATAACTGGGTAAAAGATCTTCCACCATATGTCAATATAGGGTTTTGTACCATGGAAATAAAAACCGCTCTGCTCCAGCATAAAGGCTGCCGTCTCCCTGTTCCACCACGTCGGCAGCAGCTCGCTGTGTGCCAGGGCTACGAAACATTGCGTGGCTCCACTTCCCAGCTCGCTGGTAACCAGAGCCAAGCTCTGCCTGCCGTGGTCCTTCAGACATCTCGGGCTGACAGGCTGTGGCAAAGGACTGTAAGTCATTCAGAAAGGATAAAATTATATAGCTCCGAATTTTAGTAATACGAGCCCCAGCAATCACACAGATAAATTTAACTGTGGCCACTTAGAGACCTGCTGGTTGAACTGTAATATTTGATGAGGCTGCTGAATAATGTGCCAGTCTTTCTCACACCCAGGGAGGCCTGTAAAACCATCAGGATGGAGACCGGCGTTTCAGCCCTCTCCAGCTCTGAGTAGGAAGGAGATGGCACTATGCTAAAAAAAAAAAAAAAAAGAAAAAACCCAAAAACTGAAAGAGGGGAGATTTAGATTAGATATTAGGATGAAATTCTTTCCTGTGAGGGTGGTGAGGCACTGGAACAGGTTGCCCAGAGAAGCTGTGGCTGCCCCATCCCTGGAGGTGTTCAAGGCCAGGCTGGATGGGGCTTTGAGCAGCCTGGTCTGGTGGGAGGTGGGGTTGGAGGTCTAGGGCAGGGGGGTTGGAACTAGATGATCTTTAAGGTCCCTTCCAATCCAAACCATTCTATGATTCTATACTGCCCATGAAACATGGATGACATCTTACACCACACACGCAACGCTGTCAACAGGCCAGGCATTTTCTGCTGGGAACACGATGCCACCAGCTCAGTGGTACCCTGCAATCCCTGCCACCCACGCTTTGGGCTGTTGGGACTTCTGAGCATCGCTTCCCGTTGCTGGCTGTGCCCTGTGAGATCCTCTCTCTGCCTCCCCACACCTCTACCAGGCACTTTTCCGGGGCTCTGCCTGATGGAGTTCTTCCTTTAATCATTTTCCTTAAAAGTAGGAAATTACATCCATACTATTATGTGCAAAGAAGATGAGTGCTGCGGGCTTCAGGATTTAAAAGGCGGCAAGCGCTCATAGCAACTGTGCGTGTACCATCCTAACACAGGCACCGTAAATGCTCTTTGATTTTCATTTTAGCAAGAGCAGTGTCATGTTCAGGGCACATGGACTTGCAAGGGAAGTGATGTCCTTTAACAGCCATCTCTGTTCTGCTTCCCCAGGTTCCTGTGGGATGCTGGAAAGGTTACCAATGCCCACAGTAGTGGTGCTGGGAATACCTTGGCTGCAGCAGGTCTCCTTGCCTACAAACCCAACCTTTCCAAAGCAACCTGGGCATTTGCTTCTGTCGGGATCAAGCTTACAACAGGTTTCGCCTTCATTCTCTTTTTCCCCAAACAACCCTCTGCAAAACCATCCAATGACCCATTTCAGATTTCCAGTCTGTCCCTGGAAGAAATCCTGCCCCCAGCCTGTTTAAGCCACGATGCCCATTCTAGCACTCCTTTACTGGTCCAAGCAGCTCGCCATACCCATCTCCTCCAACCCAGACCCTTCCAGGGCACGTTCCCAGTGGCATGCCAGCCCCAGGAGGGGTGAGATGCACCTAGCACGGTTCTCAGGAGCACGGTAGCAAGCGTCGCATTTAATCTGCCGCAGCAGCAGGTGGGATTTAGCAAAGGATCTATCTGTAATTGACAGTGCCTAAAGAACTTTTAAATACGTCCTTTAACTGGTTGCTGAAGGACTTGTACTCTTTTAATGAGCATCTCAGGAAAGAAGAGCTCTCTGTAGAGCATTAGCGTTGAGAACCAAAAGCAATTTTGCCAACACACAATATCAAGTTTGATTGACAAGGCCAATGCCCATGAACCATGCTGATTGACATTAATTAGTCTGCCAGCCTTTAATTGCTTCTGATCATGTCCTACATCACTCTGATTAAAAGACAATTAGTCCCATGCAAAAAAAGAAAATAAAAATCAGCACAGCAGGGGGCGGCTTGAGGTGGTCTCAACCGGGGCATGGGATTTCATGCTCGATGCCTTTGCTCATGGAGCATAGATAGATCATTTCAAAGGGACACCACAGAGCAGGGTCAGGCAGGGAAGAAGCTTTTCAGCCTAATAGTTACAATGAACCTCTCCTTCTTAGGGTATTTTTTTTTTTCTTCAGAGGAACCCAAATCGTAGAAGAAGAAGAGAGCAGCTAGCCAGGCAAGGCGAAGCCATGCCAGCAGCCAGAGCTGCAGGGTTTTATGGAGCAGCAGGAGCAGGGATGCAGGCAGGACCAGCCAAGCAGCCAGCAGGATGCAGGCAACACTGCCCCTTGTCCCCCACAACCATGCACCGTCACAACCCCCATTCTGAGGCTGGGCCAGGTCTCTTGCTGCAGAAAGACAGTAACTCACCCGGCAGAGAAACTTTCCTTTCACCCCATCTGATCCCTCCAGGAATCCAGGTCCCTGCAGCCACCAAGCAGATGCATAGCCACCATGCCAGTTTCTGACCTTTATAAGTGCTGATGAGCTGGGGAGTGGACAATGAGGCACAGGGGAGGCTAATTATGGCACAGAGGAGGCTAATTGCTGCTCCCTGTGGCACAGAGGGTCAGCTCACCTGGGCCCAGTTTAATGGCCAGCTTTCCCAGCTGGAGCCAGCTGGCTGGCTGGATCTAGCTGAGATGTGCTCCAGCCCAGGGAAGTGCCACTGGCAGCCAGGACCAAGTTGTCTTTCTCTCTTCCCATCTCTCCTCCCTTTGCATTTGATGCTATTTGTGAATACACCCTGCTCTGCACCCTCTCTGCTGCACACAGGCAGGCTCCCTCTCCTCTCCCATCCCACCTCACCACTCAGCGTTTCAGGAACCTTGTGGGACCCGGGGAATGGCCTCTCCTGTCCTACTTCTCTCCCTCCCCTCAGAAGACTTTCAGGAAGCCTCCCCTTTTCACATCCCACAGAGGTGTGCTGCAGTGGGGTGGTCCCTGTGGGGGGTGCGGCTGGGGACAGAGCGGGTTTGTTCCTGGGGATAGCCTCAGCACGGGGCAAACACCGCTCCAGTCAGTGCTCACACACACTCCCTTTTCTCTCTGCTTCCCTTCTCCATCCCTCTTTGTTTCACCCGGCCCAGCCGCAGCAAGGGAGTCAGCAAGCTGGGGGGCAGCAGCCTGACAAGAGATGAAGTGTAATGCTGAAGAGCAGCCTCGGACAAGAATCAGGGGGTGAAAAAGTCCCAATGGATGAGTCTCTGGGGATGACAAGTCATCAGATCCTTGCAGAGCATGGAAATTTTGGGGGGTCATCACCTCTTCCCTTCCCTTCTTCTGATGCTGAGGAGCGATGTGAAATATGCAGTTCCCATGGCAGCCAGCAGCAGCTCCCAGACCAATAAAAGCCAGGATATGATCACACTCTATTAGTTTGATAATATCATTTATAGTTGACTTAGAACCGCGTCCCATCTAATTAAAAGGGAGCTGCTTGTGAAAAGCGCAAGAGCAGAAAAAGGCAGGGCAGCTCGTTGCCCTGAGCCCCGTGCCTGCGCAGCTGTCTTGTCGGTGAATGACTTTTTATTTCCCATTTCCCATTGGAGCTAATTTCATCCATCACCAGAACCAATGTGACTCATGCCCCCAGCGAGAGACCGATGCGATGCGAAAGGACCGAGACGGCGGGGAAAGCACCGCTCCCCAGAGTCAGTGTCATCTGGAGCTCCGCTTTTCCCTTAATTACATGGTTCTGTCTCCTGGGTGTTTCAAGGGATCATGTTTCTGCAAAGCCAGGGGAAAGCCGGCAGCGGAAACGCAGAATCCAGCCCAAATCCTCCTCCTCTTCCTCATTGCAAGGAGGAAAGCAGAGGGAAGCGGGGATGGTGCCGAGATGGCTTGAGAGCACTGGTTAAAAGGGTTCGGGCTGGAGGTACAGGAGAGGGCAGGGGTTCCTCAGAGATAAACATCTTCTTGGCAAACTCTCGATTTTTGTGGAAAACAAAACGATGTGTTTTCGCTTACAGCCAAAATGTCAGAATTCCCCCGAATCAGGAGAGGAAAGGGAGCAGTTTTGCGCACAAAGGGGTGAGAGCTGACCAGATCCTATTTTCTGCCTGGGCGGCTGCGTTCCCGAGGCTGCTCTCAGCCGCTGGAGCCATCTGGATGCTGCATTTGCTCCCTGAGCCATGCAGGTGCAGGCCAATGGACTCAGATACCGGTGGGTACACCAGCCCGTGGGCTGGTAAATAGCCTCCCATTCCCCCAGGCCGCCGTGGGTCTCCTCTTGTGTCCTGCTGGAGCTGGCAAGGAGCTCCACCTGGGCAGATGATGGTCTCTGGCATTTCACAGCAGGGCTCTGCAAAGCTTTGCCGGCCTGGAGCAATCCGTCTTCCCCACGAAGAAAGTCATCCTGGGCAGGGGAGTTGCTTCTTTCACAGGCAACTAATTGCCAGAGTCAGAGAGGTGCTGGAAAGCGTTTGGAGGTCATGCTGATGAAGAAAATGCAGACAGGCAGGTCCCTGGCATCTCATGGCCCCATGGAGCCGCAGCAGCTGCTGCGGCTGCTGCCTCGTCTTCCTCGCGAGGGGAAGAAGAAATGGCTCTGGAGCCTGCTTGGGTCCCCGGGCTCATCACCAGCACTCTGGGATGTTTGTACAACCGTGGGCATCACGAGGACTGCCAAGGGCGTGCAGGCTCCAGAGCTATTCAAGTGCTTTTGAAAGATGTGTCCTCTGTCCCTGAGCAAAGGCACCAAAAGTACGACCAGCCTGGAAGGATCCCGGAGCTGCTGCAGCAGCACTTCACCCCCGGGGATCTCCTGATGCTGCAGCACCAGGGAGGAGCTCCTCTCCCTGCTCCCACCTGCCAGCCGACCAGAAAATCACCCAGGCCCTGCTACAGCCGCCAGCATTTCCAGCACAGGCTGCTTTCCCGACCTGCCCCGCAGGGTTTGCGAAGGCCCTAGCAGCACTAATCACAGCTCTTCAAGATCGAGGGGATACGAGCTGTTGCTTTCCTTAAAGACTTGTTAACTGGAGCACTCTCCAAGGAGAGAGCTGCGCAGGATGCAGAGCGTGGAGCGTGGGGAGAGGGGCAGCTTTCGCAGGGCTGGGGCTCAGGGGTGCACAGGAGAGGGGTGTTCACAGCAGGGGGAGACAGCAAAAGCCCTCATCTAATGGTCAGGGGACCCATGCAGATCACGGCCACCGCAGACTGCGCGCAAGCCCTTCCTCCGCCACCTCCAGGCTGCCTCCTGGGGAAGGGTTTTTCTCTGATTTCTGGTGAATTATGAAGCGCACCATCCTGCTTTCCTTCAGGTTGATTCCCAGCATCTCATGGCATCGTCACCCGGCTGCTCCTGCTGCACCTACACATACAGGTGAGATTTTCTGGGCCATCAAAGCACGCAGGGCTGGCCAGCAGTCCTCATTTGCTGAGCGGAGACCTGCTTGCCTTTCAGAGCGTGATAATAGAGCTGTGAAATTTCAGCAGCTTTATTCTGCAGGCAGCCTCCAGCACGCTGCTGTTTTCAGGGAGGTTGCCAAGTTGTCTGTTCTCACACCACATTAGATGCGGTCACCACCGGCTCTCACCTCTCGCACGAGTGCCAGCACCTCCCAGACGGATGCAGGGTCCTGGGCTGCAAGCCCACGGTGCTCAGCCTCCAGGCTTCACAAAAACTATCTCCCCAGCACCCATTTTTTTGGGTGCTAGGTCTTAATCTCGCATGCTTTACATCCACCTGAAATTTACGGCCTGATGTGTGTCTCCCTGTCAGAAAGATGTTACCAGCAGCCCCTGGCTTGTCCTCCGCCAGGGAACTCGGGGACCAGCTGGCAGCACATCCCTCGGCACAGGGGTGCTGGCGTGGGAACCTTCCCCCCTACCTGGGCTGGCGCTTCTCCCCGTAAACGCATAGCCTCTACGTTGCGTTAAATTTTTTAATTTAACATTCCATCTAATCCACGTATATATTGAGCTCCAGGGCCATTTTCCATTGAAGCCATAGCCAGACTTCATCTCACAGCTACCAAATTCAGCCATTTATTCCCTCGATAAAACACCCCCCTTCCTGGGCTTTTAGCATCAGGAAGCAAAAACCTGAGCGGAGCCCCATCTCCTCCAAAGAAAGCTGTCTCCACGGGGCTGGCTGAACCCTCCGTGAGTCACACCTCGGACAGGCTGCAATTAGCAGGTAGGATGCTGTTCTCCACTGCCGCCTCCTCCCATCGGGCACTGACATGAGGAGCGCGGTCAATAATGGGAGGTGACGAGTTGTTTAGAGCTAAGACTCGGTCTCCGTGTTAACACACCCTGCCAGGATGAGGGAAAATTAAGCAAACTCCTGAAGCAGAAGCCGAATTAGCTCCAAATGGGTTTTCTTTCCAGCGTTGCCTAAGAGGTGTCAGTCACTTTTCAAATTATTTTCCCTAGCTGGGGATGATGAAGGGAGACGTCTGGGATAAAGGTGCCTTCTGCTGCCGTCACGCAGAGCTGCTGTGTGACAGCCTCTCCACCTGACAGGCCTGAAGAATCAGATCATTTCTCTGTAAAAGCAGCTTTCAGAGCAATGTCCCCAGGAGCTGGGGACGAGAGGCTGGCAAGGAGCAAGTAGCCGTGGCAGGACGAATGCCAGCGATGAGCAGAGCAGCTTGCAAGGCACATGAGACTGCCCTGGCTGGTGGTCTCTACACTTCAATGGCAAATTAATTCCAGTCTGTACACTTTAATGGAAAATGAATCCTGTCAAACCCTGCGCGTTGGGGGTTTTTTCCCCCATGTAGTTACAAGCTTGATTGATAAAAGTAAATGTGTTGGCATTACACGTAGGCACCTGCCACGGTATCACCCATCAGCCTGATTAATACACACGCGAGGTACAGATGTGTGCAGTTCAGAGGCTGAAAATTGGCTCACAGATAGATCTCAAAGTACCTGGAAATGGAAAGGCATCACCTGACAGTGGTAATTCTGGTGGCACCCCACAGGTACCAGTCTTCTGTTGTATTATTTTCTTATTGCGATGGTTTGAAATGAGCAGGAACACAATTTTAAATAATAAATGGGCAGCAGGGCAATCCCACTGAAGGCAGGAGGCAAAACTGCCCCATCCATGTTCATCCCCAGGGCTGGGAGCTGCTCTAAGAAACTCCAGGCTCATTCCGGGTGAGCCGCTGCCAGCAGCATCCACAGCTTCACAGGACGCCGCAGCAGGACGGGGAGCAGGTTGGGCTGTGCCACGGGACACTGCTCTTACCCTAAACCCCGTGTCCCTCCAGCCTTAGGGCTCTGATACAGCCCCTGCAATGCAAATCAAAGCAACCGCGTTAAAGGAGACAATGGCGGAGGAGAAAGGAGCCTTCGAAGGCAGCTGAGCACGGGGCCAAGGAGAATTTATCTTTTATCATTTTCTCCTGAAAGGGAGAAAATCCTGCCTACCGCACTGGGCTCTCCCTGCCCAAGGCACAAAGCAAGTCAGGGCAACCTCTGCCATGACCAGAGCAAGCAAAGCAGGAGAGCAAGAGATGTCTCCCAGGGCCAAGGACACTGAGGAGGGGTTCAAACCCATTAAAATAAGGGACCTCTGAGCTTCCCCCATGCCGGAGAGCACAGGCGTTAGGCAGCCGGGCTGCTCCTGCCCATTTTAGCTGTACCCAGGACAAGGGCTCCTGCCCACGGTGGGATGCTCCCTGCAGCAGATGCCCAGTGCATCACCCTGCCCTTCTGAAGTGGAGGCGGATTTCCACCCATCCCATCAGGAGGGGTTTCAGACCGTGGAGTTTTCCCCTGGGGTTTATCCCCGACAGCCAGGTTCATTGCTTTTGCTGCTAACGTCCTGCTTCTGCTCCCAGTCCTGCCTCCCTGGCTCCAGCGCCTGCGGTCTGCACCCATCCAGTGCTTGGACTTTATGGGCTGCTTCTAAGACGTCGTCTCCCTCTGCCATAGATATTTAATTCCTTCAAAAAACCCTCTCAGGTCAAAACTCAGATGTGAGACCGAAGACACCCAAGACAGCAGTCAAGATGCTTTTGAACCGACCTGCCCCAAGGAGCCTTCACCCTCATCAAATGGGGTGAATAAAATGAATGTATCAGCAATATTATTGCAAATGAACCTGTCTGCTTTGCCTTTCAGTATTTATGATGCTTTTTATTTGTGGATGTTTAAGAATATCAGCTTACGCTCACAAAATGTTGGTAGAAAGGAAATGCATCAAGTCTGCCTAAGAGCAGAAAATAGGGAAGGAATTTCCCTGCCATTTGGAAAAGCTCCTTTTATTATCTGTGTAATAGATGTACAGACTTCCAGCCTGCAGATAATTTGCGGAGGACAAGGTACTCTCGGCATGGGCAGAAACTCATCTAAAATAAACCTCTTTTGCCAGAAAAGTATTTAATTTGGATTTGGGTCAGGGTTTCAAGCTCATGCTAAGTGCCTTTGCAAATTGCACTCCATGCACACGGTACCGTCTTTCTGATGAGCACAATGAATGGGCCGTGAACGTCTGTATCTCGAGGGTTCAAAGGCATTTATAGCTTCCAACATTAAAAAAATTTCCTGATGATTTTTCAGCTGAAATGCACGGATTCCTTGTAAAAGCTTGATCTCTTGGAGCGCAAGGCCATACTGATAAGCCCTGCGTATTCTTTCTGAATGCTCACCATGCAAATTACGCCTGTGCATCCATGGGCCCACACCTGAAAACACAGCTGAGGATGATAATTGGTGGTGGCTTTACCGAGAAGGCAGCTCACAAGCTTAAAAGATGGAGAACGTGCAGTCTGATCATGTCCATCTTGGTGGAAAAACTGCTGGAAGCTGGTCTGTGTGCTAGGAGCTTGCTGGGCCAGCCTGGGCAGTCCCAGCCTAATTGCCCTGTGTGTGAAACCTGCGCTCCTCAAAAAGCTCTTGCTGTCCCTTGGCTGCAGAGCTGGTGTCTTCTGGATGAGAGAGACGAGCCGATGGACATGTCCACCACTGCAGCCACAAACAACCCGCGTTATGTCTGCTGTAATGCACTTACAACATGCAGGGTCACTTCTGAGAGAGTTGGGGTTGTTCAGCCTGGAGAAGAGAAGGCTCCGGGGAGACCTTAGAGCCCTTTCCTAAAGTATCTAAAGGGGCCTACAGGAAGGATGGGGAGGGACTCTGGATCAGGGAGTGTAGTGATAGGACGAGGGGTAATGGTTTTAAACTGAAAGAGGGGAGATTTAGATTGGATATCAGGAAGAAATTCTTTCCTGCAAGGGTGGTGAGGCACTGGAACAGGTTGCCCAGAGAAGCTGTGGCTGCCCCATCCCTGGAGGTGTTCAAGGCCAGGCTGGATGGGGCTTTGAGCAGCCTGGTCTGGTGGGAGGTGTCCCTGCCCAGGGCAGGGGGGTGGAACTGGGTGATCTTTAAGGTCCCTTCCAGCCCAAACCATTCTGTGATTCTTAGCTGCTCTCTGTTTCATTTGCAGGTGGGTTTAAGGAGAACATAAGCAGGAGTTCATACAATGTCCTGACACCAGAACTGCTGTGTAAATCCAGTACCCAGGGCGAGCTCAGGCAAGGAGGGAGTCCTGCCATGGACACATGCTGCTTGCCTTGTGTCCTCCACCGCTCAGCTCCCATGAGTTTCCATCCCTGAAACCATCCCTGATTTCCCAATGGCCGGCACCAGCCAGCGGCTGTTTCCTTCCCTCTTCCCCCTCCCAAATCAGTGTGAAGCGGAAAGCAGCGGGAAAGATTTCCCTCTGAACGCTTCGAGGCTGATCACACTGGAAAAGCAACTGGGAATAGGGCAAACACAAGCACAGGGAGCAGTTTTAGCATCACTAAATCCGGCTCTGGAAAAGCAGCACTCTTCTAAAAAACTTCATTTCTATTAATTATGGCATTTTTCTGGACTGCTGAGGTATTTATAGTGTCTTCTTCAGCGCAGCATTAAAATCCCAGCTCGGTGGAAGCAGATGCTGCCTGTGAAGCAGCACCCGGGCTTGGCGCCTGATTGCTCGCAGATTAATACCAACCCGTCACACGTCTAATCTCCCCAGCCATGGAGATGTAATCGCTCCACGGAGAGGACAGCGTCTTAAGAACTTCTCCCCCAGTGCTGTTATTTCGTTTATGTTTTCTCAATTATATGATGCATAAGGGAAATACTGAGGAGGCGATAAGCTTTCAAGGAGCACAAAGCGAGGACTTCCTTCATCGCAGTGAGGAAAAGTCCTTATGTGCTAACGTTGTCAGAAAGACAGCCTGAATTATTTAGGGGGAAATCTGTGATGCCTTCACAGAGTGCAGCAAACCGCCGTTATCTACAAGCTGTATGGAAAGCAGCTGCGCAGACATCTGACACCGAACATCGCGGGAGGGCCCAAACCGGCAGCATTGTTTTTACAGCATCAATTATGGATGCTGGTCCGAGCATCCCCTGGCAGGTACCCTCTGCTCGGAGCCTCACTGCTCCGCGAGCTGCGCTACAGCATCTTGTGCCTGGGAAACACAAGCCCCCGTGAGCAGGCAGAGGGGTGCCGGGGCAGCCCGAGAGCTCTTTGGATGAGGCTGCTGGGCTCGGCCGTTCCATGAATTTATTTTTCAGATGCGAGCAGGCTTGCCCTCATGTGGGGATGCACCAGCCTGGCCGGCTTGCAGGACCACCTGCACTCTGGGGTTTGGGTGGGCTGTTTACTTGAATATTTCAGACCTTTATTTTCTTTTTTAAATGTACACTAAGCCCTCAGCGGATAGGATCTCTCCTGCTTCAGCATTTTCATGTAAGCTTAATTCTTGTTTTTACTAGAAGCTGGTGTTCTCCCTGGAGTTGCCATAGTTACTGATGCATGCGTTTCTGATTTCACACGCTAATGACTGTCCCAACCCCTTGTTTGTGGAATAAACTATGTAACCCTGAAAGCGACATAAAATGAAATATTAAAGCACTTATGGTTCAGAAAGCAGACATCATGCATCGGCGATGAGAATTAATCACATTATCAAGCCTGGATTAAAAAAATCCAAGCCTCTGGGCCAAGCAAGAGAGCAGGGTGGCCCCCCAAACCGTATTTGCGGGGGATGCTCCAAATCCAAGGGGCAGCGTAGTGTTGTGGGGAGGGTCTCACCCCTCCTGCATGCCAGCACTTGCCAGGCAGCAGCTCTGGGTTTGCTGCTCCATGAAACGATGGTAGGAGAGACCTGCCAGCCCCCACAGCAGAGGGGCAAGCGCAGAAGCCATGCTCTGGAGCAGCCCAAGCTGAAGAGCAGCCTCCCTGCATGAGATACCACCCCGGCTTCCAATGCTTTTCTCCTGCAGCAAGGAAGGCGGAGAAGTTGATATCTCCCGGATAACATTCGGAGTGGCACCGGCCACAGGGAGCGATGCACGGACACAGGGAGAGCGCTGGCCTCGCAGCAAAGCGCCAAGGCTCTCACCTCCCTCTCCCAGTGTGTTTGCCTGCTTCCCAGGACTGGGCTGTGAAGACACTTCTGGAGCATGCCATTGCCTTGGAACAGTGGCAGCCTGCTCCGAAAGGCTGACCCTGCCCTCGGGATGCCCACAAGACCCTGTCTGGAGGCTTTCAGCAACCTCCAGCATTTGAGAGGGCACAGGACAGCCCCAAAGGGCCATCTCACCACCCTGAGGGCTCTGTTGGTGGTTTGGAGTTTGAAGAGGAGGGCAGTGAACCACCCAGGGCACATCCCTCGAGCACTGCAGCATGGCTCTCAGGCATCCTGGCGGCTTCTCCATGGCTCTGCTGGTCCCACCACTTGCCTCCTGCCTGAAAGGGTTGTTGTCTAAATCCTATATCCCCCTGAGAGGTCCTGTCTCTGCCTTTTCTCATTTTCCCATGGGGACGGTCAGTGGTTCTCATACATCCCAGTGGTAATCCTGCTAGTCCCAGGCCTGATAGCCGAAGGCCCTATCCTAAAAGAGGTCACGGGGCAGCAAGGTGTCCCCGTCAAGGGCAGCCTCATCACTCGAGGACACGTGGGCTGGGTGCGCAGCCAGTGACAGGCAGGACCTGCATTTCCCTATGCTGGTGCTGATACAACTCATTACGCACTTGGCTGGCTTGAGACTAAATTATAATAAATGCATAATGAAATATTTAAATTTCCAGCAACAGGGTGGAAGTGCAGCGTCTTTTGCCCTGCCGACACTGAGCTCTGCTAACAGCTGCCCTTTCCTCCGTTGGTCCCATTGCCTTGTCCGGCAGTACACCTGCATCCCCCCGGCAGCTCGTGGGGACCAGATGTTCCCCAGGCACGGCAGCTCTCACTGGGAACCGGCCGTGGTGGGATGACCTAGGCTGGCTGCCAATTAAAATAGGTTGGGATAGTTAGTTAAAAACTAAAACTAACCTAAATTAAAACAGACGCTGCACTAGGAGGAACAGAAGCGGTGGCTTCCCCTCGACTCTCATGCTGGGTCTGTTCCAACGTGCTGCCCGGGAAGCCGGGAAGGGGCTGCCTGCTCCATCTGCCAGACCAGCACCCAGGTCCCGTGGCAGGAACAGAGTCGAACAGCCCCAGGCCATGGGATGAAATCTCAACCCCAGGACCAATGATGACAAACTCAAAAACCCCTTCCAAAGCCTCGCTGTGCCCCTGGTGCAGGGGGGGGCATGGGGAGCACAGCCATGTTTCGCCCATGAGCAGCTCCCAGGCTGGGTCCTGCGGATCCAGGGTTATTTTTAACCCTGCATCTCCACTTTGGCAGGAGATTTTTGCAGTGTCACAATGCCAGGCTAAGCTGGGGAACATCCCATTGGGACTGTTGGAGGGACGGGTAAATGGCAGGGAGGCTCTTGCAGAGCAGTGTCCCTCCGGGTGAGCAGGTCTGAGCCAGGCTGCTCCTCCCTGCTGCCTCGGCTAGAGCAGTTTGGGCGGTGCAAAGGGAGTGAGGGCAGCAAGGAGGTTCCTCCCTGCCCCTTCTGCTTCCCTGAAGCTCTGCTCACCCAGTTACAAGCCAGAGACCAAAAGGAGATGAGGCTGCACTGCTGCAACCAGACCATGGGGGTGCTTGGTGCACCAGGGAGAGCGAAGCATCTCCTCCTTCCTGCCTGCTGTTGGTCCTTCCTGAGCACCTAACCTTGGTCTTGGGCCAGGACAGCAGCAAAGTCAAGGGTCCTTTTGGTGGGGCTGAGACCCTGGTGGGTGCAGCGGGGTGCAATGGGGAGGGGGTTCATCCCAGAGCCACACTTTGCTCACCACCGCTGACTGCTACCCCTGCACTGTTTGAAACTGGGGAGCCCCCGGGGCAAGTCGAGGAGGCTTCATCTTTCTGTCAAGGAGCTCCCCGCAGCCAGGGCCGGCAGCTCGTCACGCTCCACGCTGTGCTCATATCAGGCTAGCTGCTATTAATTAAAGATCGATACCTCCCTCAGCAGGGTGCCCTTGGTTTGTCCGCGCTGTGAGAGGCACACAATAAACCCCCAGCTAACTGCAGTAATTGGGGTGCAAAGACCCCCCCCACCCCGTTATGACTGGGAGGGTTACGGCTGCCAGGTCCCTGCACCCAGGTGGCTTCCAGTGTGCATCTCCATGGCACTACGTCCCTCTGACAAACAGGGTTGCAGCAGGTTGACATGAGGAGGATGGGACTGACAGACAGACAGACAGACAAGCAATAGGCAAACAAACAGCCCCGGTGCATGAGGGCCATTTTCCTTAGGAAGCCAGGCTCGGAGTCACTTCTGCCAAGCCATGTTCACGTTGCTTTGGGTCCTCAGCCCTGGCTGCAAGACAAGTAGCTCTTTAACTGTCTTTACACCGATGAGTGATTCAAGGAGCTCAATCTATTTAGCTTATTAAAGAGCTGGGTAAAGAAAAAACTTGATCACAGTCCTTAAGCACCTGTGCAGGAAGATGATGTGTGATATTAAATAGGTCTTTGCTGTAGCTGATGAAGATACCACCTTGTCCAGCACCGAAAATTCAGTAAATTCCAAGCACTTTGCTTATAAAAGCAATTGGCTGTCTAGGAGATTAATTACCAAAAGACCTAGTGGGCTCAGTGACACTTGGATTTGGGTCAACCGCAAATAGTTGGTGTCCTTTGCGGATGAGCAGGGAAACACCATCACTTGCGCTTACGCAGGTGCTCCGATGAGAAAATTTACAGAAATCCCTCCAGCCTCCAAATCTGCAGGAGAGCACAGCAGCGCAGGAGAAGGGCTGTCCTGGGCAAGGGCAGTGGATGGACAGACCCTTGGAGAAAGGAAAGCAACCAGGGCATGGAGCAGGAAGAGAACCTGTGAGTGAAGGTAGTAGACCTAAAGGAACCAAGGCTAGAAAAAGAAGTTAAGCAGAAGTCCTTTAAAAAAAGGCACAGGAGAAGGTCAGCTCCAGACACGCTTTCACAGAGCACTCTGGCATGGACGTAGTCCCTGCAAGTACACAGAACTAATTGCTCTTCCTCATCACCTCTGTGGGCACCAATGCACGCTTTGAGTTCGCCCATCATCGTCGCTTCAAATTCTTCAGCTTCCCTTTGAATTGCAGCTTTACCTTATCTGGTAAAGGGATAGATCGAGGAAAGAAATTGTACATGAAGAAAAGCAATTAAAAGTGTTCATTTTTTGTTAAGTTGTGGAAAAGTCAAAACTGCCATAACTTCTTAGCAGAGCCTGTGCTCAGGAAAGACAGTTCAGAGCAAGGACGTGGAAATATGTGATGACTACGCCACCTTCAGGACCAGCAGCATGGAGCTGGCCGTGTCTTGCATCTCCTAGCTCCTAGCTTTGTAGAAACCCATAAGTCCTCAACACTGAAGGACCCTGAAGCAGCATCTGGAGAAGACGCATTTTGCGAGAGAGCCCAAGCCATGCCAGGCACTTGGTGCTCCCGCCAGCCATGGCCACGGGGGTCTTATGGGTCATGGGGAGCTTGTGAGTCTCTGAGCTGGCCTGGCAGAGCCCTGGGGATGGTGCCTGAGCACCGAGAGCATTCAGACACATTTTCTGCTGTGTGCCCCATGAGCCTTCGCACCTGGCTGGCTGCCCTGTTGGTGACTCGGTCCACAGATTTCTCAGTAATTCTTGGAGGTGTTTACTGTCTCATGCTATGTATTTGCATACATCCAATTTACAGTTCCCGTCATCTAACTGCCTCGGTAATTGGGCAGCTGGTCTCAGAAATGCTGATTTACCGCTCTGCTGATGACATAATGTGTGTTTGCACTTGCGAGAGGCGGCAGTGAGATCCCTCCCTCCTGAACTGAATCCCATTATTGATTTTGCTTTATTAGATTAATATTACCCTGACCCGCTGTTTAACTGAGCAAGTTTAATACACCGTCAAGAATGTTCCCATGCAGCTCCTTCACCACAAATTGCATTTACCGCATGGGGCAAATACATCTCCCATGCCTTGGCACTCTTGCAAGGAAATAGTATTCCCTGCTTGCTGGGAACAGCAATGAGGCCGCATCTGGAGTGCTGGGTCCAGTTCTGGGCTCCCCGGTTCAAGAAGGACAGGGAACTGCTGGAGATGGGACAGCAAAGGCCTACCAAGATGATGAGGGAACTGGAACATCTCTCTTATGAAGAAAGGCTGAGGGATTTGGGTCTCTTCAGTCTGGAAAAAAGACGACTGAGGGGGGATCTTATCAATGCTTATCAATACTGAAAGGGTGGGTGTCAGGGGGATGGGGCCAGGCTCTTCTCAGTGGTGCCTGGCAACAGGACAAGGGCTAATGGGCACAAACTTGACCATAGGGAGTTCCATCTCAACGTGAGGAGGACCTTCTTTCCTTTGAGGGTGGCAGAGCCCTGGCACAGGCTGCCCAGAGAGGTGGTGGAGTCTCCGTCTCTGGAGACATTCCAAACCCGCCTGGACGCGTTCCTGTGCCACCTGCTCTGGGTGACCCTGCTCCGGCAGGGGGTTGGGACCAGATGATCTCCAGAGGTCCCTTCCAACCCCAACCATTCTGTGATTCTGTGATTCTGTCAGACTGCGGCCAGGAGTGCAAACAGTAAATACCGCCTCACAATATTTCTGTTTGGGCTGTGTTTTGCTTTGCCAACACCTGCCCGGGCTGGGACCAACTTTGCTGCCGTCTCCCCACCTCTCCCCATGCCTGCTGGCAGCTGCAGGATCCTTCATGGTGGCCAGGCGAAGGGCTTCACGGTGACTTGCTCAGATGTCTGCGTGCCCCATGCACTGGCCATGACCGGTGCTGGCAGCAGTGGAGGTGCCCAAGATGCCTAATCCCCATCAGCACGGCTGAGTCAAGGAGGACAAACGTGCAGGACAAGTGAAAAAGGGCAATGAAGTGTTCCCGTCGCAGAGCGCGAGTGCTCAGAGCCAGCTTCCCGCACGGCCAGCTGCCTCCTCTGCTTTTTACATTTGGTTTCCGTCCAGCCTGAAAGAAGAGCAGTCTCCGATGAAGGCATTTGTCACTGCCCAAAAGGACTTGCAAGCAAGGGCAACCCGGGCTGCCGCAGCGCAGCTTGATGGAGCCTTCCGCTGATGAAGGGCATGAACATACTGTCCCCAAACCTCCATCCATGTCCCCGCTAAGCCTCCAGGTGCACAGGAAAGGAAACAGCTGCAGCACAAATAAAAAGACCAAGAAAGCAATTTTGCTTATAGGCATCCTTATTCCTGCCAGATCATCCAGGTCCACCATCATCCAGGTCCACCAGGCCTGATAATTTTTGCCCTGTAGCTGGTAATTCTTGTATTTGCTTATTTCCTAAAGAAAAGATTTCTCTTTAAAACCAGAATGATAAATGCCAGTGTTACATTCATGCGGTGCTTCAGAGGCTTGCACATCCCTGTGGAGCAGGTACCCGGGGGGCATGCTGTTGTTTTGCATCACCAACTGGCTCGGGATGTCCAGAAGCAGAGGGAAAGAAGCTTTTAAAATTTCTGTTGCAGCCCTTTTGTACCAGGATGTACAGCAAGACCCCTTTTTTTCCAGTACTGCACGACACGATTGACTCATCTATTTCCCTTAACATGCAATTTTGGGGAGCAGAAAACCGGCACCGTAAGGATAATTTCAAGAAAGCAAATGATGAGGAGAACGTCACAAAAATGAAAGCCACTGGGAGGAGAAATACTTGCAAAAAGCAAGTTGAGGCTGCCTGGTGGGGACTGGGCAGTTGTTCTCCACCTCTGTGGTGGATAGTATTGACTTTTCTACTAGCTCTTTAATTGCTTTTATTCCTGTGGAGCAGCAGCTAGGGGCTCGGGGGTGCCAGGAGCAGCCCCATGCCAATGAGTCCCAATCCCAACCTCCAGGCAGCGGGTGGGCTCGAGCGTATGAAAACGCCAGTCTTCCAGCTTCACCCATACTCATTTCCTCCTGTCTCTTAGTAACTGGCTGGTACGGGTTATGTTAATAGGGATTTAAATTCTCCAAAGAGCAGAAAATTAAAGGAAATTGTGAATCAATTTACGTTTCATCTGATTCATAAACCTACACACTCTACAAAATGAGTTGACTTGAAATAATTAAGGTTAAGAATGTCCTCGTGACCTCTTCAATAATCCTACTAGATGCACTGCATTTTCCCTGTTTTTACCCTTTCTCTCTTTAGCATTTCAAATTACACACCTTCCTGTGTTGTTGTTTTCTTCTCAAGCTATCACAAATTTACTCTCTCTGGGAGACAGTAAACCACTCTCTCTTTCATGGCCCCACAAACCTTGGGGCTCTGTGCTTTCCTGGTGACTTCAGCCTCAAAAGCCACCTTTTTTCATTCGCCCCAGGGCCGGGCTCAAAAAAAGCTAACGTCCAGAGATTGCTCCCACATCCGAGATGCCAGGAGGGAAAACTGTTGCTTTTTCTCACTCGTGGAAGCACTTTCATGGCCACACAAACCTTGGGGCTCCAAGCTTTCCTGGCAACGTCATCCTCAAAACCACCTTTTTTCACCCTCCCCGGGGCTGAGCTCAAAAATAACAAACGTCCGGAGATTGCTCTGTCACTGAAGGTGCCAAGGGGGAAAACTCTTTCTGTGCTACTTCTAAAATAGAATGGAAATGGACAGGAAAGTTATTCATTTTCCCCCATTTAGCCTTTTTTTTTTTTTTTTTAAGATCTTTGTGTATCCTTTTATTGAGAATAATTAATTTCAAGGGGAAAATTGCCAGTAATTTCCAGCCCAACATAGCTGTTCTGTTTATAGAACTTTTTAATCACTTTTGCTTTGCCTTTTTTTTTTAAGGATGGCCCAACCCTGCTGATATTTGTGTACATGAATGACTGCAGGCTGAGAAAGCTCGGCACAGTTGGAATTCTCATTTACATACAGCAATTTTCTGACACTGTTGGGACAGTGATGTTGAGCTTCCATTGAAATGTTTTAATTTTTTTTTTTTTTAAGAAAAAATATATCTAAAAACACAGCTCAAACTCTCACTATGGCAAATCTGGTTATTTTCATGCCATTTTGAAATGCTTGATTCCCGTACTCTTGATGCCAATAATGCTATCCCCACAAACAGCACGAGATGGCACCACCGCATGCTGGATGATCACATTGCAGTCTCAAACTGTAAAACTTAAGAGGTTCTAAGAGATGCCCTTTATGTTCACTCTGTATAAGAATAACATTTAAAGATTCACCAGCGCTACTTAGTTTGTGTTGCTCCTATAAAAGCGGCAGCAATGGATTCTGTCCATCAAGCTGTATATCTAACGCAGCCACCTCAACACCAACTCAACAGAGCAATGCCGAGTCCGCCGTGTTTCCTTGCCATAATTAGCCAATGTAGTGATATTTTAGTGCTGCAAGTTAAATAACTTAAATGCTGTCCTAAATTACGGCCTTCGTAGGCAAAATTTTTTACTGTCTGTCTCGGTCCTTCACCTTCACACATGTGTTGCCCGCTGTAATATTTTCCACTTCCTTGCTAAAGGTATATCTGAGTTATGTAAAGGTATTTGCTTGAAAATGGTAGGTGGCTTTGGGCACTATTGTATACTGCTATCACGACATATAACGCCGCGATATTATAGTACAGCAATGCAGCATATAATAGTGCTTTTTGCCAAGATACTGTGATAACTGTGATACTCCCAGACTTTTTTGGTATCATCTGTGAACCTGTTTTTTTCCATTGTTTTACCTACATTCACTGACAGCATGCCTGGGAATCTATGAAAGAAGGAACCTGAACACTTTTGCTGTATGGTGGTTGACCATCAATCTTGTGCTCAGTGTCTACTGTAGCATTAAGGTCAGGACTAAGCTGAAATTAATTAAAGATAAAATAATTTTTTTAGCAGTAATGTTCATCTGTTGTAGTAGCAGTGAGGAGTTTTTCTCTCATCCATTCCAGTAAGTGGAAAAATATTCCCCTAATAATAATCTGATGGGAAGTCAATCCTTTCTCTTGGGGAAAAGAAGATTAAAAAATCCTGACTTAGCACCAGGGTCTTAGTCAGCAGGTGACTTGTTGAGGAGGCAGAAACCTAAAAATTGAGACTGCTGAGCCACTTCCCAGGATTTACAAGAAACTAGGTAGGCAAGCCAGCAAGAAGCCAGACAAGTTTCCAGTGAAAACCTGCCTGGTTTCAGGTTGGATCTGCTTGGACAAGACAGGTTTCTTCATAGACTGTCTATGTTCTCCAGAGCCACTTTTTCTGCTTCTGCGCCTGTAAAAAAGAATCTACATTCTCTGAGAAAACCATCAGAGAGTGTTTACAGACTACTTCATCCATGTAAATAATACGATAACCTGTGTGGGACTTCTTTGTCATTTAGAACTGCCTGGAGTCTAGCTCTGTAAGAAGCTACAGCATCTGGTAATAGGCCATGTAGCTATTGTGCTATAAACACTAGGAATTATATTAAGTATACTTGCATAATGTTTACAGTTTATTTCCCCTTTTAGTTCTGATTATATTTTTCTTTGAAAGGATAATCTCATCATTCTGTACAAACACTGTAAGTCTGCTATCGAAGATAGATTGAACTTTTCACCATATATATATTTAATTGGGACCAGGAAAACCACACCAAGAAAGACCAATGTTTTAGACAATTTCATAAATGGTTTAGTTACGGAATTACATTTGAGACAGAGGTATATATATCTTACTGTAAATTGATTCTCCAGATGTAAAAATAAGACAACCCCCCCATAATTTAAGAATTTTGTCTCACCTTAGGCTATTAACAATTCTGAATTATACGCATCATAAAGCTTAAATGGGAAATTTGGCTATGCGTTCTGTTTGTTTTACTCATACAAATGGCTGTTTAACTGCTGATGTTGTTTACTGAATTTTTCAATAAATGAATTGCTTTATCTCTGGGGAATTTTTTATGCAGCATGAACAAACCATTATGTGAACAGAAGCATTTTACTTCTTATGTGGGCTGTCTCGTATGTTTGAAAACAGGCTTCCTATTCTGCCCCCTGAAATCTGATTGCTTTGCTATTTAATTTCTTCTGTTTCCGTAACCATATTGGTAATAGAAAAGTTAATTTCTGTTTAAAAAAATATTATTTTTTTTAAAAATAAAGATTGTGATTTGATGAAGACTAAACAGTGAACAATGCTGGAAGAGAGACAGGAACACTTTGAATTCTTGTCTGACCACTGAACGCACTGAGGGGTTCAGAGCATTTGATATCTGCTGGGTTCATGCAGCTTTCACGCTATCACTGTCATAAAAAGTTTTTTCTTCATTTCTCCCTAAATTCTGTTCTAATGTTTCCTTGTCATAATGCCTCTTTCACCAGATACAGTAGGGAATCTTTGCATAGGATCAGCAAAGCAGAAAGATTTCTCTGGCTTGCGTGTTCTCTGCGAGGAGGCTTCACTGCACATACGGAGTTCAAAAAGCACTTTGTAGCTCCAGAGATTCCATCAGCATGAGCGTTTTCTGTTGAGAGTTTGGTGCCCTGTAGTGGCCATTGCTAGAATGACAGGAAAAGCTTTTTATGCATAAGGGAATTATTCTTGCCATTAAAATAACTAAAACTAATGTGCATTCTTTTATTATATTATTATTGGCCCCAGAATATGCCCTGGGATATTTCGTACTTTTTTCTAAAATTGGTGTTGTTCCTCAATCCTTCCTGCAGAGCCAAGAGGTGAATCCCAATTAGACTTGGGCCTTTCAGGTCCTTCTGACTTATGTCAAGACAGCTCCAACGTCCTTAGGCTCCATCACCCAGGTGATGGCATAACCTAGGCTTTGAAACTGTGGGGTCTCTCTTCCTGCTACCACGTGCCTGAAAAAAGTCACGCACTGAACTCACTGCAAGTTTATCAGACTCAAAACGTAAATTAAAATGCTCGTAATCACGCAAACTGGCATTTTCTGATTAATCTTTTGCCTGGAAAAGGTCCAGTCAGCACTAGACAAAGTACAGTTCAGCAGCAGAAAGTATGGAGTTTGTACTGACCGTGTCGGGGAGGGCAATGAGTAAAAATTTAGAGTTCAGTTAAGAATTCATTTATTGTTTCTTGGTGTTAAGCTGGTAACAACATATGCATTCTGAAGAAAAAGAGCAAAGACTGCTGTCTGAAAGGCACAGAAAGGCAGGAAAAACCATCAGTTCACCCTGTTACTGTGCACAAAATACAACCGTGATATTGCTTTTAAACACAATTATACATTAGATACTCATATTTGGACCAAAAAATTTAGACTTGGGAGGATCTTTACAGAGATGTGGCCAAAAGCCACATTTGTGTTCCCAGGTAGTGGTTACATGTACGGAAGCCCTGCTTTCCAGGGCATGGATGGACACCTGGCTGACGCTAGGTAGAAGTGAACGAATACCTTATTATGCTTTGCTTGCCGGCTCGGCTTTGCTTCATCTAATAAACTGCCTTTACCTTGGCCCACTGTTTCTTCTCGCTTTTCCTCTCCTGATTCTCTCCCCCATCCTGCTGGGATCCCACTTCTATTCAGTCTACAGGGAATATCTCATTCTTCTTTTTATTTCTACAGACTTTTTCGAGAACTTTTTCTTTTTTTTTTAATTCAGAAAAAAATTTTATATCTTTTTTTCCTTCTTCCAAAACAATGCAAAGCTCACAGTCACTCAACCAGAATATTTTTTCCTTGAAATTACTCAAACGATAGACCATTAAGGTATATGATACATTAAAACCTCATGTTTGTCTGTTGAACTGAAACATTTCCTAGAGGGCTTATAGGTGTTTTGAGGATATTTAATGGTATTTAAGACAGCAGCTATTTTTATTAGCAATGAACAGCAAATATCAAGTATTTCCCAACAGTGCTCTTACGCACTGCAGGCTGTGGTTATTCATGTACCTTCTTTCTCAGGAAACCTTTGGCGATTCAAACCCTACTACTCATAATTACATTACTGCACTTCTTTATGACCACAGAAGCCAGCAATGTTCTTTAATGTCAGTATTGTTTAAGTCATTTTCTGGCTTTCCGGCTGATAACCACTTTTTTTTTTTTTCTGTAGATGAATTTCAGAATCTAGTAGGTGGATAATTAGGCGAGCAGATGAAAATTAAAGGTGTAAAGGATGCTCTTTGTAACAATTCTCCCCTCGGACTTACGTAACTCTGTCCTGGTTTGAGGTAAACCAGAACCAATTTCCTTTTCAGTAATTTTGCTTTTCTGTTACCAAGAGTCCAGGCCATAAGGCAATATTATGCCAATGAGGCAGGTCCAAGCTGATGAGAGACAGCCAAGTGATGGGTTAGGTTCAGGTCCAGCAGTCAACAGGCAACAGTCATAGGGTCAAGCCAGGAATCAAGTCCATGTGATGGGGTCTGGATCAATGGAGTCCAGATCAACAGGACCCATGGCTGGGCATGGGCATGGCTGATGACCAATACTCCTCTGATATAGCTCAGGCAGGGGCTCAAGACCTGGGGCTGAGCTTAAATTGAGCTCCTGGGCCTGTGGGTGTGAGTGGGGATCGCAGGAGGGACTCTTGGGGCCATTAGGTCTTAATAGTGACCTCAGTGCCCTGATACTTAGCATGAATGGTGGCATGGCTGGGTGAAAATACTTGTGTGATGGGTTGTTACTTCTGCCAATTGAGACAGTGGATAAATATGCTTTAAGCTCTCATATTGCGGATATTGAAGATGTGGATTTGCTGTCTTTGTTAATCAGATAGCGTAAGGGGGACAAAGAATTCAGAAGATGGGTGAGGAGACAGCAGTGTGTTGACCGATGCACCCTCTTGCTTAGCACATTCCGAACTTCAGTTAAACATCCTTGAAGTAAGATTCCTCAGTGTTCTTGAACCACGGCCAGACAAGTAGCAAGCTCATGCTTATCAGCCCACAACACCTACTAAAGTGGATACACATCATGTTGACTCCACATAGCTGTATCATGCATCATAGTCAATAGTGTGCACGCACAGCCTGCTCCTCCCTCCACCCCCTTCCTAGAAAAAACCTTTGAGACTGACCCTTTCCAAAGCCTCGACCATCGATTGATGCTCTACTAATAGGATAGGATAGGATAGGACAGGACAGGACAGGACAGGACAGGACAGGACAGGACAGGACAGAATAGAATAGAATAGAATAGAATAGAATAGAATAGAATAGAATAGAATAGAATAGAATAGAATAGAATAGAATAGAATAGAATAGAATAGAATAGAATAGAATAGAATAGAATAGAATAGAATAGAATAGAATAGAATAGAATAGAATAGAATAGTTAGGGTTGGAAGGGACCTTAAAGATCACCTAGTTCCAAATCCCCTGCCCTGGGCAGGGACACCTCCCACTAGATCAGGTTGCTCAGAGCCCCATCCAGCCTGGCCTTAAAAACTTCCAGGGATGGGGCAGCCACCACCTCTCTGGGCAACCTGTTCCAGTGTCTCACCACCCTCATGGTGAAGAACTTCTTCCTAACGTCCAATCTGAATCATCCCATCTCTAGTTTTAATCCATTCCCTCTAGTCCTACCATTACCTGACATCCTAAAAAGTCCCTCACCAGCTTTCTTGTAGGCCCCCTTAAGATACTGGTAGGCCACTATAAGGTCTCCTCGGAGCCTTCTTTCTCCAGACTGAACAACCCCAACTCTCTCAGTCTGTTCCCATAGGAGAGGTGCTCCAGCCCTCTGATCAGTCTCGTGGCCCTTCTCTGGACACGTTCCAGCACTTGTTCCAGGTAATCCCCTGCTGCTTCCCTGCAAGGTCCTGGGACTTCCTGTTGCCAGATGAATCATGAGTATAACCAATAAATGCAATTAAATACCTGCGCTTAGCCTGTGTCGGTTCCTATTTTGCTTAACGGATAGGATGACCGTGCTGTGAACCAGGCTTTGAAACAAACCTAAAGAAGCAACTCTGCCACCATTGGTTGACGTGACTTTGTATTCAACTACCTGAGTGACAGGGTACAGATTGATTTATCATAAACTATGCCCTAATGCAACAGTACGAGCCCAGGTAGTTCACAGGAGAGGGAGGATGCGCTCATATCTATTTACACTGCGTCATTATTACCTTCTATGGAAAACATTTCCTACTCTACAAACTGCCACTGAGTTCTTGGAAGAGATGGGCAATTTAGCTAGCAAGGACATTGCAATAAACTACTAGCCGGGTTGCTGGAGAGTAGGAAGCAATATAAATCTGTGCTTGATTATGCCATTTTAGAACGTCTGGTGATTGTCTCATGGATTAAAATCTTTCCTCATCTTCTTCCAGGCCCAGTTTGTTATTTTTTTTCATATAGAAAGCAAAGAAAAAGGTCTTGCTGTTAGATGCTTCCTGAACAGAAATTTAACCTTACAGTGAGAATACTCATATTTGAACTGCCACAGCCTTTTGGTGTAACATCTGGTACTTCCTTTGGGAAAAGAGGGAAGCAGGGGAAAGAAAAGACATTTATTCATCAAAAGCTCTCAATAGGCTACGGCGTGGCTTTCCCATTGTTTCACCTATTTAATGATTAAAAAGTGCCTTGTGGCATTGAGTTAGTGGTAGAGTAAGGGACATAACTCAAAAAGTGTGCTGTGCTGTCTCTCATTTTCACTAGTGAACATGCTTTGTCTCTATTCTGTGCCAACCTCAATGATAACCCAAGTTGTTAGAAAAGAAAAATTGGCTTGGTCTTTTCAGCTCTGCTGCTAGTCTATGATTTCAGACCATGATAAATATGTTAGAAAGAGGCTTCAGAGGACAAAAGCAATTAACAGCACAGTTTGAAAACGTTTCTTTTTCAGATGTCTTCTTATAATTCCTCTTAACGTTCCATAGCATTTGACCTGCTCACTGCCCTCATGCTACAGAAATAAGGTAAATAAGATAATAATAATAAATAAGATAAATAATAAATAAGATAAATAATAAATAAGATAAATAAATAAATAATTAATAAGATGAGATACAGTTCGATGCGGTCTCAAGCATTCACTTAAATGTTGGGGTTTTTTCTTTCAGTACTGGGCATTGTACGCTTCTAAGTATCATAAGAAGCACAAACATGCTTTTGGCTTTGTTGTAAAAATATTTTTCCAAAATGGGCGCTAGCTTGAATAATAATGAGATACAAGGCACAAGAGACACCAGTCCACTTTCTTCTTCTACCCGAGTCACTCTGTAGGATATTGGATGAATTTACTTTTTCCCTGTATGCCTGAGTTCATTGTCTGCAAAACCAGATCGTATACTATGATGCCATATAAATATCTGTAGTTGACAGCATCTTTTACTGCAGCATTTTGTTCTGTTGCCAAAATAGTAGGCCTTCCTCCATCTTTCAGCATGCCCTGACTCACAGTCAGTTGTGAGTTAAGTCATTTTCTGAGACTGGAGTGAATAAAATGAGCGAAGAAGAAAATGCCTAAAAAAAAGACCCATCAAAACTAACAACAGAGCTCCAATAGGTAGTATTTGCTGTCAGCAATTTCATAAGAGCAGAGGAAAGAAATACGAGCAAGATTAAATACAGAAAGTGCCTACAACAAACGTTTGGGTTGCAGGTTAATTCTGCCTTTCATTCAGAAATCCTTCAGAAAAGTAAGAGGTCTGCTGCGGGCTGCAGCGGGGGTGTTGTAAATGGAAAACAGGATACTTAGCAAATCAGAGCTGTCAGCCTTTGTAAAAAGATATTGTATCTGCCCTATTCAAGAGTCATAGCTATCTTTAGAGCCATTGGGGCTTCTTGTCAGGTGGACTTAAACATTTTATGTACATACTCCAATAGAACTGTTTTTTCAGGACACGTTGGTGAATGAAAACTACAAGAACAAATTTCAGTAGCACACTGCAACTTTATTATGTTAGCATCCTCCTTGCTAACTAACAGAACTCCATCTGTTCACCCTCCCCTGACGAACAGGTATTTGGATATAGTGCAAGGTTGCAAGACTCACACCCCATAACACAGCTGTTGGAAACTCTCTGCATCCAGCCTAAGTCAGATCATGTTCAAAAAGAGACAAAACTGTCAAGCACCACTGCTGTATGCTGCGGTGTGAATATTACTGTGGCATTCTGGTAACGCTGCAGTCGCTCTGAAAAATTGTCCAAGGTATAGTTAACACTAAGTTATAGAGCATTTAGTAAAACACTGTCTCTTTCTCCCTGATCATTTAAATTAGATTCTAGAAGGCAGCTCTCTGGAGGCTAGCTCAGATGCAACGAGGTACTGGGAAATTTTATTTTTTATTTGATCGAATCACAGAATCACAGATCTCAAGTTGGAAGGGACCCATAAGGATCATCAAGTCCAAACTCCCTCGAATTCAAGCCTGTCTGGATTTAGGCATCAGCCTGTAATAATCCTCCTCTAAAGTAGCAGATGCCATTAGAAAAAATGACTGGTATATATACATGGTAAGAATCATATTTAGTGCCATTACATAAATTCATAATCTTTAATGCTTTTTAAGAGAGAATAGTCTTACAAGATGAGACATCAAGTCACAGAATAAAACAGTCAAGCTAAGCTTAGCAGAACCACTGCGCAAGCTCTGTCAGAACGTGAAATAGAGCCACGTCTGATTTATCCAGATTAAATTTCCCCTAGATGACTGCATTTCAAATGTTTAAATCCCTGGAAAGATATAGTATTTAGTTATATTGCTGGGTGGTCTGTCAATGCAAAAGCAACACTTGATACTGTAAAAAAGAATTTTAAAGGTCTCACAAAAATAATATTTGTGAATAAACATTTAACAAATGGAAAATAAATCATCCATCTGAAGAATTGAAGAAGACTCTCAGAGGCTGATGTAAGCAGCATAAGGCTTTACACTAAAATGATTATGAGGAGCAGACCTTTCATACCAAATGCAAAGAAAACACCCTTTTTAATTTGATCCATGACAGAAATATGATGTAGGTTTGAGCAACGGAAGAAACAGTGAAGAACACGCCAATAAACAACAACAAAAAATAAATTAAGGTACTAAAGCATTTCTGGAATGACTTGTAAACAAAATAGCTGTAGACAAACAAGTGTACAAATGATGTTCAGCACGAGAAAAGTCAGACATGTAAATTAAGCTGAAAGCACCAGACTTCTTTCTAACATTAATGTATCTTTCCAAGACAGGATCCCTGAGATGACTGTAAAAGAACCTTTGATTAACTTCCCTTTCCAAAAATAGCAACAGAGATTAATATTGCCTTGCAGGTGTTCTTCAGGCTAATCAGTAGGCAGGAGCATCGTGGGTCGTTGACTACTGTATAAATACCAACTAGAGTTGTGTCTGAAATGTATAATATGGATGAGCCGCACAGCCAGCAGCCAACTGTAAGACACCTTATTTTATATTTGAAAGACTCCGAGGCAGTCTTTGATGTTTAATTTTTTGTTTGTTGGCTTTGTTACAAAATGACTCCAGAGTGACATAGGAATTTAATCCATCGAGTTTAATTTTATCGAAGACGATAAACTTCTGTGCCTTACCTGACTAACACCTTTACTGATTGTGCTTGACCATTCACTGTTCATATCCACTGAGCCTGGAGGGGAGCTACTGATTGAGGTCAGGTCTTCATGAGATGTAAATCAAAACTTATCCACAGCTTCAATTAGAATCTTCTTCATCTTCATGGTTGGAAAGGACCTTTGAGATCATTGAGTCCAACCAAACAACCTACAGTCTCTGCCACTAGAACAAATTACCATTTATCTAATACTCTATTGATCTCTATGACATTTCAGAGCCCATGATGTAAATGAAAAATCACCTGTAACCCGTAGCCATATGATTGCAGTACCTCCACACCTCACAAACATTATCTATAACCTGCCTCACTATCCTGGGCCTGAAACAGTTCTGCTGAAAGTAAAAGGATTCTTTTCATCTATTTCAAAAAGAATATTTGGTCAGATACCACTACTGCAAAATTAAATATGCTGAACTTTTCCAATTGTGTTCAGATGGAGAAATGCTTTTAGAGATTTTTTTAAAGTTGTTAGTCTCAACTAAGAGTTCACCTGTTGTCAGACATACTGCTCTTTTTGTCTGATTAGGTTTATGAGCAACATATATTTATATGGAAGAACATTGTCCTGTTCTCACCTTCCTAATTTCTTTACACTGCTTTTGGGCGAATTATCCATGGCCCTACTTTGCACATAAATGAAAAGGCTAGTCTCAGAACCTATTGTGCAGTCTGGTAAATAACACAAGTTTGTCTACATGAGTCTGTCAGTCTGATGGAATACTTACATCAATTTATTCCAAGATATTTTATGTCTTTTACATTTCACAGATTTTTGTTTGTTTGTTTTCTTAGGGCACAGACGTGGGTATATTATAGGCAGCATCATGTGGTACAGTTTATAGGATTCAGACAACTGTAAGGCAGTCTCTCAGAGTTGCAAATCAGCTAGAAAGATTTTTGTTCCAGTTTCTGCCCAATACCCAAATCTCCGGTGGTGGTCACTTGAACATCATAGCTGGCTATTATCAGATGCAACAGCGGAGGTTGGCAGCTGGTGCTTTCTATTGGCCACAGAGAGAAATGATAAATGAAGAGAATTGGGTAAAACACTGAAACCACAGGCAAGAAACATCATTTTTCTAGGCTGGGTTTCCTTCCTTCTTGTTTCAGACAAAGCAGCATAAACCTACATACAACCTACTCCAGTTCCTGCAAGAATGAGGTTAGATCACGAAGGAAGATACCAGGGAAAAGGTTTCAGAGTGAACAGCTGGCATGGTTAGAGTAGAAATGAGGTTTAAAGGAGGATTATATATATGCTTTTATATATCTGTATGTACAGAGAACTGCAAAGATTCTGCAAAGAACTAACTTTAGGGTGAATATTAAGGAACCACGGAAATACTGCTACTCTCTGCTTTTAAGCGGTTTCAAAGAGGCTTGTGTGCACAAATGGTTGTCTGAGAAAATTTTAATGATATGAACACTCTGGGTCATGAAGAAATCAATAGCTCTCATGCAAGGAAAACAGTAAATGGCTTCCTGGCATAAAGACTTATGCAGCCCCAGCAAAACCCTAAACGGATTAGTATTACATACAGCTCGTTCTCATAATTAGAGGAGTAGTTCAAGAAGAAACAATTTTTTGGGAGATTTTTGAGAAAAGGGTGAGATAAAAGGGATGAAGAGTGACTGTTAATTAGTCTGCAGTACATAGTAAAGACATGGCTTACTCCTACATTCCCAATAGTGTATAACATGGAACTTGTGATAACGAAGTCCGTGCCTGCCATCTAAGCTGGTGAAGTATAACCAGAAGACTAATATTTTCTTGAAAATTTTCTTTCTCATGGCAGGAAGCAATATTCCAAATATGTGTGCGTTTTAAATCTCAGATTGTGCAAAAAGATTTTCTTCCAAAGACAGAGAGGTTAAGCACTCAAAGACAACTACAGCCCAAAGAAAGCAAAGTGTTTTATGCATTACATATTCATTTTAAATTTGTTATTATAACTTGTACTTACATCAGAATACAAGGGGCAAAGATTACAGTCTGCTTTTAAATCTGTCTACAAAGTCTAATATAAACTGACAAGGCATTTGCTTATATGTTATTTAAAGCAGTCACTGATAACTTAAGAATTCTGCCTTCTGACAAGAAAAGTGAGTGACCTACAGGCCATTAATTGGAGTGAAAACAGAAATGAAACTTGGGTGTGCATTACCCACCCATCTAAGAAAAACCCCCACAATTGTTCCCAACAAGCTACTAACTCTACTCAGACTGACTGTGTTTTAAAGTATTCCAGTCATATCTAGGACATAATTAAAAAGGCAGATTCAATTGTGGGTGGTAGACTTGAAGGTCTCTAAATAAGATCAGTGCACTTTTTGCAAGAAGGGTACTTCTAATCAGACTAAGTATTCTGTTTGTTTCATCTAGCTCAATAACCTTCTTTTGAAGCACTAGGAAAAACAGCCTTAATGGATCGGAAACAGCAGACTGAGTTACGTATCTCTTCTTGGAGACAGCTATCAGTGTCAGGTACATATTAAATGTATGTGAGTATCTTCATTAATTTTATTACCTCTGGCACAGTTTAGTTGGAATTAATTCTACCATGTGTCTGCTGCTTTAAAACAGATGAAGATGGGGTTTTAACATAACTGCATGACTTGGAACAATCAGAGGAATGACAGATTGCAGCACTGCCTAGGAGCATGGCTGTAATCAAGGCTTGTCAAACTCCTGACTTTAACAAAAAAAATATATATCTCAGGTCTGATATTTGGCAGACACAATCTGTGCCCAGGAACAATTTATTTTTTAATTCATATTGCCTTTCTAAGGACACAGGACTGATGCAAAAATGTTTCTCTAATTCTTTTCAAACCAAACTGCTTCAGGAAACTTCAATCTACTTGTGGAAACTCAGGTTAGACAATTTAGAACAATCTACCAAACTAAGGCTACAGATGATAAGAAAGACTTTAGATAAGCGGAATATATTTACCTGGGATGGGATTATATTGGCTGGGGTTTTTTGCATATCTTTGCATCACCTTAATGGTAGATGAGGAGGAGATGGAGCCCAGAGATGCCTATCGAAGACTGCTGTGTTTGCTTTCTTAGGATTCTTCTGAGCCTCTTGTTATTTACTGGCGTGCTGTTAAAATAGAATAAGCTGATCTAAAGTTCCATCTGCCTTCTTTCTAAAACCCCTTGAAAAATATTTTAGTGGATTTTTCTGCATGAGCACTGTTTGACAGGGATTCATACTCCACCACCACCTAACCTGTATCTTTCCAGATATTGCACTAATACTGCGTCATTTCCCCTTCCCTGCCCTTTGCACACACAAGTCACTACAACGTAATTTGGAAACTTATAGATACATTTTCCTTAGAAGAAGTAAAAGGTCAAAAAAAGCATCAGAGAATTCAGACATCTCTTCACAGGTTATTTTTGTAACAGGTGGAAATATTTAATTTAATTTCCATATTTAGATGATTAATATATTCGCCTCACTAAGTGATAAATACTACTGATGCAGGTTTCCCTGGACTCCGCTCTAGTTACCAGCACACTTTTGCACACAGGCACCTAATGATATCCTTGATTAGAGAACTTAGGCATAGCTTACAAATTGCATTAGTTGTACTTAGATGACACTGTGTCTTGGGTGTCCTGTTAGTCTAGGCCAGGGAGGAGGAAGGAATTTATCCATTCAACGGAGACATCTTCCATCACAATTGGTAGAGTGTAGGTATTGAAGTTACTGAAGTAGATAGGTTAGAAAAAAATAGACCAGAGAATAACATTGAACTAGAATTTATCAATAGTGGAAGACTTCAGTACAGAGTCACAATACTGTCTTTTCCCCAGAAAGTGTCTCATTTGTGTACACAGTCTTAAATTTTGAGTCCTTTGGATGCCTAAATTGTGCATCCAAGCAACTAATCGGATCAACATTACTCATAAGCACAGTAATTGCAGAAGGAAGTTTCATCTCCATTTATTACTGCATATAGAAACTATACAAATTCTGGATTGTATATGGCAGCTATAGAATGCAGTTGAGATTGGACCTAAAATTAGACAAAGGCTATTTGTACTTCTAGAAATAGAAAACTGAAAGTCCAAACAGATGAATCTGTATCACTGACATGACTGTTTTCAAAGTAGAATTTCCATATTCTGATATAGTTTATTTCAACCTATATCTTCCTATTGAACTGGAGCGAAAGCATTGTAGATTTTTTTAAAAACGTGTATCACAAAGTGAAAATGATCATTTCACAAGAAATAGTACATAGGGAAAATAAGGTGGATGTACTGCAAAATTAAGACCTGAGTGTCTTTTATATTTAAAATATAATCATTATGCCAACAGCCTATCTCCTCTAAGAAAAGTCCTCATCCTAATCCTTTGTAGCAACAACAGAAAAAAAGTTTTTGCTATAAAAGCCTGTGGTCAAGGGTTATCGTAGTGATTTGAGAGATTTCAAAAGCACTACAAGACCACAGAAAATATTGAAATGATGTCTAATGATTCTTTTAGTTCCTCAAGACTGCCGCCGATGTATTTTTTTTGGTCACTGGGTCTGTGTTAGAATGCATATCTGAACACATCCATACTCACAATAATCCAACTAGCAAGACTTTTGGTACTGTTTTCATGCCTGTTATGATCCCAGTAAGAAAGGCACTCGGACTCTGTAAGGTGTAATTCACAATGCTATTTATTAGAGCTAATACTGTAAGAAAAGAATAACAGATAATCTGGCATCCCTTTGGATGCAGGGAGCCCTGAGTGATGCAGCATCGAAAAGAACTCTGACCAATGTGCAGAATGCATGCAGACCTCATCCACAGCAGGGACTCTCCCCTTTCAGTCTTTTGAGCTATTACAGGATTTTCTTACTAGGAAACAACTCTACTTATCATTTCTACAGTCAAAATGTAAACGGTTTTCTGGTGAGAACTTTTTGCTGCACTTTTTGATAGAGGCCACGCAGGTGGTGTACTTGCTGGTACCTAAAACTCACAGAAGCAGACAGTGAACTCCTAACATTGTCATCAACCCTTTTTGCACTCTGAAATGGATTAAAGACCTGCATCTAGGCATTTGTTACTTTAATTTCATGCCAAAAACACCACTGCGCACAAGATCTGTCTTGTTCCCCTGTCATCCCAAGTGTCCTGAAACAAGCCGTAACCCTCTACCTGTGTCTCCATTTTTACAGGGGGAATCTGTGAAAAACAGCAAGGCATGGAAAGCCATTGTATAAGGCCAGGCCATCTCTTTACCATTATTAATTGAAGACAATAACCTCTAAAATGAAAATGCTGCTTGCTGGTTAAGTATTAACACAATCAATGATGCCAAACAAGGATTTGACCTGCTGGGCTGGTACCCCTCCACTATTTTTCAGACCCCTTAGGTTGTGTTTCTTACTCTACAACAGACCCTAAGAAAACTGAGATCCTACACCAGATTAATTTTTATTGTAAATTTAAATTATTGCTTCATCATACATCAGAGCACTTTTTTTCAGTGTTTTTGAAAAGGTTAAATACAGCAAAATGTGGAGGTAGGTGGTGTGTTGGTTTTGGTTTTTTTTTATAAGACCACATTGTATTAAAGTTTGCGCTCTAACATTACTATTGCCGTCTTGGCTGTGCCCAGTGTGACCTATTGTACTGACTGAAATGGTAAAAATGACATTTTATAAAATCTAAGACAAGTTTATAGTTAAGGTAAAAGGCAAATAAAAGTGTAAAGTTGCTACTGCCAGAAAATAACATTTTTTCCTGTTTTTGTTTTTTGTTCTTGTTTTGGGGTTTTTTATTTGTTGGATTTTGATGGGGGTTTTTTTGTTAAGCAATCCACACTAGATGGTAAACAATTATTCCAGCAGCTGTTCCTGAAACTTGATATATTAATAAAAGAATATGTAAAATAAGTGGTTTCATGTAGGTGCAAGATACAGTGCTAAAGTATTTTGGAGTCAGAGAAAAGTAAGTTAATTTTCAAGCAATGACAGGTCATATTTCATGGAAATCTGTTTTATTTTGCATTTCTTTGCTGGTGCCCAGATGAAGCATTTGAAACATGGTCTCAACCTAAACCTTTAACCTTCAACAAGTCTGTTATTAGGACATAATCTATCAAATAACATATGGGATAAAGTTCAGTGACTGAAATCCCACGCTACAATAACATGGAATAAAAAATGTGATTATTCTAAAGAAAAAACACAGAGATTTTTACATGTCTACAATAAAACAAATACAGGACTCTCACACAGCAGAAAATATAATGTTAGCTGAAAGATTTCAGCGATAATCCTCATGCGCTACAAAACTGCGGCAATACTTAAAGATTTTTAAAGTGAAATTTTTTATCAGTCCTTGCTAAGTTAATAAAATAAACAGTCAATTTGTCAAAATACCTCAAAAATTTAGGCTGTAATGAATATAGAACCGTTAATATAATTCCTCTAATTCTTTTATCTGCACTAAATAGGAATATGAGGGCAAAAGACCAACCAAAAGCAATAATTTCTGTCTTACTTAAGAGACAGGACCCTAAATACATGCTGGCAGAAGATCTTTTGTGTAAGAAGGTGCTACATGTTTTGAGGAGAATTACACTTCTAAGGCTAAAAATTTGCCAGCTCCCTCAGCTGCTCCTCGTAAGAGTTGTGCTCCAGACCCCTCACCAGCTTCCTTGCACTTCTCTGGACACAATCCAATGTATCTCAATGTCCCTCCTACAGTGAGGGGCCCAAAATTGAACCCAGGACTTGAGGTGTGGCCTCACCAGCGCTGAGTACAGAGGTACAATCACTTTCCTAGTCCTATTGGCCACACTATTTCTAATACAAGCCGTGGGGTTTTGTTCTCTGTTATTCATTTTGTCTGTTGTTACAAACGTTATTCCCTTTTTTCTTTCTTTGTCTTAGCAAGTCCATAGACACGTCACTAGGCATTATTTCACTAAGACTTGTTAGATTTAAACAGCCAGGGTTTGTACGAGCTTTTGCACTTTTAATCATTCCTATTTTTAGTAAGAACATAATTTACTTAATGCACTACTGATTACATTAAAATTACTGTTTCCAAACAGCGTTCAATCAGCAAATTCAGCAGTTTGATTCTATGGATAGCTGCTGTCAATTGTTACGTAGCCCACTCTCTGCATTGCCTTGCTTTCAGTTTTCACTATCATCTCTAGCCATTAAAGTATCCTCCACAGTGACCGTATCTGAATTTATAATGTAAAAAGCAAACAGAAATCATATATAGGTAAGCAAAAAAGATAACTTCAACACCCTTGACTGTGCTGGACAGGACGACCTGCATTGCTTTGATATTCAATAATTTTCTATTAGAAAATGCATTGATCCAGAAAAGGTCATAGGTAACTACAAGTTAGGAGCATAGACTGCAGGTACTTAGTACTCAAAACAAAAACTAAATTACTAGTCAAGAATATATGCTGCTTAAACAAAACTTAAAATAGGTGAGATATTTCAGAAAGGAAAACACAAATTAATAAGAGAGCAAGCTAGAGCCAACTAAAGCAGAACCTGAAGTGCAGTGGCACAGTACTTATATTCTTGACTCACTGACGCGTGGGGGGTGCCTCCATCCATCTATTGAGGTCCAAAATTTGAAATCCATCTCCAAGAGCCAGTGCTTATTTTTAGTCTTTCAAAGAACAGAGCAGTTATTTTCAAACTGTTTAATGGCAAATACTCTGTGATTTTTTTTAGGAAACTTCTTAATGCAAGCTCCTTCTTCTTAGGAAACTCCTTAATGCACAGCTTATGAAAGGATGGGTGTCAGGGAACCCAACTCAGAATTGCTTTTTTTTTGGGACACTTTACTGGAAGGACAAGAAGGTAGGAGGCCCCTAGGCTAGGGATGACGGAGTGAAGTTTCAGCCTACAAAAGTGCAGTAAAATCTAAATGACAGCTATTCCCTGGCCAATTATAAATGTTGCAGCAAAACCAAAGTGACAGGTATTCCCTGGTCAATTTTAAATATTGCCCAACTCCTTGCTCCCAGCAGGAACAAATCGCCCATTAGAGCAGGAGCCTGTGAGAGCTGAATAGACACTGCTTTTGTTCTGGTGGAAAAATATGGGAAGGAAGGACTATTACTGCACTGCAGGTTAGAGGAAACCAAGGATGATTTTCAGCTTCAGTGCCAGGCGTCTGTAGTGTTTCATCTGCTTCTCAACAAAACTAGCCTCGGTGCGGACTTCATACAGTTTACCACTGATGTGCTTGAGCCCAGTAGCAGCCCATGATTCCAGGAAGCCTGAATTAATCTTCTCCAGCTGTTGAAATGCGTTCTTTTGCTATACTTCTATATTCCTCTATGTTCCCTATAAGAATAAGCAGCTGAGCAACTATGGTCCACAAAGCTCAGTCTGGGGACTGACTTGGGGTCTGGAGCTCATTCCTTCGCTAGCCATGCTTAGGTCTGAGGGAAAGTGTACAGCAGTCTGCGGACATTATGCCATGCCATCTGGTCTCTGATTTTCAGATTTCTCAACTCTGACCACCTTGGTCTCTAGGACAAAGAGCATCAAGAACCATACTCGCCAACATTAACTACCCGGCTTGAACTTCCAGGTATTTTATGTTCAGAGATAAAGTACAGTAAAATTGATAAGGGCTAATTTTCTGAATGCGTGATAATAATTGATAGTTATTAAAACATAATAACTGCTAACATGTGTTGTTTGTTAATGGCTACCAATTTAGTCAAGTGTTCTGAAGCCTGACTGTGGCCTCTTTATCCATCTTTTAAACACTCTGGTTACAGTGATCCCTAATTCCCCAACTGATACACGTACATACACACCTATATTCCATTGCAAAATTCTCTAGTATGATTTTGATTCCTTAAATTAAGTCTCAGATTCAAGCTGTGTGAAAAAAACACTCACCAAGTAGATTCTTCTTCTTTACACACAATTACTGTGTCCACAAATGTGTTCCCCACTAAAGACTTAGATTACTTTCAACCTTTCAAACATAAACATAAAAAGATTAAATCAAGGTAATATAATCAATACTATTTCCATTTTAAGGCTTCAAAACTCATAAATACCTGCGTACCATTAACCACAAAGTGTCTCCCCCATGAACTATTAATTAATGATGCGTTAAATAAGAAAATAGTACGTTTTCTTCCCTTTTAGTTACCTTTAGCCTCTTTGATAGAAAGTATACAGTAAAAATCATTATATGCTAAATTAAGTTGAAGACTTTTCCTAAGAGGAAAAATTATACAGTAAAGCTACTGCTTTGTATTTTTTTTCAAATTTAAATTTCTGACCAATTGTATTTCAATAATGCATTTCTGTTGCTGAGAGATGAAAAAGTGTTGATAATGTTCTGAAAATTTCTCTCATACTTTTTGATTTTTTTTTTAATAATACAATCTAGATGAGCGTCCAAATAGAAAACATACTTCCTAGTTAATATTTTTTAAAATATTGTTAGAGAAAATGATACCGGTCTCTCAAATCTCTTATGTGTTCATAATAGAAAAGTGCTTTAACAAGCAGCAAATCAGCATTTAGAGTGTTAAAAAATTAAAGCACAAATGACCAGTGAGCAGCAATTTTGACAATTTTGTTTCCAAAGCCTCAATATTTATTAATACAGCTCTAAGGGTTATCATGGAACATGAAACAAATGACTGGCTAAATCAAATATGGGAAGGAGCTATAAGTTGTAAAGAACTTGTTGAGTTCAGTAAGTCACAAACTTTCAGATGCTATTTCTTTGACCTACTGACTCTGAAGTCTTAGGTATGAAGGATGGGTTATCATGAAACAAAACAAATGATCATCTAAATCACATATTAGGAAGTGTTGTAAGTTATAAACCTTGTTGTGTTCAGTAAGTTACAAATGTTCAGATGCTTTTCCTTTGACTTACTGACTCTGGAGTTTTAGCCATGAAGTGTGGGGAAATCACTCATCCCAGAAACACTGCACTTTTAAAAGTGCAGTTAAAAGTCAAGGAGTTAAGAAACTTGACTAATAAATAATATAAAGTAGAAACATTATTCACTTGAATTCTAGTCACTATTTTCAAAGTCATATGGAAAACCTTCACAGCAGACTGGTTTTGGTACTAGTTTTTGCTTTGCAGGGGATGTAGTTTGGTTCTGTAGAAGGCTGACTCAATTATGAAGACAGGGAAGTCAAGGTGAAGATCAGAAAATGACTGAGAACCAAGAGAAGATACAAACCGTAGAGCCTTCTTTACAAGTGCAACTTTGATCACAACAGGTGAAAACGCACATGAAAAGTAAAAATGCTTTTGAGTAGGGCTATCTATAACAATGAATCTTTTCTGATATATTTTCAAAATTTAGTTTTATATTTACAATCTTGGCATTCTAATACTAAAAATAACATTTAGTGTGGTGGTATCTGACTTTCTCCCACTCCTGAGAATTTTTAAGAATAAATTAATCATAGAATCACTGAATGGTTCGGGTTGGAAGGGACCTTAAAGATCATTTAGTTCCACCCCCCTGCCCTGGGCAGGGACACCTCCCACCAGACCAGGCTGCTCAAAGCCCCATCCAGCCTGGCCTTGAACACCTCCAGGGATGGGCCATCCACAGCCTCCCAGGGCAACCTGTTCCAGTGCCTCACCACCCTCATAGTGAAAAATTTCTTCCTGAAATTTGATTTTGTAATATTCTTTGAAATCCACAAGTGAAAGTATTAAAGAAATAAAGAGTTTTCTTGTCCATTTCTTTTAGTCTTACGCACACCCTAGAAATTTCTGTTTTCTATACGCTGTCTCAATATAACAACACTCATTTCCAAGCCCAAATGGAATTACTCACCATGGCTTTGAAAATTTATATAAGGGCTTCTTCTTGCTCTATAAATTTCACTGCTCTTAGAGGTTAGCTTTTCTGGCTTGCCTATGTGTGGTACATGTATGTTCTAAGGGCTGCCATACTACCAGATAAATAAATCCTTTATAGATTAAATAGCTATACATTATTAATAAGCTTATCCTGTATTTTATTCTTTCCTATTACAAAATTAGAAGGTTCTTAGAAAAGAAAGTTGGCAGCTTGGTTAAATTTGATTAGATTTTGTCCTCCTAAAGAAACATCTATGCTCTAAATTGAGTTATTTTTCTTTAGATTAAAATTCAAGCAAAATTCCACCTAGTCCCAGTACATTCCTCTGTGGCTTATCCCTTTGTCTGTCTGTCCATGTAAATCTTTACGTCTACATCAGAAGTCTCTATTCATCATTGTGATTGACAGCTCTAGACCAGTTTGTCACTCTATTAAATGTTAGATCTGACTGTGGGGCAGATGTTATTTATGCATTATAAAGGTGGCATTTTTTTAAATGCTCCAAAGAGTGTTTCCTTGTGTACAGCATGTCATGTAGGTTTGGGAAGAAAGCTTCCCCCAGGTTGGGAAACAGAAATAAAATGAAGGAAGATGTAAACTATTTACTTTTGTGAATAGTATTCTGGTTTTTTAACTCTTTCTTCTCCTCTCCCACCTTTGTAAATGTCCATTAAATACCTCTAAAATGTGAGCAGAGCATACCCATTTCTGTATGGAATTAGATATTCCAGATACAATATAGTTGATTTGATCCAGGTAGAATGCTGTTATAATCATTTGTCAACTTAACCGTCACTATAAATAGCTTTTGTGGTGGTGTTTTTTGGGTGTTCTTGTGGGGCATCCATTGGTTAGTGAAACACCAAGTAACCACTATCGTACTAAAGAAATAACGTATAACAGTGTATAACTACAACGGGTTACAACCTTCACTTCATCCTTCGGAATAATCTTTGAGGGTCCAGCAATTTAGGTTTTAAATGTTATTCTATGCAAGGAGAAATGTCACAGAGCCTTTAGCTCATTATCTCCACAGATGAAATTCCAGTCAGAGTCAGTTAATGGCGGTGGTTGTTCGTTACTTTTGTATTGTTTTGTTTCTAATATTGATTTGCTTTGAATAAGATAATCAGCTGAGCCATTTACAGCAGCAACTACAGAGGAAGAACAGAGAGCAAACACAATTACAAAGTCTGCTAGCTGTGAAGGAGCGGGATATCTTCCACCTCTTCTGAACAAATTTGGTAACAAAAAGAACCAAGACTTCAGAAAAGTACTGCCTCTTCACGTAGAGCTGTAGGACAAGACTTTTTGTGGCAATAACTCCTGCATGCAGCTTTTCCGTTTGTCTTTCTCAAAAAGCGTACCATGAGATTGTAACACTCAGCTGCCCAAAGAAGAGATTAGCACAAGTTGTCTGTGTAAAACAGTTGATGCATTATTAAAGGTTCATTAAATAAAAGGGGTTATTTTTGCCTTTTGTTTTCATCAGTGAGATGCCCAGGGGGATGGGGAACTGGGAGCTGAGCGCAGTAACGGGGCTGACAGGGGAAGGCAAGGGAAAAAAAAGGAAATCGGTCTGTAGGTCAGGATTGACAGGCTACATAGGTAGGCACTGCTGTGGTTGAGCTGGATACAGACAAACCTACAACATAAACTAGCCAGTGACCAACAGCCCCGGCTTGTTAAATGGAGGCCTCGGGTGCTTGGGAAGGCGTGTGAGGGGAGGCCCCACGCGTGGCCGGTCAAGGCTGTGAAGGCTCATTAGTGCCCTCAGGGCCCTTACAGCAGCCTGCCTCCCTGGTAAGCTGAGCCTTCTCGCAGGTCTTCGTTCAGAGGGGCCTGCTGTAGAATGATTTAATTGCTCTGGGGTGTCAATAGGCTGTTTCAGCGGATACAGAGCCAAGGTAAGGACAGGGAACTGAAAAGGGCTATGGCATGAGGGATTTAGGGCTGAACAGGGGCTGAGAGGTGTTTCAGGTTGCCTGTGAAGGCCAGGCAGGCTTAAGGAAAGAAAATTCAAGCTGCCCCTTGGGGCCTTGGAATGGGGCCAGGGGAGATGAGGGATAGAGGAAAGGCCCAAACTGAGGGGCTAAGCCAGCTCTAAGGGTCTGAGCTGACTCCAGAGTCTGTAAATGGGTATGGGGGATCAGCGCTGTGGGTCAGGCAGATCACCCAACGCCAGGTGTAGATGTAAGGCTGCACGGGCTTGGTTCCACTGCCCTCAGGGCTTAAGATGGCCTACGCTGTGTGTCAGGGAGCGGTCAGGGCTGTCTGATCCCAACAGAAAAGGGCGCTGGCCATGATAATGCCTTGCCAGCCTGGGCTCTGCTGCGCCGCGCCTGAGCAAATCAAACAGCGTGAACGCAGGGATGGCAAACGGGGTCAACCAAGAGGCACCAGACGAGGCTGTGGGCATAGTTGCAACACCACTGGTGACAGGCACATCTACAGGGACTGGGGTCCAGTCCTGAAGTGAAATGGATCCCCTGGTCCGCAGGCAGTAAGTGAAAAACAAACGTACAAGACTCTTCTGGTCAGAGGTAGAGTTAAAGAGCTGTAATACCTGTTTAGACAAATCTTCCGTTGTGAAAGGGGAAGATATTTCGCTTTCCCTTCCCATTTCCTGCATTTCCATCTTTCCGTAAGAAAAAAAGAAAACATATTTAAGTTTGAAGATAAACACTTCTATGTTCTATGTTTGAAGATACACTTCTATTTTAAGCAACTGAGTAAAAATGTATTGCTGTAATTGTGGGTTGAATCATGTATTATCTCCATTAATATTCTTTATTATTTAAGAGATAAAGGCAATATTAGAATCTTTGCATATAAATTCTCAAACTAATGCAATCAAAATAGAAAAACGTAATTAGTGGAACAGTTTGTAAGTATAGTCATTGCCGTAGGCTGTAATTAACATAAATGTTAATTTCATAACCTTGTAGAAGAAACTATAATCATATGAACCATCATTGCTCTTGAAGATGATTACCATAAATCCTTTGAAATTATTATTATTGTACTTATCTGCATTGTTTTTTGTGAGTATTGGTAAAATACTCTGAGAATTATAGAAAGTATTTGAATGACAGCAAAGAAACTGTATGTTCACTTGCTTTATCATTTACATGGGAAGCATTCTTATAAACACCACTTTGGAATAGCTAGCAAAGCTAGAATTGACCATTGGACAACAGTTCTGGAAAATAAAATTATATTCACTTATATTTTCAAATTTATTAAATGGATCGTTTTCCTAATCCAGGGTAAATAATTTACTTGGACTTGAGTATACAAAATATTTTGAAGTTACGATAGGCTGTGAGAATTATTGATCTTTTTAGCTTATAAAAGCATTTAATCTATAGGTGCTATTCATTTGTGGAAGTAAGTCAATCTTAATTAGAAGAATTTTATATGCATCCCTCTGCTCCTTGGCTACATCTTCACTGTAGGATAGACTTGTTCCACTGCATCCCTCAGGAGCCTGGGATGGGATGTATCTTGTTGGGTCCCGTGGACTTGTGCATGTTCAGGTTCCTCAGGTGGTCTTGAACCTGATCTTCTCCTACAATGGATGGGACTTCATTCCCCCAGTCCCTGGCTTGAGGTTCAGGGACTTGTGAGATGTAGGAAGAGCGATTGCCAGTGAAAACTGAGGCAAAAAATTGTTGAGTACCTCAGCCTTCTCCTTGACAGTTGTCACTAGTTCTCCTACCCTACTTACTGGGGGGACAGGGAGATGTGGGGGTGTGTGGTACATTTTCTTTTGTCTTCCTTTTCTGATCAATATAGCTGTAGAAGCCTTTATTATTTTTCACATTCTTTGCCAAATTCAGCTCCAGGTGTGTCTTAGCTTTCCTGATCCCATCCCTACACACCCAGGTGGTATCCCATGCTGGTGTCCTGCCTTCCTTGCTTGATTTCTTGCAAATGGGAATTGAGAGTTCTTGTGCTCTAAGAAAAATGTCTTTCAACAGCTGCCAACTCTGTTCTGCTCCTTTTATCCCCAAAGACGGTTTGACAGGGGGTCCAATCCACTAATTCCTTAAACAATTGAAAGATTACTCTCCTAAAATTTAGGGTCTTAATCAAAGCCAGACTCTGAATACTACTGCCTATAAAAGTCAATATGTACACAAACATTTTCAAAAGGTAGTTTAAATGAACACAGGAAAAAAAGAAGTCCCAAGGATCAAAACTCAATACTTAGAATTCGTAGCTCACAAGTGCTATAGCAATAATAAATTCTCAAGGCACGGAAAAGAGAGTCCTGTTATACTTGCCTACATATGGATTTCAGGACATACCTACTGCTTCCCACATTACACATTTTTAGCTGTAGACTAAATTTAGTGTAATCAGGAGATGATTTTTTTCCCCACTGCACCAGCAATGGTGGAAATAATTTCATTCCTGATAATTCAACATAGTGTAACTTATGGAAAGAGTAAGTCAATTGTAGTCAAAATTAGGTCCTGTTCCTAATTATTTCACAGAAATTGGGGGGGACTTGCCCAAGCCATTTTATACTTACTCTGTTTACCCAACTGTAAAATGGAATTGGTTTTAAAAATTCCTAACAAGAGTGCTACAAGGTTTGAATAATCCTTGCTTGTAAAATACTTCAGCTCTACAAATGAGTGGTGCTTTCGGTTGTAAGTGGAAGAGAAGTAATTTTACAGCACTTCATTACAGGACAGGAAATATAATTACAAAATAAATACACCTGTGTTTACCAGAACTGACTACTAGATGTCACTCTTGTTTCACATATATGGCTGGAAAGACAATTCTCATACCGTAGTGTCTCCTCACCATTTTGAATTTATACATGAATAATCATTTGCTGTCAAAACATCAGGTAAATCATCTTACCGAAGGAGAAATCTGGAGAAGGAAAATTACAGCCCAATTAAAATATCTGCGGAGTAAGTTATTCCACAGCTATTACTTATATATTGGAAACTATATAGATGTAGCAGCTTCCTCATGCACAGGAGAGGACTGTCCTGCTGTTTCAGTTTAAGGAATCAAAGCATTATTTCATAAAGGTCAAAAGCCAGCAGGCAGAAGCACTCTGTAGTAAAGTTTCCTTCCCAGAGCTGCTCTGCACTACTTGCACAATGCACAGCAAGCACAAGAGAAGGCAAAAGCTCTCTGCTCACGAGTCCTACCTCAGAAGCTGTAGTAGAGAATTAGAAAGTAAGAATGATAATCAGGCTCTCTAGTTTCTTTTCTTTCTCGCATATTGTTTTGGACAACTCAAAGAGCTTTGGTATTGTCCTGGTTTGAGGTAGAACAGAAACAATTTTCTTTTCACTAAAACTACTTTTCAGCTAAGACTCTTCTAACTGAACTCTCTGAAATTAACAGCATATTTTCCATACAGTGTGATAAGAGCATTGTCCCCTTCACATCCATCAAACTGTAGGCAAAGGGACAAAGTCAGCTTGCAAACAAAACCAAAAACATGCTTAATGGCACAGACCTGTAGTGAAGGAATATTCTCAATATGCGCAGACATACAGGAAAGACAGAGAACAGATAGGGATGGGAAATCTCTCAGTGAGCAAGGCAGAGAGCTTCCAGAAAAGATGCAATATGACAGCATCCCCTACTACTCATTATTTATTCTAATCAGAAGAGGCCTCTAAAAAGAGATTGCAAATAATGCATACTAAAGATGATGAAAAATTGGGGCTTTTTGTTTTAGATGTTTTTGGCATAGAATCTGAAGATGATTGAAAGTGGAAGTCCACATCTGTACAGATATTTGGGAACTCAAAGGTTAGAAAGAGAATTGCACTGAGCAAGGTAGATATTTCTCAAGATTATATCTGCTTACACAACATTAAATAACAAGTGCCTAAAATGACGAAATATTTTTCAGCATGTCTTTGTAAAAGAACATGAAAAGATATACTGGAAGCTAGAAAAAAAGCAACATCTGAATGTTTGTTTATCCAAAGTATTTGTGCTCTTTTGAGACTCACAAGAGTTGGATAGAATTCTTGCAAGATTAGTATTTCTTCTGGGATTTCCAGTCCTTACTTCTTCCAATCCTAATTCTATGTAAAGAAAGAAAGAAAAAAATCCCATGTGGCTGTGCAATTCGCAACCTTAACAAAACTGGTGGGAAACTTGCTTTAAAATAAGCATATTCAATTTCTGAAATTTATGAAGCTAATCAGCCATCCTGGCTAGTATCATTTCCCCAAAGCATTACACTTAAAAGTAAACTACAGCCTATAATTTGAAGATACCTGTGAATTTTAAGTTTCTACTTGTGAAATAATTTCAGTTAAAATTATAAGAATTTTAAGTGTCATTATTTAATATTTGGCACTTAACAACCTCTATATACAGTAAGTACCTCACCAGATGCATTCATTGCCAAAAACTGAGAGCATAAATCACTTAAAGCAGATCATGTCCTTGGAGACTTCACATTTCTTTTACATTACTATCCACACCTGTAAATATGACTCTGGAAGCCTTTCTTTAGTCAGCAGGTAAAACTGAGTGCAATTTGAAGCATACTCATTAAATACAAGAGAGAGAGACAATACATATTTAATAGGTTATCTCGTCATGGAATTTATCTAAACCATGAAGTCCTAACATTGTTATGTTGTCATATCCCCGTCCTGTATTTTCACCCATTGTTGATTCAGAGTTCTGCACCATTTGGCCTCAGATCAGTTGGAGACTGGATGTCCCTAGGCCTACATGGAGATATGTCTACCTCCTCCCAAAGAAAGAAAAACAGAAACATACAGTGGCTGCCTTCAGTTTGGATTAGTTCACACTCAGTATTTCTTCCATTGCTGTTATCTGGTATCTATGACATTAAGCAGATAAAATAAAACCAACTTAAATTCATTTTTAAATAAGAAGTCAACATAGTGTTGCCCTTAGCTGTATTTATTGTTATGAATCCAGAGGAATTTGCTATTTCTTGCTTTCATGTAAAACAGCAATGGAGCATTTCAGCTGCGCCCCTGTATAAGTAGTGTAAACTGAGTTATCACTGAAGAATTTCTCACCCCCTTTTAAAGACAAGAAATCAGGTAGAATCCAAAGATTTCCTCTGAGTAATGTTACATCTGACTGTTAGCGTGCTGAAATTATTCTAGGTGACTCCACAACTCCATGCATATTTAACCAAAATGGCTTGACATTTAGGCATATTCCTGCAACATCTTACAGGTTAAAGGGGAAAACCAGGATAATTTATTTCTGGTTGTCAAGCACAATGAATCATTGCTGCTATAGCTCACATAGGAAAAGAAAATCTGTTCCTCAACAGTTTAATACTTAGAGGTAATAATACATCCTTTAGTAAAGGAGCAAGTATTGCAAACTAAATGAAAACAGAATCACTGAGGTAAACAGCAGACTGCTATCATGACGGGATGCAAAAGCATGATAATATCCACTATTGCAAGACTGGAATTAGGTTGGAAATGTATCCTACCAATAACAATGTAATGATTATGACTTGATCTTTTGAAACGCCCCTGGATGTGCTACAAGCATTGGGAATGAATAAGAATAGGTAATCCTTAGCCTGATTAATACACCTAAAAGGGAAGGAAAGAAAATAAAGAGTTAGAGGAAGTGGGAAAGGGGAAATAAAGAAAAATTGGACTAAATGAGGGGTCTCTTGGGGATTCTCACGTACAAGATGATATCTATTGCTAGATCAGTTGTGCCTGGATTCAGAAAATGCCTGGGACTGAGACCACAGATTCATTGAGCAAAAAAGAGATCAGGAAAGGGTAAAAGCAATACAGAATTCATTGCTAACACTCAGATGCTTCAAGCTACTTCAGTGCAAATTGCTGGATTCCTCACTGTCTTTGAAGACTAATATATCTTTCAGAAGCCTCAAGATCCAAGAGACTTGTTTGCTCCTTGTATCCAGCCAGAAATCAGCTCATGTGGTACATATGAATTCAGAGTACCAAGCACATGCAGAATGAAGACACTTCTGCTTCTCAGCAGGCTACTTGCTGATTTGTTTTCTTAATAATCAGAGCTTGCATGCCTCACGCTATTGGGAAACAATGAATGCTTCTGAAATCAATGCTCTATCTGAGCGCATGCTTTATCCAGAGCTGCTGAATACCCAGTCCTTATATAAAGCCCTTTCCAAACAACCAGACAATCAGATGGCCTTAAGAAAATATTCTTTAGCCTTGCAGTGTACTACAGAAAACTGACAAAGCCTGCTCAATATAACTCTAATATTAGAGAAGACTTTAGCAATTATATAGCTATAATATCAGAAAGTTTCCCCCACAGGAAGACTATATTGCCATGGTAACTGAGAAAGGAAGTCAATTTAACATAGTAGCTCACATTTTCCTCGTTTTCTGTATCAGCATTTGCTCATGGCAGTTACATTATTTAGAATCAAAGAACTTTAATGAAAGACATAAACTTTCTGGAAGCAATGGGAGTTTGCTCACATTATAGGAAAATAGTATTTTTCCATTCTAATAGGTACACTTTAATATAATCATAGAATCATAGAAAGGTTTGGCTTGATCTTTAAAGATCTTCTAGACCAACCCTCCTGCCATGGGCAGGGACATCTTTCACTAGATGAGGTAAAAGCATAATATAATATATATTATTACTCTCGAATGTGAAAAATTCACAGTAAATTAAACTAGAAATGCTCTAAATTAATTTTCAACATTAATCCTGATTTATTTTCTTATGTATACTGGCCATGAAACGCCATTCAGGAAAATAGCTGAAAGATATTTGGTCTATAAGATTCAGAACACTCAAAAAACCCCAACTAGATGGAGAGGTAGATTTCATAAAAGGCATCCGAGATGGAAGGAAAATAAAGAAAAAATTATAGGCTGTCAAGGAACTCAGTAGCTGGGACAAGGTAAAAAGCCACATAGACACAAAGTATTTGGTGATCTGTTTCAAGCTACTCCATAGCAAATTAGCTTTTCAGTTCTTACATGCCGCTATAAGAGGTATCTTGCAAATACTTTAGCTACAGAACAAAGTGCACTGCACTGCACAAAATGGGATGCCTAACACAGAGAACAAACCACATAATTTGGCAAAACGGTGAGAAACCGAGAGCATAGAAATGGAATTTAATAGGCAAAAGCAGCTAGTTACAAAACAGGAAAATGGGGATGCCTATCTAAAGCTAAACAATATGCTGTTTGAGGCAAAATAGAAAGAGCACGGAGTAGGGTAGCAGATGGACATCTCTTCTTGGGAAGGGATCACTTATCCTTACCTTGCTCCCATTTAAAAACATATTGCATTATAGAATATCCTTCTATACAGCAGCACTGCGCTGATCAATAAATACACAAGAAAAGGCATAGATTGCTTGCTTGCTAGAATCTCCTAGAAAATGAGAAATCTGTTAATTAATGCTGACCACATCAAATTGAGGAAACATCCTGTATGATGTCAATGCAGTGAAATATGACATTTTTATGATGGTGGCCAATGCACCGCTTTTGCAACCCCAAGTCGGATACAAGGCATCTTAAAAGTCTGTAACAGCTGACCACGCTTATTGAGAAAATAATGTAGAAGAGCAGGTCCCACTGCAGCTAAACCACGGCTTTCACAGTATGCTGGCTTAAAAAAAAAAAAAAAAAAAAAAAAAAAAAAAGAGTCCTTGGAAAAAAGATGGTCTTTGCGTGTGACATCAAGTTTCATTAATAATTTTTTTCAAACTTCTGAATTCCATTTACTATTTCAAATATTTCCCACAACTTGAGATGTAATTTATGGTTTTCTCATCTCTAATTGGCTTAGAATTCGATTGCCTCTATTTAAAAGGAAGGAAACAAGCTATTAATTATAGGCTGAAACCTAGACTGTCTGGAACATCAATACTTTGACCTCATTTTTCTTAAAAACCCCTCAAAACTTTAAAGCCCTATCCATGCATTTTGGAAGAGGAACAAGTTTTTATATATGGCAAGAACATGTTGACTGTCTGCTATGTTTCTAGATCTGGGAATGCCTCGTAAACCACATCCTGGGGTGCATGAAACACAGTATAACCAGCCAGTCAAAAGAGGCAGTTATCCTGCCATATAAAGTGCTGGTGTGGCCTTGCTTTGAGTACTGTGTGCAGTTCTGGGCCCCACCATTTAAGAAGGACGTGAAGGTACTTGAATGCATCCAGAGGAGGGAAGGTGGTGAAAGGGCTGGAAGGCATGTTCTATGAGGAACAGCTGAGGACTTTGGGTTTGTCTAGTTTGGAGAAAAGGAAGCTGAGGGGTGACCTCATTGCTCTGTACAGCTTTCTGAGGAGGGGATGTGGAGGGAGGTGCTGATCCCTTCTCCCTGGGATCCAGTACTGGGACATGTTGGAATGACTCACATCTGCACCAGGGGAGGTTCATCCTTGACATCAGGAAGCATTTCTTTACTGAGAGGGTGGTCAAACCCCGGAACAGGCTTCCTGGAGAGGTGGTCAATGCCCCATACTTACCAGTTATTTGTACAATGCTCTTAATAATTTGCCTTAAATTTTGGTCAGCCCCAAAGTGGTCAGGTAGTTGGACAAGATGGTCATTGGAGGTCTCTTCCAGCTGAACAATTCTATTCTATTCTTTCTGTAATAGATCAGATTTAAATGGTAAAGGCCCTTTAGATCAAATATAATATCCTAAAAGCTTCAAGCCATTCATCAGCAGGGCTTTTTTTTTTGTTCATATAAAAAATTGTTAAGCATTTCAGGGGCAGAAGATGCAAAAGAAAATTGAGAAAAAATCAGATTAAGCTACAAGGAAATTGCCAGATTAAATGACTTTAAAAGTATTTAAGTGTTCTTCAGTAATGGATTGTATCTCCTTTCCAGAAGTTTGAAAGTGATTGAAAAGCAGTCTTATTTGTAATAAACACTGCCTGAATTTTAATCTCACTTAGGAAACCACATCAGGTCAAGAGGGACAGAAATACAGTACTCTTGCATTAAATCATATTTTGTGGATACAACTGCAACACTAAGAATTACTTTGTTTTCATCCTGCTACTAGTAAAAGTTACCTTGCTAAATATAGAGTAATCCAGAACCTTATCTGGTATTTTTTCATTCACCTGATTTAAATAAACCAAAGAGCTGGCCAGTTGTCTTTTTATTCCTATATAGTTACCAGCACAATTTCCAAAATAAAGCTGAGAACTGGAGATCCTAACATAAGCTAGCACAGACCTAGATCTGCCATGGAGACTCCTTTCCCACAAGCTACAAATCGAGCAGGAAGTGCTTTTTCAGGAGACCACATTTCTCTTATTTTTCCTACAAAACCACTCAATGAACATAGAGGTGCAAGCTGTAGAAGTGAAAGAAATGGCATTCTGCAGGATAAAACTGAAAACAATCTATGAAATGTGACTAAAAGCACAGATCAAATTAATGACATTTTTACTGAGCATTTGATGAGGGTGTAAACGGGTATTTAAGCATGAAATTAGATAAAATTTGGATCAAGAAAATAAATGCTGGTACTTCTTTTGAAGGATTCCACTTTATTAAATTTGTAAATCTGTCCTCTAAATAATTTCATTTCTGATTTCACTGCAAAATTGGGAATTGCATCCGATTGGGTCTCAGTTCCAGGAAAAGCTGTTGTACGAAAAAGGACCACATCTACGTGCATCTACATATATCTATGTATAAAAAAGGACACTATCAACAACCTCTTCATTTCACTTGATTTGTAGGGAAGAAATGATTCATTTTATCAGACACACAGCTCATCAAAAAGCATAATTATGAGCATAGTGGGAATTTAGGCTCAAGCTGGACAACAAATCACAAGGCTCTGCCAAGACTGAGTTGCCGTCCGACAGACTTCTGGTGAGTTAACACAAAATTACCTAAGAAATCTAAAAGTATTTCTAAACTTGGCATGTTCGTCTATGAATTGTCCAATATATTTCTACAGCAGTTTCATTTTAATGTGCTTCCCAGGCCACTAACAAAAATACTGTATTGTATCCAATGGTCATTATTTTCTGTATGTGCAGTTAGTACCTTATCCACACTGTAAATCTGAAACTGTTGATTCTGACTGGCATTCCTAACCTTTATAGATACAAACTGCAGGATTATAAATCTTTATACATGAGCAATATCTGCAGAAATAATTGGCACTTTCTGAGGACTCAGTGATACAGGGAATTGTGGTTTTAGGAAAAGAATCAGTAAAGACAGAGAGCAATAATTTTGTAGGCTACATAAAAATATAGTACAGCCTTTATTACATGCATAAAAGTGAGAAACATGAAAATAATAGCATTGGGTTTCTGACATAAAGTCACATATGATAGTTTCAGGCAAATTTGCTCATGTTGCTCATGTTTCTCTCAATATATTCATGCAATGTAAGCACAAGCAATCATACCAGCTTGCTCCTAGTTATGAAGTCGCAGACAAGAGATCCCGTGCATCACAGAATCACAGAATAGTTTGGGTTAGAAGGGACTTTAAAGATCATCCAGTTCCAACCCCCTGCCCTGGGCAGGGACACCTCCCACCAGACCAGGCTGCTCAAAGCCCCATCCAGCCTGGCCTTGAACACCTCCAGGGATGGGGCAGCCACAGCTTCTCCGGGCAACCTGTTCCAGTGCCTCACCACCCTCACAGGGAAGAATTTCTTCCTAATATCTAACCTAAATCTCCCCTCTTTCAGTTTAAAACCATTACCCCTCGTCCTAACGCTCCACTCCCTGATAAAGAGTCCCTCCCCATCCTTCCTGTAGCCCCCTTTAGGGACTGGAAGGGGCTCTAAGGTCTCCCCCGAGCCTTCTCTTCTCCAGGCTGAACACCCCCAACTCTCTCAGCCTGTCCTCACAGCAGAGGGGCTCCAGCCCTCTGAGCATCTTCGTGGCCTCCTCTGGACCCGCTCCAACAGGTCCATGTCCTTCTTGTGCAGTTAATATGGATGTCATGATTCATTACAAGTTATTTATTTTTGCTCATTCTTTTAGTATTTATCACCAACTGAGGGATTAATGACATATTCTTTTTTCTTTTACTTAAATTGTATGTAAAATGCTATGCATGTTAGCTCCCTAAGAGGACTGAGTTTTAGGCATAGCAGCAAATGCTCCCTTTGTCAAATACATACAACATTACATAGAAATATCAATCTCTCTTATCTGAACTAAACTAACAGATCAGTACACTGTTCCACATGACTATAATGCTGACTACTATGTGAAGTAAATAAATGACTATAATTCTGACTACTGTGTGAAGTAAATAAATTACCCCTATTTATTTATATAAATAGTTTTAAATCATGCCATTTCAGCAGTCATTTAAGCCACCCAGAGAGAAAATGCTATCTTTACAGGAACAAAGAGTACCATTTGACTTGATTTTTCTAGGCAAGTTCTTTGGCTGAACTCAGCTCCTAGAAAATTATACGGAATAAAAAGCAATGTATACATATACTACACCTGAAATATGTGTTTTTCTGTTCTTTTCCCTGCGTTTTTAAAGCTGCTTTCAGGGAAAAAGAGAGAAAAGCTAAAAATAAGGAAAAATATTAAAGCTTTCATTTGCTAATGACTAGAGACTAGCCAATGAGACAGAGCATTCACCAGAGAGAAGACAACCTGCAGCTTGCCCAGTTCCTTTGGGAATACCTATAATTTGCTTCCTGCTGTTCTCATTTGGTTAATTTTTCCCATAATCTGTTCCCACGGAGAATAGAATACGTTATGCTGTGTCGGCAGAATTCAGTGGTTCTGGGTTTCACAGCTAAGAAAATCTGAAATTCATGAGAATTTGCTACAGATCATTATCCTCTCTATACTCCATCCTTTTAACTAACAAAAACCGTGCATGTGAATTTGTGAATGTAGGATCTCATGTTTATTCATTATGCATCACACTACTTTGCAAGGATAAGATACAATTGAGCAAGTAGAATTAACAGAAAAAAATCAATATATATTTCCCTTATCATTGCAGGTTGCTTTCATAAAGATCGCAATACCTTAATTGTGCCAAGGAGATATATTTGTGTCACTAAATATATTTTTGTTAGAACATTTTTATTTCTGTCTCTCCTAGAAACAATCTCTTATTCCTTACAAGAATTCTAGTGCTGAGGATGCTATTCTCAGAGCCAGTGGTTATTAAACTAGCCCATAAATCATGGAAAGAAACCTATGACAGGCAAGCAGAACTTGTGTAAAGGGAATGAGCAAGACAGTTTAGCTCGTGCTGTCGTAAGCAGCCACAGCACTAATGAAGTACCTGGAAGTACAGCAATTTACACAGTTGAAAAATCTCTTATAAGAATGCCTTTGAGAATCTCTGAAGTACTGCAGCCTTCCCCCCTGCTTGTGATGCTTTTTGCATCATCCGTTTTCCCTGGATGTTAGTCAAATTGAAGGAAGGACCAAACCAGAACACTTTTGGAGGCTTTTTGACCGTCAGCTAAACTTGGGCCTATCAGAAACTCACAGGTGAGGCGCAGAGAAACTATCTATCACTGGTTACTCTTATAATTGTAGGAACATTCCGTTTTATTCTGGATATAAAAATATCACAAATTAAGGCAATGAAATATTGTCTTTATGTTCAAATCACACAAGGTATCAAGGGCCAAGGAAAAACTTATTATATTTTTAATTCACTTTGCCTGCACTGAATACTATTGCAGTTTAAACGTCTACTTTCCTTTCATTTTTTTACTTACAAAACTATTTGTTATAAACCAGAGCTCACTTCCCACAAAATAACAACTTATTGATATTATCTCCTTGGAGAGAGGGTGGCAAAAATAAACATTTCTCCAGCATGAAGCTGGGATGAAACAATTGTGGAGGATCATAACTTCTGACAAAGATGATCCCTCCCTTGCTCCCCCTCCCTTACCTAGGATCACGTGATTATTGCTTTATAAAAATGGAATTTCTGAGAGCCTAAGGCTGTTAAGGCTTTCTGTCATGTTGGTTTCAATGCGAGGTTAATAGAGCGTGTAAATTCATAGTTAATTGTTTTATGATTCTGTAATAATCCCTATGAACACAAGGAAACGTACAAACATGAGGAGTAACAAAATAAAATCAAATCAGTACAAATTCATTTCTCCTCTTCCCGTTCTGTTACCCACACTATTTACAGGCTGATAACTATTTGCTTACTTGCAAACTAGGTAAGACTGACAATCATGTATATTTTGGTATGGTTATATACACTTGGCCAAACTCTATTTGCTTTTAATTATGTTGTTTTCACTTTTCCCATTAACAGACAGTTTTGAATTCTTTCTGCATACAACTATATAATTGGCTTTAAGCTGTGAGAGACAAAGTACTCTTATAAAAAAGTAATTATTTCTGTGATTTGGAGGGTGTGATTACTTTGTTACTATATGCCCTCAGCATTAACTTAGAAACTTTTTTAAGGTTCACAAAAATAGCAATTGTAAGTCTGACTACGTTTCAGAATAAAAGCTTGATTATAGATGTCTAAAGGCAGAATTATTTAAGACAAACCTTCAAAATATTTTGGTGGAAGCAAACTCAATGGAACTCATGGTTGATGCAGAAGTTTATTATGATTCATGATTTGGACTGCTTTAAAAGTCTTGAAATGTTTTTAGATTAATGAAAGAAATATAGAATCTTTGCTCTCTTTATACTAGCAAAATTGATTATACTCTCATGTTATAAATGCATAAATTTATTTTTAAGCCCAGTCCAGCAGCCTTGAATGAACAAAACCCCATTCCAGAGATCATATTATTACTTTTTATAAGCCTAAAATGAATTCCAGCTGTGAAATTCTTCTAAAAATTGAAAAGTAGTACAATCTGTTGTTTCTAATGCGAAAGTATTCTGAGTTCTTGATGTTTATTTTCTCATTGGACTATCCTTTGATGTTCCCAGCACATAACCTTCTCCAGAAATTCAGATTTTTCTCAAGATTAATTCTAATCTTCTGATGGCCACGGTGATACTTTGTTGTGAGTGCATTAGCATAAAAAAAGTAATGAAGTATTATGACAAAATGACATAGGAACATATAAGGTATCCTTTTGTCTTGTACATTTTGAACCACTATCAAGTAGCAGATGGCTTAAAAGGTAAGAGATTTCTAATTAGTCTCAAGGTACTTCATAGCAATTAAAATGAGCCCCCAACCACAAAAAGCCACTATTAAATTCCTGTGACATTGCTTATGCTGGCATATAAAAAAGCATTTTACCACCTGATAAACTTAGGGTTTTAAAGGCTAAAAGGTTTATTAAACAAATACAGTATTTATCCTACAGATTTCTGTGTTTAGTGCTGCCATGCCCATTTAAAATCTTTTTTCCTGCCACTCACGAAATCCAGAGGTAAAACATTCAATTCCAAGTAGAAAAAAATATTAACATGTCCCAAAGTATCTTTGGAAATGATGAGGCCCAAAGTAACTGCAATGAACTATAATGGAAACCACAAACTTTTATACATTTCAAGAGCAAAATACTGTAATAAGGAAAAAAAGGAAGCAGTAGAAAATGATGGAGAGGACTGTTAGAAAAATCTGTGGGTGAAACTAGAAAAAAAAGCATATTTAAATGAAACAGGAAAAGTGAAAAATTCAAAGGAAAGGAATAAGCAGAGGACAGAAGCAGCTGAAGAAATGCAGAATAAAAAATTAAAGAACCTGAAGGTGACAAACAGAAAAAGCAGTAGAAAGATTAACAAAAAAGAAGAGTGAAAAAATGTGAAAGATAAATAGAAGAGAAAAGGAAGAGAAAGTAATAAGAATGAAAGGAGGTATGAAATATGAATGTGCCTGCTCCTAAATCACTGTTCTATTTATAATATTCCAAGATGTGAGACCTTTAGGTCATTAATATTAATGAAATGTTTTAAAATTTATTTTGAGGTATTTACTGTTGTCCAGGTTGTTGCTACTGAATAACAAGTAATTAAAAGAAAAAAAATCACTCCAGAAGGAACAGATCTGAATGTAGCAAAGCATATGGGGAGAAGTCTGCAGGGACAGAAGCTTGGAGAAAGAGAGGCACAGGAAAGAATAACAACAGAGAACAACAAATAGAAAGTGAGAGACTGAATAGGAGAGGGTGGAAAGAAACTGAGCCAGAAAACAAAAAAGTCCTCCAGAATATGAGCTTCCTAACAAATGTTCATTTAATGCCAAGAGCAGTATATACTTCTCATTTACCGTATTAAAATAAATAATTTAATAAGCTCTCCTTTAAGTAAACATGCTGCCGAGGGCTTGCTTTTTTCTTCCTAATTTTTTTTTTAAATTTTATTTTAATTGCTGAAACACTTCTTATGAGTGTGAATTTTAAAAACAGAACATTTGGAAATTTCTCAGTGTTTGCTGTCTTTCCTATTACTATTTTTAATTTATTTTTTTAATTTATTATTATTAATTATTTATTAACTTATTATTTTTAAAAATTTATTAATCAGATCAGGAGAATAGTTTTGTTTCTCAAAATGAGAATATTCTCTAGAATATTCTCTAGTATTTCTCTAGAAATTGTCTAATGCCCATTTCTAAAACTTGTGACACTTGCAATAACACACAAGAGCACTAAAACTAGTTTTTTCGAAGGTGGCTCTCCAAGCAGAGTTGCCAGATACTTTTGCAGTGAGTGGATGGCCCATAATTGTGTCCTAGTATAACAGCCTACCAAGTCACACATCCTCCTGAAATACAGAATATTTCTTTTCAAGTAAACATAGCTGATTTGGGCAGTTTTCCAATAGAGTATCTGTAGTGCTTTATGTTCAGTATTCTAGCATGAATCACAAATAAACCTGCTGGAGCTTCCTACTTTATTCTAAGAACATTTACTGAAGCAAAATCATTATGTGTTTCAACAAGTTCCCCTCTCAGAGAGGCAGTAGTCATCATTCTGTTATAAAGAAGAATCAATCCCTTTCTTAAGCATCATTTAAATTACCACTCAGTCTAATAATAATGGTAGTTTCTTTCATCGAAAAATACTTTAAGTTTGACTAATTAATGGGGAAAAAAAAGACTTGCCTGTCAAAATGTCCATGTGTTTTAACATGTAATGGAAAAAATATTATATTGCATAATAATATATAAATATGATATATTTTATAGACAGATTATATACATACAGGTTTCTCAGGCCTTAAGTACAAGGCATGATGTGACTTGTACTCAAGCAGACATGGCTTATTCAAGGTCACTGACTCCTCAAACATGGTGTCTTCAGGTGAGGCTCCCAACACATGTTAGTGTTACTAATGAGGGTTCTTAATGAGCAGACGAGGCAGCTGCCCAAAGGGGCAGACTGCTAGGAGAAAGAATTAAGCCCCATCAATGCTCAGACATTCTGCCTCATTCCATACAGCAAATCTCACTCAGCACATTCAGCTTCGTATCCCCTTCACACAACACAGGAAGGGAGCAGAAGGATCCAATAAACAGAGCAATGCTCCACTATGTTCCCCCTTTGAAGCAGAAATGGGTTTACAGAGATGGCTTCTGAATTTTATGGCTAGGCTGGCCAACAACATGGTTGTATTGAAAAGAAAAGAAAGGAGTAGGGAAGCCGGGACATCATTGAGTCCTTGTAAAACTAAGGGATCCTTGCAATATCTGCTTTCAAGAAGAGCAAAAATATTGGGCATCGCACAGACATCCTACCTCACAGTTACTTTTTTCTCAAAGCTGTACAATTCAATTTTGCCTGAATTGCCTAAAACCTTATCTATTAAAAGCCTATAAGGCTTCCTTGATTAGAATAGAGAAATTAATATTTTTTGTTACTGTTTCAAAACCTGTGTGCCTTCTTTATGATACCTAAGCATTTGCATTCACAATATTTTTACCTTTTCCCATTTGTAAATACAGCCACAGCAGCTGAAATGGAACTTCTTTATGTATAATTAAACTCTGCCTGTCCAAAATAGAACTATTAGTTATCAAAAACATATATAATGATCTTATCAGGTGGGGACAGAGACGGTGGGATCACTATCAAGGAAGCAAACCTATATTTCTATTTTTCTTTTCCTGTAGAACATGAGAGCTTACTGTTCCAGGCTTTCTTTCCTTTTTATGCTAAAATAAGCATAGATAATAACCTGCAATTATTTCATTTGCTCTAACCCAGTATCACAGAAAGGTAGGGGTTGGAAGGGACCTTCAGAGATCACCTAGTCCAACCGCCTGCCAAAGTGGGTTCACCCAGAGCAGGTTGCACAAGAACGCGTACAGGGGGGTTCTGAATGTCTCCAGAGGAGGAGGCTCCACCACCTCTCTGGGCAGCCTGTGCCAGGGCTCTGCCACCCCCAAAGTAAAGAAGTTTTTCCTCATGTTGAGATGGAATTTTCTGCATTCCAGTTTGTGCCCATTGACTCTTGTCCTGTCACTGGGCACCACTGAAAAGAGCTGACCCCATCCTCTTGACACCCACCTTTAGATGTTTATAAGCATCGATGAGATCCCCTCTCAGTCTTCTCTTCTCCAGACTAAACAGACCCAGGTGTCTCAGTCTTTCCTCATAAGAGAGATGCTCCATTCCCTTAATCATCTTTGTAGCCCTCCACTGGACTCTCTCCAGTAGTCCCTTGTCTTTCTTGAACCACAGAGCCCAGAACTGTTCACAACACTCCAAATGCAGCCTCACCAGGGCAAAGTAGAGGGAGAGGATGACCTCCTTGACCTGCTGGCCACACTCTTTTTAATGCACCCAGGAGACCTTTGGCCTTCTTAGTCACAAGGGCACATGGCTGGCTCATGGTCAACTTGTCCACCAGAACTCCCAGGTCCTCTTCTGCAGAGCTGCTTTCCAGCAGGTCAGCCCCTAACCTGTACTGGTGCATGGGATTACTCCTCCCCAGGTGCAGGACCCTACATTTGCCCTCGTTAAACTTCATTAGGTTCCTCTCCACCCAGCTCTCATGGAATAGAGGCACAGCCTCCTGGTGTGTCAGCTACTCTTCCCAGTTGCGAGCCCTCAGCTAACTTGAGTATCTTTCAGGCATGTGTCTAAAACAATGAAAGTCAGATCCTCTACAGAATCCCCAAAAAATTTGGTCTGCTGTGTTTTATTTCCCTAGAGAACACATCTTAATATTTTCCGGCATACATTTACTTGGTATCAGTAATGGTGTACTTGTGTAGAGGTAGTATAACTGAATTCATGTTTTTGCCTGTAGGATCTTTGTTATTCATAATATTGCACAAAAAAGGAAAAAATACTTTTAGGAACTGAAGGGGACTTTCAGGACATAACATCACACTGGCAAAATGAGCATATTTGATATAGAATAATATAGAGGCAAAGGATATGACCTATGGTATTTTTAATATTTTTAAAAATTTTTTTCAAATGCAACTGAAGGTTTTATACAGCTTAGCATTTTTTCATGTTGAAGTTTAACTGCTATAAAAGTGCCATATATATTTTTTGTGGAGCAATGCTTCACACTCTATGGAGTTAGTTCTGCGTTGAGCAGGCATCTAAGCTACATGACCTCCAAAAGTCCTTTCCAACCTGATTTTTTCTGTTATTCTAAGGCACGCTAACAATAAACACCAGCAATAACATGAGAACCACTTCTGCCTCTGCCTGCTTACTTTTAAGGAGAAGTTGCATGGATTAGCATGGTCTCCAACTGTTTTATTTGCCAGAACCTCAGGGTACCTTGAAGATTTGAATGCGTTGAGTCGATTTAGTCTGGACATTTTGTCTAGTTACAGATTAGAAACAGAATTCATGCCTTTAAAGCAGTTATCATTTTCCTCTAGCTAAATTGTCTTAAAACCCCGTAACATTTAGGGCAGAGAGGCTTTATAAAAAGGGTACAACTAAAGCAATTATAACACTACCGAATTTTACCTCCCACTTCCCTTGCATTTTTAAATCTCATCGTAAGCAATCTGCAAAGATGTTGCTTCAGTACCAGGATACAAATACTGTGCTCATATTATAACATAAAAGCTAAAAAATACAAGAAGGAGAAAATGTATTTTCAGGCTTGATTGCTTCCCTTGAAAATTAATATAATTTTCCTCTAGGACACACAATTTACAGTATGCTTTCCCTACAAAACACAGAAGTAATGCATCCCTGCAAAATTTCTACTGTTTATACAGTAAATTGTTTTGGGAACTCCTATATTATATGTAGGGGTTTCCAGTCGTTTGATCTCTATCTCAATCTTCCACACCTTATGCTTCAATTTCAGAAGACAGGCTGAAGAATTTAGGTAACCAAGCAATATTTCAAAATTCATGTCCAGGAAAATGAGATACTCATTATAGGAAGTTGTCAGTAGATTTCTTACATTAATTTCGTTGCCACCTGCAGCACAGAATGCATTACGTGTTCAGAATAAATCCAAACAATTTTGCTGCTGTTTTTTAGTCTCAGTATGTCCCTCTTTAAACCTTTCACCATCAGCTGCAGAGTACGTGTTACAGTATCTCTGTGAAAAATGGGAAGGACTGCGACGTGATACGTTTGCCTTTGCTTGCAAGAACTTCATGAGGCACTCAATGACTTTTTTGCCTCAGTCTTCACCTGCGAGGGTCTAGCCACACCACCCAGGTCACAGAAGGCAGGGATGGGGAGAATGAGGAACAGCCCTCTGTGTTGTCGAGAGATTTTTTACAGTTATGATGCTCAGATATTTTTCTGAGTATTTTCCCCTTATTATTATTTCTGATCTATCTAAATGTCTTTGAAAGACGGTGCTCAAGCAGATATTTAGTGCTGAATCCGTGATTCAGTCATCACAGATAGCATAACACAATATTGTTTAGATACTATTTCAAAAAATAAAAGCTGAATACAAGACTAAAGCTGAGAGTATTAAACACCTAAGTTAGTAAATTTTAATATATTTTTTGAGTTATTCAAATTTACTTCAGTGTCATCCTGAAATCATGATTAATGAATGTGTCAATATAAATCTCAGAAAGGTTAGTTTATAATGTACATGATAAATCGCCTTATGTTGCTTCTTGTCCTTAGAGATCACATTAAAACTTAATTTCAAATAACGATGATAAGAAAAATTCATACAAGCCATTGAGATTACTTCAAGTTTTGAAAATATGGGGGAAATTACTTCTTTAAAATTTATAATTTGTATTTTTTCATTAGTTTCTCATATATGCTCTATTTCTAGAATATGAGAGAGAAAGGGGGAGAGAGATATTCCGATTTATGCAAAAAGGAAATCACATGCCAAATGACAAAATACTATAGGGACTGTGTCAAGTTCTTGCTAAATCCAAGGTAAATGAGATCCACTGCTCTCTCCTCAATGCGTGTCATTTTCACATGAGTACACACAGGTGCGCAAGGTACCTTCTAGGCCCCTAAAATACCAACCTAGAACTGCATTTAGTTACCCCATTCATCTTCGTTAAAAATAAAAAATCTTGCAATTATTCAGAGCATCAGATCAAGATGCTTTTCCCAGTGATTAACCAGAGGATGGTAAACTTAGTAGTAGTGAGAAATATAAGACAGAAGCTCTGGTTTTAACACATGTAGCAAGGTAATTTAGATATCTAAATAATAGAAAGCTTCACCACAGATTTTATAATTCTCCAGAATTCCAGTTCTGACATAAGAAAAGACTTTTTTCCTTCACTTTTGTGCCTTTGATTTTTCATCCATCCTTAACGAAGATCAATTCAAATCCTTGCGGGTCCTTGTTAAAAATTTTTTCTATTGACCATATCCAAATACTAGAAATAGCCTTTATATGTTGTTAGGCAAACCTGTGGTACAAGCTACTACCAAGTGTGAATGAAAATAGCTAAATATTGCCTCAGTATTTTTAATCCCATTACATTAGTGATAAGAAACTTCTACTGAACCATATTATAGTAGTGTGAAAAAGTATATGAGTGGTAAATTCATCTTACTGAGATCTTTTAATACAAGTACTACAGAAAAAAATATTCTAGTTTTATGTAAAAACATCCTTTAAAGCGCAGCATACATCTGACAGGTTTTATTCAAGAATAAGAAGGGTAGAAATAAAAAGGATATTTTATAACTGAAAGCCTTGCTACATCATCTTTAGCATAATTACCTCGGCAAGAGGTTTCTGCTTGTGTAATCTATTTAATTATTCATCACTCCTACATTCATAGCAAAAAGAAAAAGCTGAGCAAATTTGTAGACTTTTCTCAACTCTTGCTGTTATTTGTTGTTGTAGGTAAGCCACACAATAACGTAGCAGTGTGCCTGTGTGCCCAAAGGTTTGTTACTGCAGTTCATTCTCTTACCCAATCATCTCTCTATAGAAATAAGTAAATGTGTTATTTACTTTCTAAATAAGATTCATTATAAGTGGCACTCTCTCTTTGTTATGGTTCTAACTAATTTCATGGATATGTCAAATCTCATCTCTGCCTAAAGTCCCATGACATTCAACGTTTTCCCAATCAATCTGCATGAAACTAGTACTTTTCCTTATACTTTCCCATCAAATGGCAAAGATTAACCATTTGTCCATCTGCAGAAGATGCTTTATTTTTCATTGCAAACTTTCTATACATCCAGTAAGGAAGTTGAGCAGAAAGCACCAATATCCATACAGTATTGCAAAGCCAAACATAAAGCTGAATTTCTTCTTCCAGAAAAAGTGCTTTCTGGATGTTTTCTTCCACTTTTGGTATCTCATTCAGCATATGCAGATTTTTCATTAAATTTCTCACCATTCCTGGGGGCATTTAAAAGACATGTGGACGTGGCACTTAGGGGCATAGTTTAGTGGTGGATTTGGCAGTGTTAGGTTTACAATTGGACTTGATCTTAAGGGTCTTTTCCGACCTAAATGATTCTATGGTTCTATGACAGGAATAGATCAAACATCAATAAGGTGGGGCTTAAGCAGGGTCAACTCTAGCATTTACATGTAAGCAAGGAAATACCTACAAACCACTATTATGGAGAAAATCCAAAACTGTTTCTAGGAATTCAAATTGCTGGGATGCCTCCCTAAACTGCCTGTATACTCACGTGCAGAGGGTCGAGCTGCCATCCAGAGGGACCTCGACCAACCAATGCCCAGTCAGTCCCCAAGCAATGACCCCCCCCGGCCAACTTTCTCCCTAGTTTATAAGCTGAGCATAACATCATATGGCATGGAATATCCCTTTGGTCAGCTGCAGTCAGCTGTCTTGACTGTGTCTCTTCCCAACTTTTTTTGCACCCCTAGCCTACTCGCTGGTGGGTCACTGTGAGGAAAAGGAAAGGTCTTGACTCTGGAAGTGCTGTTCAGCAGTAATTAAAACATCCCTGAATTATCAACACTGTTTCCAGCACAAATCCAAGACATAGCCCCATAGTAGCTACTCTGAAGAAAATTAACTCTACTCCAGCCAAACCCAGCACAAACAGTAGTGATTAAATCTTGTGAATATCTGGGTTTCACATAAGAATTTCCACTGATGAAGGACTGAAGAGTGATGTGGACAGCATGCACTGATACAGTGACATCCAAGCATTCTTTTCAATGCAATCATAAAAGATATACTACAAAAAATATGAAAAGTACAAATGATGAAATTAACAATTTATGAAGAAAGGTCCTTTCAAGAGTTCAGGCAATATATGGCAGAGGGTCTGCTATATCCTCACAACTGACTCCCTGTCCAGTAGCATTTGTAGGATCAACATCTAAAAATAGACTTTTTACTATGGCATTTATGATTGGTTTTGATGCCACATTGAAAGTCAAGCTCTATTTTGTGTCCTTGAAATATTTCATCTGAAGAGTAAATCAGTACATAAATAAATATGTTAAAAACAGCATTATATACTTTTCACGGTAGAAAAAAGTATTTTAGAGCATCTGATTCTCCCCAACTAAATACAGAGTCATTTCCCACAATCATTCGGCTGACCCAAAACTTTAAGACGCACTAGAGATGTAAAATCTAACTTGCACATGTGGCTTTTTTAATACTAATCTCACCTTTACTCTTAGTAGCCATAGTGGCATTTATTTGTATTATATTGAATGTGTCCCTATGACTTGACTTTACAACAAAATATACATTTTTCAAGTGTTATGGGAAAGTCAAGCAAGAAAATGACAGAAGCTGAGGTTCTAGTTGTGATAAATATGCAGCTCCCAAAGATGCTAAGAAAATAATTGCTTGAGCTGCCATATCCTCCTGGTATAACAATTCTCATATTTCTAAAGAGATAATTTGTAGTTAAGAATTTAATCTGGCAGATCAAGTTGCTTTATGAATCCTTAAAATATGTTTACTCATTTGATTGTTCATGGTGTGCAACACACACTATTCATTCACAACAGAAATTGCTTAGATTGATCTTCATTCTATTACCATGACTGATTGGATTTCTCTAAGTCAGTTCTAGTATCTGAGCATTATACTATAGGTTAATGAGGTTTTAAAAAATATATCTTGGCCTCTCAATAAAATAAAACCATTGCATCAGCATCCAGTTCTACAGCATGACAGAGAAATGCTGAACACATTTGCACTTGACATGTTATCAGTCTGTTGATGAAAAAGAGAGGAACTTTCAGTGGGCTTTCTGGCTTTAAAGCTTCTAATAGAAGTTACATTTTCATCTGTCACTTTTCAGAAAGCAGCACTCAAACTTTGCAGCAGAGTTTGCCATCTGCTCACACTTATGCCCAATGTTCTGTTTGCAAAATGTTCAACATTTGTTTTCAGAAAGACTGACTCAAGGTCACTTAAAAAGAAAAAGAAAAATGAGTCAAACAGTACAGTAGAAAAGTAGCTAATATATTCAGATAAACATAATCAGACCATGATACATGATTCTGCTGAACTATTAAGCATTTCTATGAAATGTCCTCATTTTTAACTAGAAATTTACTTTGGATGCCAGGCTAATTTTGCAAATATTTTTTGTCACGCAGAATATTCATAAACAGGAGAGAAACCAGCCTCTCTTCCTCCCCTTAATTTATCGGTGGAAGTGTCTCATGGAGGTTTTTCTCCTCGCCTCACCACTGAGTGCGTTCTGCAGCCTGTCAGAGGCCTGTGACACCTGTAGTTTACGTATGTATTAGTTAGGTTATGATTAAAATTATTTCGCCTTAAACCCAAATATAAGCATATTAAAGCAGTGTAACCAGCAACAGCATCTAACTATTTTGTAACTGTCTAATGACAGAGCCAAACACACCATATAGATATTCTACAGAAGTATGTAAGGTGACCACCAAAGTTGCAAACATAGATGAGTGTAGGTGCACATAGAAGTCACCTAAGTAACAACAAATTGCCAGGAAAAAGACAAGATAAGCATAAGAGACTGTAAAAAAGCAGAACATGATGCTGAATGTACAGGAGGGATGACTGGCAAAAGTAAAACCAAGATAAACAGTGACAGAAGCAGACGAGACTCCCTTTTTGTGAGGGGTGCAATAGCATAAACCCACCAGGAATAAGCAAGGGAAATGGGAAAAGTAAGAAGACAATCCTGCTTCAGCTCCTATTTCTCAAAAACTGGTTTGACTTTTTCTTTTTTTTTTTTTTTTTTCTTTTTCTTTTTCTTTTTTAAGCATCAGCATAACAGTCATCTCTAATTCCTTAACTGGGAAGATTTCTTGAGGACTGATAAATGCGGTTAGGAAACTCAAAGCCCATCTGGAGTTGAATCTCACGTGGGATGTTGAAGGACATCATGGCAACATGAAAGGCTTTTACATGTACATCAACAGAAAAAAGAAGGCCAGGGGAAATATGCACCTACTACTTAATGGGGCATCAGCAGGGAACTAACATTAAGATGAAAGACAGGCTCAGAGAAAAAAAAATAAAAAAAAAAAAAAGACAACGGTGATGGCTGTTATTATGCAAGTCACACTTACATGAATAGATTCTAAAAATACCTGACATCCATTCCTATGGTCCAGCACCTATCAAAATATGGAGTGGCACTCCACTATTGGTCCATGTGTTAGAAAACTGAGCCAAAAATACAAAGTCAGTCAACAAGAGGAAGGTTTCATTTGATCTGAGCAAAAGTGCATTTGCTTATAATGATAGTGTGCTGTGTTTTCTTCTTTCATGAGGGTTAATACTGTATGCCTCTATCAGTACTTAAACAAAGTTGTAATTAAACTCTCAGAAGACCTGTCAGGCTTCTTTTCTCCCTCTCATACAGCACAATTTGGATGTGTCTTGCTAAAGAAGAATATAAAAGGTTTAATCTTCTTCAGAGATAATAAAGGAGGATCAAAAACCTCTTTTGACACTCAGACAAGGAAGAATGGTTACTTGCCCTTCAGATCCCTTAACCTTCTCTACCAGAATCCTTAATTATATCTTCAACATTTCTGTCTTCCACTCATAGAATGGATTCCTCTTTATTAGGACAGTTTTTTTCATCTTTTATTCTCATATCAACTTGATCAATGATAAATTTATTTTTTTCCCTTTAAAAATCTCCATTTACTGTCTAGTCTACCAAATCTGTAAGTCTTTAAAGCCATATGAAAATGTGTTCAGTGCTATGTTTCACGACGCACAACACTCATTTGTAATAAAGCGGGTTTTGCTTCCTTATTTCTTGAAAAAAATTCCAGTGGAAGAAAATGTTGGGCTGAGTATTTTTCCATCCTTTCCAGCAGAGATGCAATGTCTCCAACTTCCACTGATTTAACCTGTTGTAGAGATGACAGGTGCAAAGAAAGTGGGGAAAGATATGTAGCGGTTAAGTTAATAAGGCTGAAGAAACGGTATGTTATTTCTGAAAAAAAGGCATAGAATAAAGACTTTTTAGCATGTAAGAAATTCTCTAAAATGTTTCCAGAAAATATTAGCAATCATATGTAAGGCTAGTGAGAGCCATTCCTTTGTTATGTGGCTAAGGAAAAGTAATAGAAAGCTTCATTCAGTGTTCTTTCGCTGTTTTTATTTCTTAATAAATTAATCATTTCCAGATGCATATTTGACCATAATAATTATTCCGTCTCCATGCTCATCCGGATACTTCCCCAATCTTGCCATTTTTCTTTCTACAACACTTCAAAAGCTACCCTTCTGTTCTGAAAAGAACTTTTACATTTGTTGACAATACAGTCTGATTACCTTCTCAGTTCTTTGTTAGTATTTCTTCTTCTTCATTGTCACTCAAAGCCACTCAAAACTTAACTCTGAAAATGGTATTTTTGCTCAAATAATCAAATATAATTTTAAGTTCTTAAAAATGAACGGAGGACAACAAATCCCTTCTAGCTAACTACTAAAAATCAGGGCATATTTGAATTATTCTCCAGCTCATGCATATGCAGGACAAACATTGGATACGAAGCTCGAAAGAAAGTAGACTGCAATGCAGCTGCTTCACAGGGGGGGAAAAAGTGTCATTTTAAGAAATAAGGATACATATAAAACACAGTGCAGTGCATCCTGCTTTCAATCTGTGCAATGAAAACATCAAAATGAACAGCACAATATATGGTAAAACTACCACATTATCATGAAATACGTGAAAATACATACATGACTAGCACAAATATTTTTTTCTCTTCTATAACATACATGTACACACAAACCAAAACTGGCAAAAAGTTGGCAAAAAGCTTAACTGTCCATTTTTGGTCGTTTCTGTTTGCTTCGTTTTTGTGTTTGGTTTTTTTTTTGAGACTACCCTTTTTAATATTAAACTTTCAGTCTGAAGGGCAAGGAGAACTACTTGAAGAACTAAAACTGGCCAAAAAAAATCCCATCTATATTTAAAAGTAAATATATAAGTAAATCTCAAACATTTCAATAATGGTAAAAAAGTTAGAAATATCTAAGATATTCTAACCAGTTAAAAAACTGAAGATAAGTAAAAGAATAGGCAAGAAAAGGACTTTTTAAGAGTTTTTTGTATTCTACCAGCTTCTGGCATTTTCTCTACAAGGACACACAACAAATACAGATTTAATAAAAGGCCCTGCCTGCCAATATGTATTATTTTCTGACAAATATGCTGTCATTGTAGTATGCAGTTCCCCCCCCTCCTTTTTTCTTTTTTTTTTTTTTTAATCGCATTTTAACCAGCATTAAGAGAAGGCCTAACTAAAAAAATAGGCTTAGTTATACACATCTCATATTAATCTTGTTCCTCTCCCATAATAGCTATCGGACAAGCAAACCGGTGGTCATATTCAAATGAATTGTAACATTCATGCTTCACCTTGCACTTTTATTGTACCGATACCATACTGTGTGTCAGCAGAACATTACAACAGGATCTTAAGATTACATAGAAGCGTGGAGAAAGTGCAGAGAGAAAATGAAAAGACGGTGTGGGGGACTGAGGCTACACACTGAACTGGTTAGCGTTAGTCAGCGACATCCTGTTAGCGTCCTGGCCATTTGCTGATACAGACGAGGAAATGGCCAAGAAGTTGCTCAGGTAGTGTATAGTCATACCAAGCTTATCCCTGTTTTTCAGAACTTCAGGGGTTAAAGCATACTCTAGAAACCAAAATGATCACCTCTGGTGATAGTAATTTCATGATGTTTAATATTAAACTGCATAGGACAGCAAGAAGTAGAGGATGCTAAATTAATTCCCATCCATTTCTGCAATGAGAAAGAAATGGATGAAATCCACGTGTCCTCTCATCTGATGAATATTTTCTCTGGAAAAAGGATGAGTGGTTTAACTGGATTTGATGATGCTTCGTAGCTGTGGCTTCTTTGGCGTGGTATGTAAGAAATGGTCCAACATTAACCACTGGGCAAAGTGAAGAACAACTGTCTTCCTCAGTATCACTGATAATTTAAAAAGATATATTCAATAACTGCTACTCTGATCAAGAATGCATTTAATCATGTAGTAAGTGGAATAGTTTCTGCTTTAATGAGGTGCCTGATCTATGATTCTATGACTCTATGATCTGTGGAGATACAAATTTGAGCTCATACCTTATAACTGAGCTAAACCTCCATGTGTGAAAGTCATTAAGCTTCTTGCAAATTTGGGGGAACTTCAGGGGGGAAAAAAGCTTATTTACTACTGCTTTTCCTATAACACAACACATATTATACACAGATCAGCATAATAATTAAACTTTGTCCTATCTCTCAGATCCTTCTGGCTCAGTGCCTAGCCATGTCAACAATTCCATTTTAGGCTGATATAAACTGCGTGTATAAGTTTCATTTTGAGAACTTAGATATGGTTTTGATTCTAGTAGGAGCCGATGAAGAACAATCACACCAATAACTCTAGGCAAGAGCCTCCAGGCATGTTCTTGTTAAAACTTTTGTTGCTGTGGTTGGCGAAACTTTCCAGGTCTGGTTTCCCCCTGCTAGGTGTTAGTCGCTTACTTGGCAGCTCTGGAAATCAGAAGTTATTTTCCACAATCCACATTCATGTAAGTGCTCGTAAGATATGCTGATGTGAAAGAGGCTAGGTTGTCTTTCTTCACACATTTTGCTGTGAACTAACAGAAATTAATGTCTGTTTTTACAGCCGGTTTTAGTTTACAGCTTTTACAGTGAGTCAGAGTTTTGAGATAGTAATAATTCAGTCAGGAGTGTGAAGGCCGTGGAGTGTGCAAATATGTAACCAGCTGCTATTTTTCTGTGCTTTGCAGATTCAAAATGTGCTACAAATACCCTCATTCTTTTACCCCTATACCGCATTTTTGTCTTTTTCGCCTCCTTCTGAATGATTACGTAGGAACAAATCAGTACACCCATTTAAAAAACAACAACAAAATCTCATTATCTATCAACTGCAGACCCAAGCTGCAGATCTATGGATAGTTTCTGATAAGTTTTTCGCGTTCTACTGTAACATATAAGAGATTTTGTATAGGAAAATTGCATTCATATAGTTTTCTAAAGAACAGGGCATGTGCTATCTCACAAACATTTATCAAGGTAGAAATAAATGAGAACTTTTTACATTAAAAAGAAAAAAAACAACCTACACCTTTTTTTGAAAGCTTAGAATTGGAGGGGAAATGGATATCTAAGAAAATATAACAAGCACACATATAACGAAAGAGAAGTCTATCAACTGGTTATATATAACCTGTTATAACAGGTTATAACCTGTTGATACTACTGTATTAAGCTGAAACAAAGATAACTGTGAATTTAAGGCAACAGCCCCCAAAAAAGATTATGTAAATATTTTTCATTATACCTGAAATTGCAAGTTGCTAATAAAAGATGCCATTTGCTGTCTTCTAGTAAACAGACCAAGAAAATGATCTTGACGCGCAAGGCCAAGAAAAAGTATTTTTGGTACCTCTGCTTGTGAGAGGCATTTTAACTGAAGTATATTTCTAGTTTAAAACAGACTCGCACTACGTTCTTAGGCACTTTGTATACGAATCTCTAATGAGTTTTTTAAAAGAAAGTATAAAGCACCGCATGCTTAAAAGAAAAAAAAAATTCACTTATGAAGTTATTTACTAGTTTATAATTTAGATATATCTTCAGTAAGCTCCACTTCCTTTTTCAAGGATAAGTATATTTCAGTATGATTTACAGTGAGGTCATATAGTATTATTTTCCTGTAGAACTTGTAAGACACAAGCAATCCATCTTCAAGACAGAGTTTATAAGGTGTTTTTTAAAAGTTTTAAGGTATTTGTCACTTCATAGTTTTTCAAGACGATATCTTTTAAATTCATGTAGAAATGACTCTTGCTGTTAGTTGTCTAGAAATGAATTTGCCGATGCAAAAAGTCAATTGCCTATGTCATCTCACAACACTACAACTAAAATAGCCACATATTCTTTCTCCCACCCAATCTCTATTTTTAAATGCCTGATCAAATTGGCTAGTCATCTTCTAAGTTCCTTTTCTCTGACCTTTCACAATCACTACTTCCGAATGACTTTCAGTCACTTCTTTCAAAGCTGGAATCAAAACAAATCTTTATAGTAAAAGGTCAAGATATTTTGGTACATAAATCTGTTATGTGACCATGGTTCCTAATAAAAAGACTGTATTTTGATTTTGTATGCTGACTGTTCAAAAACAGCAGCCAGTCATACAATTTATCAGAATGAAGACTGCTGGAATTAAAAGCTACATGTTAGCTGTTATTATTCTTACTACATGAATATTTACCTTGTGAAAAGATTTATTTTCAGTTACTTAAACCATCTTTAAGGATGTATTGATCTCATGCCTGAATTATCTTTGATTTAAGTCACTTTTCCAATGACACATCTTTGTGTATTTCCATTTCTGAGATGATGACAGATATATGATAGTATATATATAATATAGTGTGTATATATATATAGTGTGTGTGTATATACGATTATATTGATAGTATTTTTAGAAAACAAGCCTAAGAATGCCCTGATCTTGAAGCAGGTTGGCCTGTAGAAAAACTAGTACTACCAAATACTGATTTATGTTACAAATCAAATTTATAAACAAATACAGAAAGTATTTAAAACACTTTTTAATGCTTTGCTTATAGGGCCTACTGAAATGTCCTGTTCATGTTTCATCACTAGCCAGTTCTTAAAAAAACTTGTAAGTTTGTTTAGGCAGCACAGGGTGGGAGAACATGGTAAAAACTGCTCGGTGAACAGGAACATTAACTGTGCCCCAAAATCAAACGTCCTGTAGCCAAAGCAGAGGACTCTGAGTCCTGCAAATTACAAGTATTCTGGAATGGTGTAACTCACAATGGATAATGTGACTGTATCAACAGACACAGTTTTACTGACATATGTGAGCGATGCACACACCAAGGGTACAAAGACAGGCATATCTGCATGTAGGAGGCAAACACGTGACCAAAGTTGCCAGACAAGGACAAGGTAATCACAAGGGACTGCCAACAGGCAGAAGACCCTCCCAAACACACAAGGGGATGACTGGCAAGACAAAAGAAAACAAGAAGTATTAGGAGTTGCCCAAAGGCAATGTGGATATCCTTCACAACAGAAAGAGTTGAGCTTCCTCCTGCCCAAATTTTACTGTCACCGACTTCAATACCACGTATCTAAGTTATGCCAAACTATATGAAGACTTCCGCTGAGAGCCCTTTGAGATGAACTTGTGCCTGAGCTATGCTACAGATAGCAGAAAAACACGTTAAAAATTAAAAAAAACCCAACCAAACACTTAAAAGAAAACCATCTCAAGTAAACTTTTCCTTTTGAGTAAGGTTTAATGTACTTTTAAAGTGGTTTATTTCAGTGATTGACATTGTCTCCCAAATACAGTATCTCACAGACTATGAAAAAGCAGGTAAATACTTCTCACCCATAAAGACAATATCTTTCATAAACACAAAGAAAATGAATGTATTTAAAAACAAATTGTCAAACATTCCATTTTCTGCTCTATAAACTTAATCACTTTCAAAGAACCAGAAGAAAACCTGTATATCTAAGTATTCAATTCTGTTAACCATTATATTTTAATTACTTGCTTTTAAATGAAAAAGAATATTAATTTGGAGAGTTTATTTGTTGTGGATTTTCTCCATCTTATATATATATAAATCATGCATAACAAAGGCAAACTAATCTCTTTGGAAACTGAAAGCTGTTTTTATTCTAAACACTTTTCCTCTATCATCTATTGCACTTCATTTTACTACAAATCAGGAATAGAACACTGTTCATTTTTCATTATTTTTGCCTGCATGTTATAAAATTATTAAACTTCTTCAAAACCAGAAGTGAAATAATTACATGGACTTTGAAAAGGGAGACAAATCCCCCCCAAAATAGATTAAACATCAAATGAACATCCCTCAACTTGGATTTCTGAGATACGCTGTAGAATGAAAATGTATATAATATACTTCTTCTAATGAAGAATTTACAAAAATTATGGGGGAAATTGATACATTTTTTTTAAAAAGATTGATGCATTTATTTTGAAAGAACCACGAAAAAAAAGTTTTCTGTCAGCATTAGGAATCAGAAAAGGAAGAGTAATTACTACTTAGGTAAAGCGTTCTTATTTTTTTATACCAAAAAAGCCCCACCCCACAAAATAACTTAACATTAAAATAAGTCCTTTGTTTTAAATATAAACACACTCATTACATATCAACACAAACACAAAAAATCCTTGGATAAGTGTGAGTAAAAATCTTTCTGAGGAGTAAAAATCTTATTCTGCTTACCTTTTTCCTTTCTCACTTCTCCCAAAAGACACATTTCTGGACTTCACTGTATGCACTGCAGTTATTCTCTAGGAAGTTTTAATTCAAAGGTTTGTAAAGCAGCGAGGGACTGAAATCTGTCCTTTCAACTCTGGAGAATTGCTAGATGAAGCTCTGCCTGGAGGGCAATTTTTCACGAGAGCTTTTCTGGTCAAATGTTCAGAGTTAAGGAAAAAAAAAAAGGGAAAAAAAAGTGAAGAATTTGTATTCTCTACCTCTTCCCCTTCTTCCTTCTCCCATCCCATTCTAATCTTCCTCAAATTCTGTAACTTTATTTTCTTTTTACAGAGAATTTGGTCCACACTGAAAAAGAGAATAAAAATATCAAAGTATACAGACCTACAATCTGGGTAAAAATTGTTCAAGACGTTTCATAGGTGTCATGTCCTTTCCCTTGATGGCTATTAATTCAAGGGACAAATTCACAGTACGATTTTTTCTGCTTTATCATACGTGGATGCTCTGTAGTTCCCTGCCACCGGGGAAGACTGGGGAGAAGATTTCAATTTTTTCAGTGTATTTAATGTAATATTTCTTTGTTAAATTCATGTCAAATTCTAGAAGGCCAACCTAAGACTTTTTTAAAACCTGAATGTTGCAGTATTGGACACTTATTTACTAAACTGTCGCGTTTATGGATGGTAGTTAACTGAGTAGTGGCTCTTTTAGGTGCCCAGGGTCTGGCTGAGGGTCTACAATGAGCAGACTGAAGGTGAAAACATTTTTATAGTGGCATCCCAAAGTAATTTGAGTCACAAATTTATCCTGGGGAAGGTGAACCAAGTGGGCTATAAGCCATCGGGCTTTTAGCCAATTTCCATTCCTTTGGCATGCTACTTGCACTACTTATTTTTTCAAATCAGTAGCATTACAGCATTTCCCTACGTCCTTTACCCATTGCCAGATGCAGAAAACTGAAGACAAGCTGCTGTGCTGTGAAGTGCTGTGCAGGAATTTTGCCAGAGCTTCAGAGTTGCTATGCCAGTGCTAAATGGCATGGATTTAAACTGGCTGTACTAACAAATAGTCATTTAGAAAGGTATAGACAGAGACATGTAAAAGCTTTTCATCGTAGTCCATCAAGCTTCTGGTGCTGTAGACAGTAGATTGCTGAATTTTGGTTCCCGTTAGCCTCCTAACTAGCTTCTGCATCTTTCCTGGTGAACTGGTGTAGGGCAAAACTACACTGTCTCATAATCTAAAAAGAAATGTGGCCACTTAATGAGATCCCCTGAAGTTCCCTGTTAATAGGAGAGCTATTTCTGATCCATCGCTAGGAACAAATATAGGAATTGTTTCACTATTGGACCTCAGCTTAGGCCAAAACGGCTCTGGTTAAGTATGAAAACTACTAACGTTAGCCATTCTCTTGTATAAGATTTTAAGTACCTATATATTAAGTACATTAAGTGGGGTTTGTTGTTTATTTGCTTGGGTTTTATGTGTTGTGTTTTGTTGTTTTTTTTTTTAAAAAAAGAGGCATTGGTACAAATACAGCTTCCAAAAACGTTTTATGGTGGAATGTGACAACAGCTGCACACATTATAAATGTATACTGATGATTAATTTATCTGTTTACTTTGGCAGTTCTCAGGTTAAGAAGGCACAAGATAAGTTCTTGTAAGAACAGTAATATGTGGATGTGTTGGAACGAAAGGCTGCATTAAGGAGTTTGCCCTTCATGCAGTAAAAATCTTTAGAAAATAATCACGTCATTAAAAGGTTCACATGCTTTTACATAGATAAAAAAAGATTAAACTACAAATAGTTCAGTAACTGGCATGTTTTGTCAACAAAGCAAATTTGCATATCATAATTCTCAATTATTAGACAAAGTTAGTAAGATTAGTTTTAGTAGCAGAAAAGCAATAAGAGCTTTTCTCCCTGCTTTCTTTTTGTAAAGAACAAGCTTTTAATACAGAAAAAATTAATGTTCTAATATAACGGGTAAGCATTTTGAACACAGAGGTCATGATTAAAGATCCAGCCTGGCTCTGTGTTTAGCTCTGAGGCGTCACACTTGTGATGGAACCTGGAACACAACGAAGCTGTTCAAGTTCATTGATCTGATTTTTCTATGTAATAAGCTGCTGAGTTTCACTCTCTGATAGCACTCATTCAGATTTTCCATTTCTGCATGCAAGATCTATCATTAGTCCTCCTCCTCTGTCTACCACCAGTAAAAGACATTACTGTCTTAAGTAATAAATGTGGTCTGAAAATGGTAATCACATCAACTTTATCTCATCGTTCATTTTCACCATGATTGTACTTCAAGTTATTTTTAGAGAGCATTTTAAGCAAAAAAAAACCCTTAAAGTTTGGGGGAAAATGTTTCTATTCAAGTGACAATGCAAAGAGTCCACTATTAATTATTAGGAATATAATGTAGCATAAAATACTGTGAAGAAGGCTTTGTTGCAAATATTTGAAGAATTCAGCAATTCTTAGTAAAGAAGAAAGAAGCAATTCTGTGTCTTAGTCCATCATCCAGAATTCTCACCATCATATTTATGTCTGTTCTGGTCACAAACTACATGTTTCCACATAAGACTGTGGGTCTAAGAAGACAATAGCTTCCACACTGCAACATCACAGTTCAGTTTTTCATATATATTTGTCTTCTGTGATACGTATTTCACCTGCAGTTATATTCTGTAGTGTATTATGCCTCTTACAGAATATGTGATAGATGGAAACATAGTTTGCTTTAGTCCATGTTCGTAGTCCATGTAGTCCTCTTATGCAGTTTTAACTGGATGTGTCCAAATCAACGTGAGGTGCCTGTGACTTGTACATACCCACGCATACCTATGATAATGCTCAAACACTTCATGTACGTTCAATTTTTTTTCAGTCTCTCGCTAAATCTTAGGCACATGCAAAACAAATACCAGCTGAAATGAGACTCCATCAATCTCTACCCTTACATGCAGGTTGCTCTAATGATCTTTACACTAACAGGTATTTTCCAGTGCAATTTCCATTTGGTAATAAGATAAGCAGATAAACACTGCAAAATGAATCTGATTAGAGACTGGCACTATGAATAAGCCCTGTGGGATTACCATCTATAAACGAAAGCTGCACGTATACACATTCATGTTTGCACATTGTCCCTCAGATGACTGTAATGCATACTGTTGTAATGCATACTAAAATTATCATCAAATGCTCTCATCATTGCTAATCAAAGCTCCTCCAACAATATTTCTTTAGTCTCTTTGAGTTCCATCTTCCTTCTTTCCTCCTGCTCTCTGATTCTAGGTTTGTTTAAAGCATATTTATTTTAGAGTGAGGTGGAAAGTTCACCTACTCTTGACAAAATTACAACATTTTAATCAAATTGCTGTGAGGACTAGTAGCCACGAGTATTCACATGAATTGGCACTGAGAAAGGAGAAAACAAGACCGAGAAATAAAATGATTCAGTGCTTGGAAATCTGACTATCAGTTATTGTACGTACATGATGATTTGACTCCAAATCGGCTCCTACTGATCGCAATTGAGTACTGACCAGCATTTGTTACAGAAAAGCAGACTACACAGCCACCTAGCTGGTTTCCTGCCTTTTCCTGCCTATATGCACAGTATACGTGGCATACATTTGCACAAGCCATCCTGATAAAAAACTAGCTCTGTGTTATTCTTACATATTTCCAAACGCTATGATAGTTGTGCAAAGCAATGCTCTCTCTGCCTCTACATCACATTTCTTCACATTGTACAACGTGTGTGTTCTCTGGCACTCCGTTTCTTCTGTAAGCACCTTTTTTTTCTCTGAATGGCAGAGTGCCAGGAGTTAATTTCTTTCCATTAGTGCCTCTATCTCATAGATCATTGTGTCCAAGTAGTTGATCTTTTTCTCTTAGCATGTGTCTCTCTTGAATAGCATTCATTGCTCAGTACTTGCACATTTAGGTACTTCTCACATAAGTAGCTGTTTGCTTTTGTTTTTACTTTACTGTCTCTTTTTTTCGGTCCTTCAAACAGCCATAGTCCAACCTTTTCTTTCATTACTCTCGCTCTTTTCTAGGTGACTTCATATCACTTTGATCTCTGTTCTTTTGCCATTAGTGTGTTTTTATTTCTGGTGTCTATATTCCACTGTTCCTTTCTCAATAATCATATCTTTCTCTGCTGGCAGCTTTTCAAGTATACTGGCACATAAGTTAGTGAGAGATTCTGAGGTGATGCAATGGACAGATAAATGCCTTTATTTCACAAAACTCTGCAAATAATTGAGATCAAGTCATACGACTGTCTTCTATTCATACTCTCCAGCTCCCTACCACTGGGCTTTAAATGTGTGAAACTTCAGCTACCCTGAAGATACCTTTGTAGCTGACCTGCAGTGAAGTCATGAACCAAAGGAATTCGATTCCATCTCTAATGGCAGAAATAGTAGTAAACAAATAAATTCCACTCACTGACCATTTCCCCCTCAATTTCATACTTTAGAAAAACATTCAGGATGTAGTAATTTGAACGGACTCAGAATAGCGATACCATAAATAAACTTCATATAATTAGATTACAATGAAATGCCAAAATTTGCCAAAATGCTCTATAATTTTAAAGTTGCAACTATTACCATTTAATTCTAAAGTTGGACTCACTTTAGGTTGGGATACGTGATTTCAGACTTTGACTCTGGTTTGATGATCCTACAAAGAATCCAGTAAACCCAAGAACCGCTTTTGTGTACAGCAGGTTTTCTTAACAAGTAAGAATAATAAATTGCCGTGTTCTATTTAGCTGTTCTATTAGCAAACACTGTTCTATTTAGCAAAGCATAGCATAACTCAATATTCCATATATTGATTGCCATCTGTTTAAACTGCTGCTGTTTCTGTGCAAAAATCTCTTTCAGATTCACACTTCCAGATGCCTTGTGATAATCTACTTTTTCAAAAATTGGGCAGTCACAATTAAAAGGTACCTACATGGAAGCTCAATACATGAATATTTATTTATGCAGAAACCGCTCAAAACCCGTATTTCTATTTTTCCCTTTGTATCAAGAAATGTAGCTATTGATTGGCATTTTTGTGCTGTCTCAGTTTCAGAGGAAAACTGCCGTACTTGTCATTATGTTTTTCAAGAAGCCCCTTATCTCAGAATCCTCCTGAATCCTTCAGAAGTTTTCACTGAGCCCTGGTGAGTAGAATTTCTGTCTTTACGTTTTTCAGGCAATTTAGATGGACCTATGACACACTTACAGTTGCCATGGTGTAGCCAGGCAAGTACCAAAACAACCACTGGAATTTTGTCACAGAAGGCTCTATATGGTGGATATTATATTAATCTGACTATAAAGGAGAGGCAGCTTGCTTCCAAGAGTCAACCAGACATAGAAGAGGGGAAGCAGCTCTCCACCTTTTCAGTGAAACCGATTCTGCTAACCTAGCACACGTTCCCAGTTTCTGACCCATATAACATCATTATTATTGCCTGTTCCTTTACACATAAATTCATAAAAATTGAGAAAATTGAGCAGTAAATAGAAGCCAGCAAAAAATTGAAGACTTGTTATTAAATAACCCTACTCATTTGCTGTTTTAAAGTGCTTTATCACGTTAATATTAATTATTCAAATTGATGACTGAAAGGGAGTGAATGTAAAAACACGTCTATCAGTAGTGGCCCTATTTTCATTTTCATTCTGAACTCAAACTTCATTGTATATATTATTTTTAAGGCATTTTTCAACACCATGACACTTTTTATGCCTGAGTCAACCCTACTGCAAGTCTTCTTTTGACTAGCACAAAGAGAATCTTTTTATTTTATTATGGGAAAGCAAGCTGCTCATGCCCTCCGGCACTCAAATGGGAGTCAGGAAAAAAAACTTCATATGGTCATGAAGACTGGTTTGTATCATATGTAGAGTAGTTTGGTTTTTTTAATGCAGCCTTGAAAGCAAAAAGGAAAACCAGTTCTGAAATCAGACACTGCAGTTTTGTCTAGCAAGGGATGCTGTTGATGACAAGTACCAAATACACAATTGACGTAGCTGCTGAAGAGAGAGAACTGATGTTCTACACCATCTACGCTTCTGAATATTTTGCCTGTGACTTGTTCATGTGTGCTGACCAATGGGTAACCTTGTGCTTGAAAATGGAATATCCTTCACAAAGTCAAGAGCCAAGTCACAGTGTCAGCAGAGCATTCCAGTTTTATTGCTGAACAGTTTACTCAGCGCTTTGTCAGTTTACCAGCTGTTACTAAGGCTTTTTTATATCTCTCCTTGGCAGGCTTTTGAGACTTTTTTTGTCAATAAAAAATTGAATGATAGCATGTAACACACAGATCAGGAAACAACTGGAGTGTGCTGAATCCCTAGAAACAAACCCGAGAGGAGTTATGACTGATTTATACAACTGCTGGCTATTCCCTGCTGTAGCTATGCTGAGATAAAAAGCAAAGAAAAAGGTTAAAGAACTCTTGCTCTTCCGCTCCCTACTTCCCTGACACACTGTGGATCACTAGAAAAATAGGATTAGAGAAAGACAGGTTTTCCTCAAGCTTTAGAGACTCGTTCTGGTTGTGGCTATGGACCTTTTGGCTTTCAGGGGTAAAATAGGTGGTACTGAGGTTAAAGATTACTGTTACTCCTGCTGAGTGCCAGGATTTCAAGTCACATTCTACCCTTGGGATCAGGACTCTCTAGATGATCCTGGCTGCCATCGCTGGGACCACCCTGCTAAGCTGGAGCTGGTCAGGACCTTTCCCTGCTGTAATGTAGTTAACAAAAAGGAAGTTTTCCTTAGACCTCACTGCAAGATGGACTTAAGCAGAAGGGAAAGCATCTATTGGACTGGGATGGGAGAATTCCAATGGGCTTAAGATCCTGACAAATTTGGCTCTAGCATACCTGACCCAAAGCTCATCAGACATGGGTAAACTGAACTCAGGATGTTAAGCCTTTTTGATCAAAATTTACAACCAATTGCTGCCTATAGAGTCTATGAGATTTTATAGTAATATCATGCAGAGAATAAAGCCAGAAGGGTTTCATTGCGAAATCTACTAATTTTACAATTTCATCTTAGCAGATAGATCATTTAGGACAATTGCAAGTTTTGTCATTTCCCACATCATCCCAAAACCAGACACAGATGACCAAACTGAGATGCCACATTGGGTTTATTTGCTAGAATCACAGAATGGTTCGGGTTGGAAGGGATCTTAAAGATCATCCAGTTCCAACCCCCTGCCCTGGGCAGGGACACCTCCATCTAGACCAGGCTGCTCAAAGCCCCATTCAGCCTGGCCTTGAACACCTCCAGGGATGGGGCATCTGCAACAACTATCATGGAAGTCTTATGATTGTGATCATGCAAAGTAGCGGCAAACGTAAACCAGAGCATGTTTAAGCATAGTCAGCCATTCTCTCCTTCCTTCCTGTCTCCCACAAATAAACTTCAGCAAGCTAGCTAACCTTTTTAGTTAGCTAACTTCTTAATTCTAGTTTATTGTTAAATCTATTATCATTAAGTGAAAAAAAAATTACCAATAGTCTTAACATGACATGATTGCAATCAGAACTTTGGAGGTTGATGTTATATTGCTTTGAGAACGTTGTAGTAACTCTCCATAATTAGAAACTTGCTTTTAAGGTAGGTATATCTGTAATACTATAGATTTATTTTTTTTTTCAATCTTGAGTAGAATTAGGAAGTAAATGAAAAGCTTCTGCAGTTGTAAGAGATTTGGATTGTCAGTATCCTGATACTTTTTGTTTTTATTTTTTGAGAGCGCCATTATATTTTAAGCAATTTGAAAAGTGCAAAGTCAAGTAATTGCAAGCTCATCAAGGTTCAATTTCTTTGACAGATAATAAATTTTCCGAAATTCAATTTTCGAGAAACTGTTTTGAAGTCATTATTGAATTTTGCAAATAAGTGAAAAGGTACGTCTTTATATCAAGTAGAGATGGTAGACTTAGAGAACCGGTTCCTCGCTTTAATATTTGTTCGTTCATTCATTCTTTTTAATTCTATTTGTTCATTTTCATATCTGAAAGCAGAAATGGAATAATATCAAATTACAGGGTATCAATCATGTTGATACAAATCTCAAATAATGTTAGATTATAGAGGGAATAAGAGATTAAATATAAGGAGAGATTTTCAAAATGCTTATGACAACGTCTTTGGTTTAACATATACAGTCTTATATTAACAATGCTTGATTCTGCCGCACTTGCTTCAGTGTGTATAAAGATTAAAATGATGGATCAGAATTAATAAGGATGGATATTATTCCATATTCTTTACTCAAAAGGAGGAGCAAAAGGATGAATAACTTTACACAAGGAGATAAGCAAGCAAGGGAAGAGGGGAATGCCAATTAACTTATGACCAGCGGGTCATAACCGACTGTATTTGGGAATTTTACATTACAAACAGACGCACTGCCTGAGATAGGATCAAAAGCTTCTTAAAGACATTGCAGCCAGCAGTAGCATTTTGCCTCTATGAGATAAAATTAATTTCAAGAATAAGAGCTGGAATAATAGTGTCTTAATGCAGTTAGAAAAAAAGTTCATGGTAATCTAAGGACAGAAGTAGGTTTAGTTTTACTCCTGTGTTCATCATCTGATACATTCAATATTAGTATCTTTAAGGTGGGAGGATTGCTGTAAAACATCAGGCTTCTAAATTAAATAGTTCTGTATGTAAACCAACCTTGGAGAAACAGAAAACAGAATGCATTGGCCTACGAACCTGGGCTTGAATTTTAAGTTTGAAATTAGAGTCAAAAGCAGTGCTGTATGCACAGCTATCATCACGTTGTTACGGCAGACACTTGTGTCATTTCTACTAGAGACTTAAATTGACCTTTCTAAATTTCAGCAAGAAATGTTAAATTTGAGCTGGTAAAGTAGTATAGCTCTCTTTTGGATTTTTGGGCTTGGTCTATTACTAAGTATAGACATTTCCAGCATTCTCTATTCAGTAAAAAATAAAAGTTCAGTTTTCACGGGGAAGGCAATTAGCAGTAGCGATGTCTGACATTTAATAAGGACCACACAATATGTGACCTTAGCATGATAAGTAGAGAAATAGTCTGTTCTCACTTCTTTCAACATTAGTCTATATTTGAAGCTTAGATAATTAGTAAGAATAGTGTGTCAATAAAGTATCCACATAATTACTGAGCAGTTCTTCCCGCCAAGGCAGCTAATTATCATAACACTTATAAGATACCAGGCATTGACCCATTTCCTTTAATGCAAGAATGGAACAGTTAGTCATCTTTCCCACCATGCCCTATTTCTTCCCCTGCCCATGGCTAAAATGGAAATATATATCACTCCATCTTTCCTTATTCTCCTATACTCAGGAATATTTTGATTTACTATGATTTATCTTATTTTCAACCAGCTGATATTAAGTGCAATATCTTTTCCCCTCTTGAAATGGGGAAAAAAAAAAAGGCAAGAAAATATAGTAATATCATGCCATCATGTTATCTTTTATTCTGATATGAGTGACTGATGGCAATAAATATTGCCTCAATATATTTGTACATTTGTTTTCTAACATATGAATGAAACGTATTCACAACATTTTTCAAACACAAGGCAGGATTCTCTCAAACTGTGAACGATGTGAGACAAAAATCTTCTAACACAATTACCAAGACATTTCTGTCATTTATTGCCCTATTTTTAGAAAACCAGCATAGATATGCAGTTCAGTGGAGAAAAAGAAAAGTTATATATATATATCTGATGGTTGCATTTCTCTGTCATGAAAGTCTTCCTTGCTCATGAGTATGAAGTAAGGGAAAGTATTTGAAAGTTGGTATTTCACACCAAATTGGCTAACCCACTTGATATCTCCCACTTTTCCTGCGTTACAGATGCACAAAAGTTCTTAACTAATACCAGAGTCCATTATGCTCGAGGATGTTCGCACAAAGAAACACTTTGTCCTGCAAGTTTTGCAATGTGAGAAAGGGAAAAGGTGAGATAAAGAAAAGATTATTATCGTATTTGCCAATGTTTCATGAAGAATTTATGGTAGAAAGGCACTGAACCAATTTTCCAAGATACCTAATATCAATCCTTCCTCTTCCATAGAGATTTTTAAGTTATAATTAAAATGAAAAGTAAATTAAAGCAGCATCAGACCCACTTTTAAGCCCCCTTTTAAGACCCCCTTTCTCTCTCCCGCAAGAGATTTTTAGCTTCATATGCATGCATTCTGTAGAGAGGAACATTGTGATGTGAAAGCATAACTTCTTTCAAGTAGTCAAGTAAGAGTAGAAAAGCAAGAACAAAAATGTAGCGTTAATATAAGCTGCACTGACTTTCAATAGCTAGAAGAAAAAACAGGGGACTAGATTTTGACCTTAATGGTGGTCGTGTCTATCATCTTGTACGTGCCAAAATATTCCTTCACAGCTTTCTGTTGCTTAAGTCAAGAGTATAAAAAACATCGTCCTAGCTACCTGAAGTCTATTTCTTCAGGTGATGATTTTGAGAAGTTATTTTCTTTACCTGCTAATCCAATAATTTATACAAAACAAGTATTTAACACATTCCAAACTTCCTGGTTTATTTAATGTAATGAGTAATCAGCCAGTTGTGCTGTCAGCAGTGCATCAGTCAGGTATGTAATGCTTTACAGCCTGGAGCAGTGGATTTCAGATATCACCAACGGGGCGGGGGGAAGGAAATAGAAAAAAGGCTTCTTTGAATCAATCTAAGATCAAAAATCAGAACATACTCCAACTTCCATGATGAAAAGAAGAACCTAGATGATCATCCATGATGAAAAGAAGAATGTTAATAGGCTTTTGTCATCCTAGCCTTATTTCTGTTAGCAGAAAATGTAATGTTGAACTTGACAGCACCAGATGTATCACAAATGTCCCGATAAACCTAGTTTGTATTTTGCATGTAAATCCCAAAAGAAGAATTCAACATTTCTGTCTTAAAATATTAGAAGCCTAGAATACTGAATAACATTCCTCACAATCACCTCCTTGCCTCAGGGTTTCTCCTCTTGTTCTTCTGTCCTCCACAAAAGCACCAAGAGGAGGACTGAACACATCAAACTGTTGAAGAGATGAGAACAATAAAGGACTGGACAAGTCGAGTTGTAAACCATGAGACCACAGCCTTTTTCTCCTTTTCAAAAGCAGTGTGCTCGTATTTAAACTGGCAACTTACACCTCCCAAGAGGAACGTACGAAGTATGTCATGCAATGTCTATCTTCTCTTAAAGCAGCTACAGCCAAAGTAACGCAGCTAAGAAAACAAAATAACAATAAAGAGCCCATCTGCTCAGATGCTCACAGATGCTCATCTGATGATAGGACTGTCTTTGCCTTCTTTTCTTATGGCAGATATTTCTTTTTTTTTTTTTCAAACTCTGCTACTGGAGAAAAAGAAGAGCTAGCAAAAAGTGTCTCTCCCTGAGAGAAATATGATGGCTGCGTGAGGAAAGATAAGAGCTCACTGTGCCGATACACTGCGTGCATAGCAATGTCTGCAGGCCAAGACTGATCAGACGTGGTTGCTCCAGACATTATATTCCAGACACTATAAAGATTTTCTCACAGAAGCTTCTGAGAGATGCCAAATCCCCAAGTGCCTTTCAAGATCTAACTTCAAGATTTCCTTCCAATAGGAAAAAATAAATGTCTCTTGAATATCTGTATTTTATCTATCAATGTATATCTCAAAGCTTTTCTTTTCCAGGTAATCTAAATTATAAGAAATACTGTGGGTTTTTCTTTCCTATTACAATCTTACAGTTAATTTCCAAGAAATCACTATAAATATTCCCCTCACTACCACTGGTAGCTTACTATCCAACACCAAACGTTAAGCTTCCTATGTCTTTACATAGATTCAAGGTACTTGTTCTCTCAAACAAACTTCTAGCAGAAAGAATATGCTTAAACGGGACATTTTAAACACAAAGCACTACTTGTGATTACTTGTAATTAAAGGGAACTATAAATCACTCATCTTGAAATCCATGTAAGTAAATACCACCTTGTCCCACTGTGTTGCTGGAGGGGAGGAGGTATAGAAACTGGGAGTGAAGTTGAGCCCAGGAAGAAGGGTAGGGTGCAGGGAAGGTGTTCTTAGAGTTGTTCTTGTTTCTCATTATACTACTCTGATTTTTCAGGTGTTGCCGCAAAACACAAAAGGCTTCACTATCTAAACCTGAGCTAGAGAAAACAATTTAATCTGTTCTTTCTCTGGAGTGAGGATACAATATCCTTAATGCAAAAACACTGCTGTGTAAAAGGGCAGACATATTAATTGCCATATTAAGGTTTCAAGTGGTCTTGAGAAATGATCTTAAACATAGATTATCTCCGTAATACAAGCAATAGGTAATAAAAGCTTTCATAACTGCATTGGCCTTTAAATGGCACACACCATATATCCAAAATACTTACAAAGCCAGCGAACTACCATTCAGAAATTAAAAGCGCAATGGTAAACTGGCTTAGATTGCCATGTGAGCCAAGGAAAACAAAGATGAAATTCCAATGACCATCTGGTACTGCTTATCATGACTGTATTGAATGACCTAATGAATTCTCTCCATCTCTAGATTACATGAAGTCTTATATTCAGAAGTAGACGATACTGCAGTGATGTTTTAACAGCTCTTTATGTGCTACGCTTGTAGTAATTTGAATTCCCTGCCTGTTCAGTACTGCACTCAGTAGTTATTGTTTCAGAGCAATCGGAGAAGCAGTATCCCTCCCTTCTCTTTCTCTCTCATCCCTCTCTTCCCTTTTTTGTACTTCTGCTTATCAGCAAGGTAAAGGAAGTTACTGAGCTGGCAGTGCAGTGCAGACATTTCTTTGCATCGAGTTTTCCTCTCTGATACGCGCCCTCTTTTGCTGCTGTCCAACTATCTGATAGTCACAGGGAGACAGTGAACTATGGCCTGAGAAATACCTTGGATTAGAAAGGAGTACTACTTCATGTCTCTTTCCAATGAAACAGGAAACCGATAAACTCTAAAGAAAACAACATTATCTCTATTCCATTTAGGATGGGGGCTTTTAAAGTGGAGAATTGTTTAGAAGATACCGAAGGTGATATGGAACAAAACCCTTACCACTGTCTGCTTGAATTCACTTCCATAACAAATAGAGATATATAACAAATCTTTTGAGCTCTGCACTTACAAAAAGAGCTGTGATTACTCCATCAGGAACCATCGGCAAATTAACATAAAATAGCATTAATGAAGAAACAATTATACCTGAAAGTCTTCTATTGTTTGATCTGTATGATTATTGTCTCTTCTGAACTCTAATCACTGACAGTGCACAACTGTGTTTAGCTCTCCAGCCTCATTTAGTCTGAAACAAAAGTGAAGAACCATCATATACTACACGTCAATCTTTCTAATTGTTATAATTCATTTTTATCTTGGGGTGATAAAGCAGGAAACAATCTGCCAAACCAACAGCAATCAAATTACTAGTGTTCCCATAAACACAACTGTTACATATGAAGATGTGCAGTGTATTCTTAGCCTGGAATGGTACAGCAATTAAGACCTTGATTGGGTATCAATCTGAATACCTCCCCTCTATCAGCACAAATCTACATTATTTTGTTAAAGGCACACAGGGCAAATACAAATCTGGACACCCTCCATGATTCTTCTTTGCAACTAATTAAAACTAATTTCTAAATGCTTAATTAATTTCAATTTACTTGCAAGTAAAGGCATCTAATCAATACAGTCAGAATAAATGATTTATAAGCATGCCACCACAAAAATTAAATTACTCTTCCATGCCCTTTGCATATGTATTTTAAATATTAAAATAATAGGAAACGCTCGGTCCACAGGAGAAGGTAAAACACCCAAGCATCCCGGCTCAGGAAAGGCTGAAATGTGGTCTATATGAATTCACAAGACAAAATTACAAAAAATTATCTGCAGATAGAAGAAAAGAATGGGACAGAGGGAATACAGGACTCACATGAAAAGTGGGAAAAGTGTGCTTCTGTGTATGGAGAAATTAACTGAGGAGTATTAGAGGCAGTATTAGACTAGTATTAGATGCAAAATCTAAGAAGAAGTAACGTGCAACGTAAAGTCCAAACTGTATCCTAGCAGGCATGTTAAGAATCCATTGACTGAGTTTCATATTAGCACAAATAAAATTTTAAAATTATTAAAAATCCAGTAGAACAGATTAAATTACTGTATATCCAGCAGAATATATCAACCATCATGAAGCAAAGCTGCTTCTCCAATCTTTCAAACAATTTAAGAATTAAAGAGGGTTAATGGTAGCACAGATATAGTTGTACCAACTAGACATTTTTGTAGAAAATATGCTCATCCACTGTAAGAATAGATGAAATGACAAGAAGTTGTGTGGGGTTTTTTGCTTGTTTTTTAGAATTTTAATATTTTTCATTTCAGAAAGGCAACCTTTGAGAGATTCAGTGAATGAGTTGATGAGGTAGACTAAGGAGTTTAATGTCATATAGGATTTTTCATTTTAAGATAGATATTGTTTCTGTAATCTCATATCATGAGCCACAGGGAAAACGATGAAAGAAAGGACTCTGAAATTGAGGAAATGACTAACTCTTCCAGTAATCATGTTAGGAGTAAACAGTATACAGTGATAAAATAAATCATTGAAAAGCAAAGAAGATGTACCTTAAAAGTCAAGGATGAGCAGAAGAATTTGCAAATTGCTTCAATCAAAATAAACTAGTCTTTGCAAAAGATATTAAAACAAATAAGAAAAGATTCTATGGTCATATAAATTAAAAAAAAAAAAGGAAAAAAGGAAAATTAACATCTTTATAAGGAAAGTCTTCAAAAGGAAAGTCTTAAAAAGAAAAGTCTTGAAAAGGAAGTTTAACATCTTTGTCGGTGACATGGACAGCGGAATTAAGCGCACACAAAGCAAGTTTGCCGACGACACCAAGCTGTGTGGCGCAGTCAACACACTGGAGGGAAGGGATGCCATCCAGAGGGACCTGGACAGGCTTGAGAGGTGGGCCTGTGGGAAACCTTATGAGGTTCAACCAGACCAAGCGCAAGGTCCTGCACCTGCGTCATGGCAATCCCAGGCACAAATACAGGCTGGGCAGAGAATGGATTGAGAGCAGCCCTGACGAGAGGGACTTGCGGGTGTTAGTGGATGAGAAGCTCAACATGAGCCATCAATCTGTGCTTGCAGCCCAGAAAGCCAACCACATGCTGGGCTGCATCAAAAGAAGTGTGGCTAGCAGGTCGAGGGAGGTGGTTCTGCCCCTCTACTCTGATCTGGTGAGACCCCACCTGGAGGACTGCATCCAGCTCTGGAGTCTGCAGCACAAGAAGGACATGGACCTGTTGGAACGGGTCCAGAGGAGGCCACAAAGATGCTCAGAAGGCTGGAGCCCCTCTGCTGTGAGGACAGGCTGAGAGAGTTGGGGTTGTTCAACCTGGAGAAGAGAAGGCTCCGGGGAGACCTTAGAGGCCCTTCCAGTACCCAAAGGGGGCTACAGGAAGGATGGGGAGGGACTCTTTATCAGGGAGTGTAGTGATAGGACAAGGGGTAACGGTTTTAAACTGAAAGAGGGGAAATTTAGATTAGATATTAGGAAGAAATTCTTTCTTGTGAGGATGGTGAGGCACTGGAACAGGTTGCCCAGAGAAGCTGTGGCTGCCCCATCCCTGGAGGTGTTCAAGGCCAGGCTGGATGGGGCTTTGAGCAGCCTGGTCTGGTGGGAGGTGTCCCTGCCCAGGGCAGGGGATGGGACTGGATGATCTTTACTGTCCCTTACAACCACTCTATGATTCTATGATAAAAATGCCTGCTATGCAGTGGCATTTGAGAATCAAGTTAGCCTTTAAAAAAGAAGGCTCCCAAATAGATATCTTGCTTTAATTTTCAATAAGGAAAAGGTAATGAGAATGAGGCTATGTAAATGACTGCAATGGAAAAAAATTCAAAGATCTCAGTGCATTCACTTAAAGGAACTCAATCTCCATTTTCAAATTCTGAAAGAATTGGTATGTGAAACCATATTCCCATAACAAAGATTTTAAATAGAAAGCATTTCAGGGCAGATGATAAACCGTTATAATAATGTCTAAGAATTTGTTTAGTCATTTTATAAAAACTCCTTAATAAGCTTATAATATGAATCATCATTGTCTTCAAGGCTAATTATATAGGAGAAATATGTAGGAGTATTAAAGAGAAGATTATCATAATAAGCGATCTAATTTGGAAGATATGTTTTCATAGGAACACACCAGCAGCAGTGTAGGCACTGATAATTTTTTAAATAAGAATATTTTTCCTTTTTTCTTGGGCTTAAAATGAGGATGAAAAGAGATGGTAGTGATTAATACTCAAGTCCCAACAATTATGTCTATACATTCCTTAAAGTTTCTACAAAAATAATCATACACTAAATGACCATGGAGCCCAAGACTTAAAAAACCCATAAATTTTCACAGATACAGATCACAATAGCAAAACCAGTAATTGAAAGAAAGGAAGGTTGCAATCCTGTGAAGTAGCACATAACACCAGTTACTTGGTAGTGTGGCAGGATAGAATACTTAGTCATGGGAGAGAAACTCTGTGGTACTTCCAGAAGAGGAGTAACAAAAAGTAGAAATACAACAGCAATTAAAGGAGGACTTAAGGACTGACAGACCTAGGACACTTCTAGGAATCTCATAGTATGCCAATGCATAGTTGATTAAAAGCTCTCTTCTAGCACTTGCCACTTAATTTTGACAGTACTGCTATGAAACATCCAATTTTCCTTGTTTCTTTAAATAATTTTTATTAGTATACCAAGACATTTTATTAGCATACAGTTTATAGAACTATTTTACCTACTTATTTTTGGTAAATACCTTATCTGAATCCCCACATAACATGATGCATCTCTTTAATAGAGCTGTTCGGTCTTGAATATTATTTTTAAAGTCTCACTACAAATATTGTACTAAGCTCACAGGCTGGGCTTTTTTAAGAAACGGAGCATCTCAGTTTCTCATCCTAACTGTTTATTCCTACAACACCACTTCTCCAAGTTCTATTTTTACCATGGAGGAAACAAGTGCCATAGCTCACCGAGAGTTCAGATTGCTGTGTAGAAGTGTGTATTTCATGAAGTAGCAGAAAGATAGTGGGTGGGTTTCTGTTTTCTGACTTTTTTAATATTTGCTAACCCTGCATCTAACCTCAGCAGGAATCTGAGTGTCACTCCCGATCCTATATTTTCTAAGGCAATAAATTCTATTACATACTTGTTCAGCTTATATACAATCACCCATAGCGCATGCCATTTTTAACTTTTTATTGTCATTCAGCTAGTTTTGCTATTTTTCTATCAGATACTTCTTTTGTTTCAATAGTAGCTGTAGCGCTGCAGGAAAGCTTTAGTAAAGCTTTTGACACCATTCCCCACAGCATTCTCCCGGAGAAACTGGCCGCTTGTGGCTTGGATGGGCATACACTTCACTGGGTAAAGAACTGGCTGGACAGTGGGGCCCAAAGAGTTGTGGTGAATGGAGTTAAATGCAGTTGGTCACAAGTGGTGTTCCCCAGGGCTCAGTAGTGGGGCTGGTTCTCTTTATTATCTTTATCCATGATCTGGACGAGGGGATCAAGTGCACAGTCACTAGGTTTGCAGATGACACCATGTTGGGCGGGAGTGTTGATCTGCTTGAGGGTAGAATCTGGACAGAGGGATCTGGACAGGCTGAGTCAATGGCCCAAGGCCAATGGTATGAGGTTCAACAAGGCCAAGTGCCGGGTCCTGCACTTGGGTCACAACAACCCCAAGCAGCACTCAAGGCTTAGGGAAGAGTGGCTGGAGAGCTGCCTGGCAGAAAAGGACCTGGGGGTGTTGGTGGACTGCTGTTGTGCTTAGCAATAAAAACTAAGAGAAAGGGGGGATGAGGGACATTAATTATGAAGGCATTTGTGTTCTGAATCAACCGCTACATGTACTGAGGCCTTACTTCCCAGGCAGTGGCTGGACATCGCCTACTGATAGGAGGCAGAGAATACTTTTTGTTGTTTCCTTTGCTTCCACACATGGTCTTTGTTTTTCTTTATTAAACTGCCTTATTAAAAACCCACAACTTTTTTCATCTTATTTTCTCTCCCTGGTCTCGCTCAGGAGGGGAGTGATAGCGCTGCTGGGGGGGCAGCTAGTAGCCAGTGAAGGCTAATCCACCTCACTCACCTAACGGAAAACAAAATTAAATATTGATTAATCACTGAATATATGTGTAAATTTTTTCTACTGTCTGAACCCATGTAGCTATCATTTTACAGATTAAGCTCATCTAGGCATTTCTGAGAAAATCAAGGGGACATCAGAGCACAAGTAATGAAACAACAGAAGAGTGTTCTAAGAGCATGAAGCAAAAGGAAGAGCTTCTTCCTCAACACCTGATAATTTCAAGCCCTGATGATGTAGAGATAAAATGTCTTTTTGACAAGTTTATTTGTCCCTAAATCCAAGAGAAATCTAGTACTAATACTTTATCTGTTGTGAGCAAGGAAGTTACAGCATTAGGGAGCTTTCTACATAGAGGGATTTAGTAACTTCATGCTGTAGTTTATCACTGGAGAACACTGGAAAAAAAAAGAAGTTGCCTTTTTAAGGCTTGATTGCTTTACTGCAGCTATGATTTGATACAAACTATTAGCTACAACACCAATTTCTAGTTTAGTTATACTAAACCACATATTACCAATGGGCTACCTAGTCACAAGAAAATTAAGTGGCTGGCAAAATGAGTTTTATGGAGAAGAATCTGACATTAGTAAAAGTTTCATGCTCTTTCATGTTTCTACTAGATAAGGGAACTCTGAGATTTCAGATATTGTTAGATATGTTAGAGTGTTTAGTTTTTGTGGTCTTGCTTTTTCTTTTTTTGTGTAAGTAGAAAGATTTTATTGTTAACAGTGTGCTATAAATAAATGCAAATAAATAAGATAGATAATAAATACACAAACATGACACTTTCAAGCTACCCAGTGAACTGGGTATGTGTCTACATAAATATCACTTTGCACATTTCTTTTTAATCTGTCAGATTAAATCATTAATGAAGTCAAAGCTTCAACATGAAATCTATTAAAGATGATCTAATCATGTGCTTACTTCCTAGGGAAATACTTTCCTTTTTTAGAGATATGTAAAAGTGTTGGCTATTATGGCAGCATAGACTTTGTTTTCTCCGGCAAAGTGGTATGCAATTAACTGCAGAAGTATACCTAAATCCAATTAGTAAAACTGAAAAGCATTATTCTCTTTAGTTTTGGTAGCACTTCTATGATAATGAAGGGTGGTTCGGTGTTTTCAGTCCAGTGTTCGTTATGATGCACCTGGACTCTTTTAAAAAGAAAGAAAAGGCGATACTTGTAGAAATAAGCCAGTGTGTAATCACACTGCACTCAGGCATATTTTGTCCTCATTGTTCTTATTTAGCCTACCAGAAGTAGAAGAACTTTGTACTAGCTTGATCCACAGGATCTTACAAGAGATAATTGCTATCTTTAAGAATTATTAATCTCCATCAGTGGCAGGTCTGAACTTTTAATTGAAATGTCATGCCCAGCCAGTTTTGGTTGAGTTTGGGAAGTTTTCAGCTGGCATTAAAAACTCTCAGGCTTTTTCTTTTACTTTCTTATTCTTGAAACAAGAGCTCAGTGCCTTGGTTTCTACCAATAATTATTTCTAAGTGTCTGCTCTGATTTCCAGTCTGTGCATACCGGCTGGCTGTGTGCGGTGCCACACCATGCTCTGGGGTTCAGTTCTGCTCTACCACCATGTAATCTTAGCCACAATCACAACTGGAAAGCAAAATCTGGCAGGTTTTCTGTATCATCATCAGACGTTCTACAACTATGAAACCCAATGTAATTTTTTTTAAAGAAAAACTAAACAAAATGACTGAGTGTAAAGAGGAAAATGGAAGAGGAAAAAGAAACTAATGAATTATATGAATTAGCATGAGAACAAATAATAGAGGATAAGAAAGTGGGTGGCCATACTTCATCTCTTGACGAGTCTGTTACCTAGGAAACAAAAGACTGAATGAGTGCATAAATGACCCTACGCCTGTGGATTTAAATTGATGAAATTATATAGGACTGCAATTCGTGCAGAACAAGGAAGAAGACTGTCAGGAGCACTGTTTATTAGGTGAAATAAAAAAAGCCTAAAAAGCCTATTCTCATTTTGATGACTTTTTAGAGTATTTATTACCTAACTCTTCTGTCTTTATTATTTAAGCTTCTGACCTAACAAATCTATGTGATAAAAACTAACCAATCACCCCATCCAGCTGATTAATCACCCCTTTTAAAGGCTCCTGTCGAGGACACTGATCATTGACTGAACTCCAGCTCTCATCAGCAGAAGTCAAGTAGATTCCAACAGACATCCAGATGGTATTGTTAGGACAGCATTTGACTACTAACAAGGAGTTCATTAATCCGCTATGTCTGCTGGTCTTCCACCAAAGGCAATCTAGTTGAAGAAACCATACTGTGTCCTCACATATGGTGATGAACAGATATCACTCATTAATTTTATAGTAGAAAAAGCTGGTAATGCATTATCTGCTGTTCGTATAAAAACCTTTGTAAATATATAATCACCAAAAGAATTATAATGTTTGCTCCCTCTTGACAAAATAGCCCTGAGGAACGCAGAGAAACACTTGCAAGAATTCAAAGGATGTGTTGATTCAATACAGAACAATTAGCTTCTTTAGATGTGCTTATTGCCCCCAACTTCCCAAAGCTTTGGGAAGGTTTGACTATTTCCAATGATCTTCCAATGATCTTCTAGCATCTTCTGGCATACTGTTTATTTTCTGTACAAATAAAAAACTTCAAGTATGCTTAAAATAAAGAGGGGAATATACAGATAATCGTGTTTGAAAAGGCATAGGAAATAATATTTGTAATGAAATTCAGAATGGTCAGACTGAGTCGGCTAGAACAGTCACTTCGTGTGTTGGGCAAAAATAATGTTTCCAGAGACTATAAGAATGGAACGAGCATAAAGCGAATGGAATCCAGAACAAAATCTTAACTTCAAAAGGTACCTTAAGTTGAGCAGTTGCCAGTATTAAAATCAACAACAGTCACCTTGAAAACCATGTTTCAGTAATATTTGGACCAACACTTCTATTCAGAGAAAGATGTGACATCCCACAGCAACAAATTTCTGTTACAATATATTGGGCAAATTCTATCATTCCGGAGATTGTCTGCCTCACTGGAGCAAGAGAATAGCAGTTAGAATCCTAGAACAATTTAGTTTAGAAGGGACTTTTGGAGGCCTCTCCTCCAATCCCCTGCCCAAAGCAGGGTGAACTTCTGAGATACTTCAGTTTCACAGGGCTTATCCAATCAAGGTTCAAAAGTCTTCAAGGGTGGAGACAGCACAGCCTCTCTGGGCATTATTTCAGGTCTTTACCATGCTCATTGTGAACTTCTCCTATAAGAAAGATAAATTTAATATATATGTATTTTAAAATGTATATTACTATTGTAAACCTGATAATTTTAAAAAGAACATTTACAACCAGGTTTTGATTAATCTTCTTCCTCCATCTAAGCTACCAATGAACTATTTCAGTCCTCTTTCCAGTTCAGCACTCAAGGGATTAGCATTCCTTTGTTTATGACTGACATGAAGTTTTCTTTGGTTTTGGTTATTTTCATTTTTATTGCATGTCCTGCCTCCTTACTTGGAGCAGCATCTTCACTGCTATGTGACTTGCTGTAAAGAAGAGGCAGGTAGAAATATTTTGGATTTCGGTTACAGACCCTCGTCTTAAGTATCTTAAGTTTTTTGATTTTCAACTGTGCTTTCAGTCCTTGACACTTAAATTCATACACATATATATATGTCTCCACATTAAACAAAATTTTTACAGATTTAAAATCCTTAGTAGATGAACCTATGCCAGATTGACTTGCTATTTGGTTGGAACAGACAAGTTTTTCACATACATTTTCCATGATTCTTACTATCTCTTAATAACATTGCGTCCTTTTGCAAGTAAATGGTTTATCATCAGACAGTCGCCATGTTTATACCAATAATGGTCTTTCCTTGATGGCAGTAATGGTAATGCCCACTTCCTCATCTCTCTTTATCTGTTTGGGCGAGCTTATGGAACTGGATCATAATTCAGTGTTGGGTGATGATTAGGCAGACATTTAATTGTAATATTGAACAGCAATCAACACGGAGAGGTATTGGTCAGGCACGAAACAAAATGTGGAGGTGACCTAGGGATTCCTATGAATACTCTCTGCAGGAGTTAACCATAAGAAAATTTGCTTTTGGAAGAGAGAAAAGGCGTGGATCCAAGAGTGACACCATCACACCTGCTCTGGTCTGCTTCTCAAAACCCAGAATACCACTTTGCAAAGCAACAGAAGCACAATAAAATTTGTTTATATAGCAGGATGGGAAGTATACTAGGGAAGGAAGAGGAAAGCTGGCTGCTGGCATGGTTTAGCACAAGGAAAGAAATAGCAAGAGGAGGACTGCCAGTAAAGTGAGCTTGAAGCAATCCTGTGAATAGCATGGAGTTTGGCAGTCGCCCATGACTTTGCCAACCTTACTTGCACCATCAGCCTTGGCAGTTCCAGTTTGGTAGTCTTTGACTCTGCAAACACTGCAGCTGGTCTTGACAGGAAAATCTGCTTTGAAAAAAAGAGACATATTTCACCTTTCCATTTAAAGAGATAGACATAAGCCATTCTTCTAGAAATCTGAAAGCACCCTAGGAATTCAGAACAATCATAGGCTAACAAGAAAGAGAAAACGTTTGCTTGCACTCAAGTCATTCACCCATTTCTACTGAGCTTCAGCAGACTGAAAAAAATCCCCAAAAGCCAATGACACAGCTTTGGTGTTCCTTTCTTTAACTTCAGTATGACCCGTTTGAGTATGTCTGTTTTATCCATTCTGCTGTGAAGCAAGTGAAATAGAAGATGATAATGCTTCCAAAACAAGTTCAGCCAAACAGATGAATCTTCTCCTTTCAAAGTCTGTGTGTTCAAAGGAACCTGATCTTTATCAACTCTGATACTACTGTGATGAATCTGGTGTGTCTATTTTAAGAGGCACACGTGGAATATATTCTGTGCAGGTAATACACTATAATAAGAGTCTCCCATTTTCTTTGATGTGCCAGGAGAAGTGTGAATATTTCTCCTTGAGTATCCACAATTCATTATATGAAATATGCTACAACGCTGTCTTCTCCCTTCTTACCACCTTTTCGGTAAGAGTTCTATGGAAACTTGCTGATAAGAATTCAACGTGATAGCTCAAATGTATTTTTCATTATCCCATTATTATTTTATTTGTTTCCCATAACTTTATTTCATATCAAACTAGCCTGTGTGTCTTACATAACGAATAATTAACCATATGAAAAGATTTTAATTGCTAACATATACACTAGCTGTATAAATGCTTCCATTGACATCTGATCTTAGTCAAATCACTCCTTCCATGCACACTAGCTCTGTGCCACCCCAGTTCTGCCGTTCTCAGACTACCACTATAGAGCAAGGATGCTAGTGAAACTTGCTGTAAAAATAATGACAGCAGGATCCTGACCTATGTTCAAATTGTTCTTTCCTCATGGATCCAGCCAGTGAACTGGAACGGGCTGAAAACTGGAAGACTTGATTCTGCTGACAAGCTTTTCAGGCTTGATGCCCCAAAGACACAGTATTTACCAAGTTTACTATTTTATGGATGACTGCCCCACTGAAGGAAAAAATAAATAACCTTTCAAATAAAAGTACATAACTGTCTCAAAAAGTGATACTACAATTTGTGCAAAAAATGCTCATTAAGAAAGCCAGTAAATATATTCAGTGATGAACAGCCATTGTAGCTTGTGATCTGATTAATAAATAGCCTGCATTATCTATGGCTTAAAGGCTTAGGTCATGCTCACATTAAAAATCAAGTATTCTCAAATTGCTTTCAGACTCGCATTCATGAAAGTGATTTTCAACTTGTAAGAATAACACATTTCCTTGTCTTTATGATGCATTTTCAGATCTTCCATAAGGGGTATGCATGGAAAAATATTTCCTACTAGAAATATTCAAGTAAATGGTACGTCTAATGAATATTCTAGCAGGTCACTCACTGAAGCATATGGGATTGACAAGTTGTTTTCTAAATGGTTCCTCTGCAGGGTGGGTATTCTTATGCCAGAACTCATTACATTTTAGCAGTGACATGGTCCATTAATGCTTGTGGTCAACGGGGTAGTGATCTCCCATTTTCCTTTGGCTATTCATAAAAACATCAGTGTCGTATTATTTTAAGTTCCAGGAGGAACAAAAATTCTTTATACAGCATCAGAACAAACCTCACAGCTTTACAGTAATTTTCCTTGTTCAAGAGATGAAATTTAATTAAACAGAAGAGTTAATGTGAACCTCATCTCTGTTTCTGAGTCATAAGCAGATTATGAATCTGACCCTCCAGGAAAACAACTTTGACCTTTACATCTGTACCTTTACCCCTAGGTAGAACATCACGCGTACTTTATCTCACAGCCAGTTTCTTGAACTCACAAAACTTCTTGAACAACCTGTGTTGACTGTTTAGGTTTGGCCCAAAAAAACACAGATCCTTTAGTTTCCTCAAGACCTAAGCTAGGTGCTCGGTAAAGCTTAACTTTAATTGACTTTATTCTGAAATAATATCAATGGAGTAACGTAATGCTGAAGATCCAGGTTTCACACCTACTTGATAACACAGCTGGTCAGAGAGAGTAGATATTCAGTATAATTGGAAATTAAAAATAGATTTAAAAAGATATTCCATTGTTAGGCTACTCAATATTACAGATACTATAAATCACAAAAGTAATGGCATATGAAATCAATGCAGGGGAAAAACTGTTCTAAACCCAAATTCTTATGGCAGGTGATGTCTCAGAAAAAAAATATGGAAAAAGTAAATCAGCATATGATAATTAGGAAGAAGAGCAAATTTTAAAAAATACATAATTTGAAGATGAAACTCATATTTATTAAGAATCTGGCAGATTTTCCTTACATTTACATGTCACCGAGAAATATTCTTTATGAACAGTAAAATGTCAAATTAGTGAAGAGCAAGACTTTGCCTAAAACAAGTTATCTGAAGCTGAGTGAAGTCTTCTGTATTTTTTCCATTTACCAGAAGACGTATTTAAATTGTTGACCCAGAAGGAGAATTCTAAAGGTGCAATTGTCAGCGAGGCACTACCAAAAGTGGCCAACATTTTCACACTTAAGTGCACATGAAATCTGCAAAATGCTATCTGTATTTTCAGAGGTTATAAGCATCTCTAACACTTTAATTCAGTGCCGTCTGTTCCCATGAATAAACCTAGGAATAGAAATCTAGAAAGTGTGCTTGAATGGTCCGTCACATTGAACTTTATGGAAATGGCAAGGACGCAAATTTTTCACCAGTGAAATTCCAGTTACAGAATTCATTTCCCACTGCTGGTCTAATTAAATACAAAACAACTGAATTTTAAGGTACACAACTCACCTACTTAGAGAGCAGGCAGTTAGCAATGTTTTATGAGGGACTAACCTGAACCAGCATAGGTTGATACATATGGAGAGATTTGTCTTTGAACCATTCCCCAAATTTAATCGTAAATAAATACCGTATCATTTTCAAAATAATTTTGATGTTTAAAAGACAAACTTTTGAGAAAACCTCAGCAAAATATGAGGTTAAAGCATGTGTTAACACCATTTTGCAAACATCCATGTGTGGACAAAATAAATTCTACACTTCTAATTACCAAAGGCGGGGCGGGGGGAAAGATCTATTTGAATAGTACCATCAATAAACAATTCGAATTTATGGAGGGTGTATTTTTAAATCAGTGTTCCTCAGCCCTGTAGAATTTATGGCATAGTGTCACTGGGTACGTAGGCCTTGATGTACTCCCATTCAGATGCAGCACAGAATCAGTCGTAAACTTTCCCACAGCTAGTCACCTAAGGATCATATTGCATCTTGTTTGACAGAACTTCAAAAGCAAGCCTAACATTTTAGTGCTGGGTCAAGAGAGAGCCATTTTATGGTTGCCTGCTATGGAAAGTGACGTGTGGCATTTTTGTAATATATATTTTAGCGTAAAAGTCAGTTTCCTCTTCAGTACTTCGGAGCGCTACGTGCTGAGTTCAGTCACAGATATCTCAAGGGATTACACCCTTACCCTACACTTAGCAGGCAACAAGAATCACGGACTATTTCAGTACAGAGCAAGACAAAGAATGCGTGCTCAACCACGAAACATTTTGCTGGTTTTCACTTTGTAAAATCTGAAATGCATTCCTTGCAACACAGAAGGACAACGCTGAAATTAATCTCACAAATTCTTAATCCTTCTCAAGTGAGAAGTATCATTTATGGGCACAAGGAGGAGACCCCAAAAAAAAAAGAAAGACTGATTCATAGAACCATAGAATCACAGAATCATAGACTGTGTTGGGTTGGAAGGGACCTCTAAAGGCCATCTAGTCCCACCCCCCCTGCAGTGAGCAGGGACATCTTTAACTAGATCAGGTTGCTCAGAGCCTCATCAAGCCTGGCCTCAGCTTGATTATGATAGACCACCTTCAAATTTCCTCATCTTTGTACTTACTCTGCCAGGTACTTCTCATCAGCACAAGACAAAAGGAAAAACAGTCTTTTTAAGGGTGAATGACACTAGCAAATTACAATAGAAATGAAGCAAAATAGCGCGTAACATTCCCGATGTGTTTTGTTGAAGTCTTCTCCCAGCTTAAGAGAGGAGAAAAAGTAAGAGTAAAAAAATGAAGCTATGGGACCTTCTTATCGGTCTTAAAATATACTACATACATTCAGCTTATAAATAGGGGATTAATCTTGCTGGTTTGCTTGCACTACAAAGTTTGCCATCAATCCATATGGAAACTGCAGCTGAAAGGAACTGTTGTTGGTGTGGAGATCCACAGCTGGGTAAGGGCCAAAAGGAGAGTAACAAAACTACGTGTTCATCCTTTTCAAATTCCTTCCACTACAGAAGCACAAGGCTGCCTGTCAGACAAACGTGATCAGCCTTCAACCTTCGGTCATCTTTTGCTTAGGACACGTGATTTTTCATTCTCATTTCTCCTGTACACAAAGTGGTATTTTTACGGTAAACAACTGCTCACATATGACAATAATAGTTTAAAGCATAAATAATATGTTGGCTTTGTGTGTGAGAACCCTTATAACTGAAGCTCTTCTGATTTAACTTCGAGCCTTAAATAGGAATGTTTGAATTTTGCTTTGTCTTTGAAGGAAAAATAGAAGGAAAGGCACATCTTTTTTTTTTTTTTTTTGCTTTGATGAGGTAAAATAAAAATTTATTCTCTGGTTTCAGGAAGCTTACTAGTCCCTCTTTTAATCATTTACATTAGGAGACTAGCAATAGGAATTTAGATAGGAGTTGGATTTTTCTCTCATTTAACTCCAAGGCCCAAATTCTCATTCATTGTATATCCTCCCCACTGAGTGTGACAAGTGACTGCAGGATGAAGTCCTACTTGCAGGACCAAGGATCAAATGAACAGTTTAAATATCTGCCACCCAAGAATGAATCCGTAAATTTTTCTTAAGGTTTGAGAAAAAAAAATTTGTATGTGAGAAGTGAAAAACATTGGTGCAGTGATTGGAGTTGCACTTCTTGTATGAAAGATCATCTATTTATGCTTGGAAAATGCACATATCCTCTTAGATTTTTGAGAAATTGTAGAATAAAGGCCAGAAGTCCTCTGTAAATTATGTGGAATTATAGAGAATATTACTCTGAAAGTATTTAAGGAGTAGTAAAGGAAATAATATTAGCTTTAGTGTCATAAGGAAAAACTACTTCACTCAAGTGTCTGAAGTCAGATAGGATCAGAGCAGTTCATTGGTTTACTTACAGTACGTAATTAACTGTCAATCACTCAACTATGCCGTCAGGATCACTGTCAGCAGCACAACAGGTAAACCAGAATTGTAGACACTTACAAAATGTTAATGAACAACTTTCTATAATTCTTCCACAAAATTTCCTCCCTCCTCGCCCGCACCGTAGCCCCGTGGGTCCCCATATTTGCACACCTGCAGGTGCTTCAGGTTCATGTACACCCCTGTGGCTGCCCACACCCTGCTGACCTACGTGTTGGTGAGAAATTCCCCTAGGATTCACAGCCACAGCCTGCCGTGGGTCCCTGTGAACTGCCCCTCTGCTCTCACCCCACAAGTCAGGTGCTGGCAGCTCACGGTGTCTGGTGGGGAGGATGCTCTGTCTCATCTGGGCAGGGGTAGCAGTGCCTGTGAGAGATACCTGGCAGTGTCAAGCCAGGTTTGAGTGCTGCTATGTCCCCCCCTGCTCACTCCAGGGTCCTTCCTCACACTTAACAGGTTTTATGTTCTTTTATTAATCTTTCCAAACTGGCTCCTTTTCTCAGAAGTCTTTTGGTATTCCTCTGGTCACCACTCGATCTGATTGAAGGTCACTTTCAGCATAGTTAATTTCCTCTTGAGTTTTATCTAGAGGAAGCCATGTGGATTCTCCCACAGTAACAACTTCTATTGACCCCAAAATCATATCGTTAAATTGTAAAATGAGATTACTATAAAATTCTAGAAGGCATTTCTGTAAGGCTACTCTGGAAATAAGTCTGTCAGTGAAGACTTGGGGAATACCACTATACTCTTAAAAAGGATGTGAAAGGCTGCAAGGACATCCCAAGAATACAATATCAGATCGTTTATTAAAATTTACAATCTTGTCAACATTTGAAATCTAGCAAATAATGGAATAACAATGCAGGGTCATCTGCTACTGTGGGCTCAAGTGCCTGCCACATTTGTGCCCTAGCTTATCTCTGAATTTAGCTTCTCCTACTTTCAGTCCCAGATGCTAATTAATATTTACAAAACCCCTCAAAATTATCATAAATAAAGCAAAATACGTGTCAATATAAACCTAATAGGTGGCAGAAACCCTTTTCCATCACAATCGAGTGACTGGAATGTACTAGAAATAATGAGAATATCCAGCAGTAGATATTTGCTCAATTATTTTAGCTAACTTGCATGGATACAAAGAAATTACTTTACTTACTCAAAGGAAGTTAATGTAACATTTGATCTGCAAAGAGACACAGAACTGGGAAGGTAATAGCCATGAATCCTCTGTTCATTGAAAATTTAATGATTTCTCCAAACTTATATTTGCCTTCACTGGATTTCTGTGGAGACAATAAGAAATACATATTTATGTAGATAATTCTTCACTTTATTTCAGCCTATGGTAGAATCTATTTCCCTGGAAAAGAAGCAGTGCTGTTGTTATGTCACATGGCTGAGTTATTCTCTTTGGAAATGACAGAAAGTAATATCTATTCTTTGTTGTTCAAAGGATTTAGAAATATTCGAATGAACATACAGCCTCTGTGTTCTCCTTGTTTAATTAATTTCTGCAAAATAATACTTAGTGTGCACCCAGATTTATTGATATTTCTGAAATGTTGGGAGAATATTTTATTATAATCATCCAAAGAAGTAGGTGATGGTGGTTTAGACCAAAAAGGGAAAAAAGGCAGCCAAATATCACACAATGCAAACTATCTTCTTAACTCATTTTTGCTTCCAGTCAGTATGTTTCATGCCCTTCCCTTAAGCTTGGAAACATTCTCATAACTTTCTTAAATTCACACTAGAAGCCACGGAAGTACTTTCCCTTCTATATTCTTTGTCGTGACTAGTTTAGATCTCGTTCAGCACTGTACAAGCATACATAGCAATAACTTAAAATAGTTATGCATTTTATTATGCATATTCAACTCTTTTAACACGGAATATAATCCGCCACCCATGTTCCACATTGTGTTGGTATTTATTCCCCTGCAAATGAGTTGAATCATATCTCTTTATACGTCCTTTCTAATGGAATAGATTATAAGAAATCAATGAAAAATCATGTCTGTTATTCTAACATTACAAAAAACATTCTAACAAAAAATATTTAATAAGGTACAGGTAGATTGCTGCTGATAGAAATACATTCTCATTCAAGAATGCTTCCAATTTAAAACACTTTTAAATATAGGCTTTGTAATGATAAGGTTCAATAAACATTCTACTGATTTACATGTAAAAAGAATATCGTCCTCAATTTAAG